>NW_026693560.1:325000-863278 GCF_021218885.2 Marmota monax
AATGGCGCTTGCCCACCCTGGAGGCCCCAGACCCACTCCCCCCTCGGCTCCATGTTCCCAATCCTTAGGCTCAGATCAGATCCCACGGGAAGACCTCAGGTTGGGCAGGTTGTCTACTGCACAAGGATCTGGCAAAGACAGGGAGAAATGAGACTCAGGAGGGAAAGCCCACGCAAGTCCCTGGCCTGGGGCATGACCCTGAGTATAAGCCACCCAAAGTGGGGCCCTGTGTTCTATTATTATTATTATTATTATTATTATTATTATTATTGGTACTGGGGATTGAACCCAGGGGCGCTTAACTCCTGAGCCCCATCCCCAGCCCCTTTTATATTTTATTTAGGTCTCGCTGAGTTGCTCAGGGCCTCACTTAAATTGCTGAGGCTGGCCTCCAACTTGCGATCCTCCTGCCTCAGCCTCCTGAGCGGCTGGGATGATAGGCGTGTGCCCTATCTTTTGTAGCTGCTGGTGAAGAACATCCAGTTTGAGGATGGTAAGATGATCCCGGCCTCGCAGTTCTTCAAAGGAGCAGCCAGCAGTGCCCTGGAGCTGACGGAGGCAGAGCTGGTCACTGCCGAGGCTGTGCGGGTAAGAGACACCTTCTGGGGTGCAGGCCGGTTGGGCAGGTTGTCTACTGCACAAGTGTTTGGTGAGTCCCTTTCCCTGTGAACCGGCCTCAGGGGCAGTGTTGGTGCTCTCTGATCTTGGAACTCTCTGAAGTCTTTTTGCCGCTCCTTCCTTTGCAACGGGGGCCCTGGGATTTGGCCATCTGGGCCTCTGATGCTCCAAGAGACTCACTTTCTCACAGTCCCAAGAGGTGGTCACCCCAGGCCACCAGGCCCCTCGGGAAGGGACAGCGCCTTGGAGTGGACAGCCGGGCTCTCAGGCACATCCAGGCACACCCAGGCCCGGCTGGTCCCAGGGCCACCAGGGCCACCTACCTCCTCACACCGCCTTTGTGTTCTCAGAGTGCTTGGAAACGGATCCTCCCCAGAGTCTCGGAGGTGGACGATTCCACGGATTTCTTCAAGTCGGGGGCCGCCTCAGTGGACGTGGTGAGGTAACGGGGGTCCCACCCAGGACTCGTAGACCCTGTGGGTTCTGAGGAACCAGACCCAAGAAGCAGCCACGGCTCGTTAGACCCACGGGTCATGCGGACAAGGCACCGGCCATTGGGGGTACTGGTCCCAGCAAGCTGGGGTCAGGTTGTGGGGCTGGGACTCACCCCCAATGGGAGACACATAGAAAACTGTGTGTCTGTATCGCTGGGACGAGCCTCTCACCTCTGGGGGTCTCTTGCTGTGTATGGGGGTGCAGGTTAGAGGGCTGAGGGAACCGTATACACAGTGTTTTAAAATGGAAATGCAGCCAGCGGCTCAGGAGGCTGAGGCAGGAGGATCACAAGTTGGAGGCCAGCCTCAACAATTTAGTGAGGCCCTCAGCAAGTCAGTGAGACCTTGTCTGTAAATAAAACACAAAATAGGGCTGGGGACGGGGCTCAGGGGTTGAGTGCCCCTGAGTTCAATCCCCAGGACCACCCCCTGCCAAGAATAATGGGAAATACAGTAAAATTTATGGATCTTAAGTGGTCAGTTTGGCAAGCCTTGATTTAATGTGTGTAAGTTTTAATCAAGACACAAAGGCATGGGTTACGTTGTTCTAGATGTCCCCTGCCCCAACCCACAGGCAGTCTGTCACCTTAGATTCATCTACCTGTCCTTCAACCATGTAGGAAGGGTCCCACTTACTACCCAATGGTGGTAAATTCTGATCTGTGTGGAGGGAAGGAGAAGGAGGTATTAGTCTACCTTTGTTTGCAAAAAGGAGTCCACACTGTAGGTCTGCCAACCCCTCTGCGGAGCAGGGCGGAGATTCCTCAAAAAACTTGAAGTGGAACCACCATCAGACCCAGTTATCCCACTCCTCTGTTTTATACCCAAAGGACTCGGCATATTACAGGGACACAGTCACATCAGTGTTTATAGCAGCTCAACTCACCATAGCTAAGCTAGGGAACCCAACCCAGGTGCCCTTCAACAGATGGGTGGATAAAGAAACCGTGGTACACATACACCGTGGAATATTACTCAGCCCTAAAGAAGAATGAGATGATGGCATTTGCTGGTAAATGGATGAAGCTGGAGACTATCGTGCTAAGTGAAATAAGCCAGTCCCCAAAAAAACCAAAGGTGGAATGCTCTCTCTGACATGTGGATGCTGCGTGACTTTATCATTTTTATGTGTAGTAAACAAAGATCTAGTTGAATTCTTGTGCATGGAGACATCCAATTTTTCCTACACCATTTGCTGAAAACGTTATCCTTTTCTCTTTGTGTATCTTGGTGTTCTTGCCAAAAGATCAGCTGACCTCACGCGAGTAGGTTTATTCTTGGGCTCTGGGTTGTGCTCGTTGGCTGAGGATGACTGCTTTTATTCCTACTTGATTATTTTAGTTTGGTAGTGAACTTTTAAATCAGAAAGGTTGAGTTCTACGACTTTGTGCTTTTTCAAGGTTTTTTTTTTTAATTATTATTTGGATCGCTCACGTCCTCTTGAGATGGCATGGGGGGTTTTTCGGATGGCCCATGAGTTTGCAACCAAGGCCTGCTGGGTCCGCCGCAGCCTGGGCCCTGGGCCTGGGTCCTGAGCTGCTGACCACTACAGGGTGCTGGGACCCAGGCCAGATCAGAGGAGATGGATTTAGACTTGCAGGCCCCGGGTGCAGCCGGGCGAGGGGCTCCTGATCCTGGGCCCCCGTTTCTCCACCCCCCCTTGCTGCAGGCTGGTGGAGGAGGTGAGGGAGCTATGTGACGGGTTGGAGCTGGAGAACGAGGATGTATACATGGCAACCGCCTTTGGGGACTTCATCCAGCTGCTAGTCAGGAAGTTGCGCGGGGAGGACGACGAGGGTGACAGCGACATCGACTACGTGAGTCGGGCCCCTGGGTGTTCAGGAAGTCGGGAGCCCAGTTTTCACTTTCCCAAGCTCTGCCTGGCACCTAGGGGTGTCAGAGCCAAAGGGCAAACTCGACTGTATCTCGCTGTCAGATGCTCAGTGGGAGGGTCACATTGGGTCTCCCAAGATGCGAGACCAGGTTGAGTTCCCAGCAGGGACAAGTTCATCCTGTAGATTCAGCACCGATCTGGGGGAACTGCCCTCTCTTGAAGGAATGGGCTTTGGGGGTAGTTTGTTTGGCTGGTGGTTTGAAACAAAAGCTGGTGAAGAAGAGACAGGTGGCCAGGGTGGACCCCAGGTTGTCCTAGGAAGAGTGAATAAATGACAGATTGCAGGAGGGGGAAGGGGTCCCAGGGATTCCTGTGTTCCGCATGGAATTTTGGATGCGCACAGAAGTGGGTGGCAGGGTGCTGGGTGGCACGTGTCCCCTGGTTTAAAGGGCCTCGCCACCCGTGACACTCCCGACCCGCTGCGAATCCCCCTATGTCCTTGGAGGAGGTTGGGTCAGCAGCTCGAGGTCACACAAGGAGGAAGGGGCAGAGCAGGGACTCCAGCCCACGCAGTCTCTCTGGGAATCTGTGCTCCTCACGCCTCTTTGTCACTTGGCTGTCACCCCAGGTGGAAAAATCGGTGAACAAGCTGGAACTCCGCATGCCCCACCAGCTCTTCATCGGGGGGACGTTCGTGGATGCCGAGGGAGGCCAGACCTATGACACCATCAACCCCACGGACGGCAGCGTGAGTCTGGCCTTCCCTGCTCCCTGACGCCTCCTCTGCCCCGCCCCGGCTGACCTCTGGCCCCGCCCAAACTCACTTCTCCTCTGGCCCCACCCACCTCTACTCTGGCCCCACCCCAGCTGATCTCTGGCCCCGCCCAAACTCACCTCCAGCCCCGCCCACCTCTCCTCTAGCCCTGCCTCAACTGACCTCTGGTCCCACCCTGCCTCATCTCTGGCCCTGCCCCAACTGACCTGTGGGCCCTCCTCTTCTCTGGTTCCGCCCCGCCTCTCCTCTGGCCCCTCCTCTCCTCTAGACCCGCCTCCCCTCTGGCCCCACCCCACCCCTCCTCTGGGCCCGCCCCACCTCTCCTCTGGCCCCTCCTCTTCTCTGGCCCCGCCCCACTTCTCCTCTGGCCCCTCCTCTTCTCTGGCCACGCCCCACCTCTCCTCTGGCCCCTCCTCTTCTCTGGCCCTGCCCCACTTCTCCTCTGGCCCCTCCCCTCCTCTCCTTTGGCCCCGCCCCTCCTCTGGACCCGCCTTCCCTCTGGACCCGCCCCCACCTCTCCTCTGGCCCCTTCCCTCTTCTCTGGCCACGCCCCTCCTCTTCTCTGGCCCCACCCCACCTCTCCTCTGGCCCCTTCCCTCTTCTCCTCTGGCCCCGCCCCTCCTCTGACCCCGCCCCCCTCTGGACCCGCCCCTCCTCTCCTCTGACCCCGCCCCCCCTCTGGACCCGCCCCCACCTCCCCTCTGGTGGTGCTGGCCCCAGAGCCTCTGCTCAGGCTTCCATCTTGGCAAAGGACAAGCAAGGGTCCCACTTAGTCTCCAGCTTGGACTGCTGGAATGGAAGACGGTGGGGAGATAAAGATAGGAGGTGGCAGGGCTCGACAGGGACTTGAGCCTGCTTCAGAGACCAAGGACAGAATTCAAAGTCCCCAAGGGGCCAGGTAGGGTGGCTCATGCCTGTCATCCCAGCAGCTCAGGAGGCTGAGGCAGGAGGATCACAAGTTGTAGGCCAGCCTCAGCCACTTAGCAAGGCCCTAAGCAACTCAGTGAGACCCTGTCTCTAAATAAAATATAAAAAGGGCTGGGGGGCTGGAGATGTGGCTCAAGTGGTAGCACGCTCGCCTGGCATGCGTGCGGCCCGGGTTCGATCCTCAGCACCACATACAAACAAAGATGTTGTGTCCGCGGAGAACTAAAAAATAAATATTAAAAATTCTCTCTCTCTCTCTCTCTATTTAAAAAAATAAATAAAAATTAAAAAAAAATAAAAAGGGCTGGGGAAGGGGCTCAGGGGTTAAGAATCCCTGGGACCAAAATAGAAAACATAAAACGGTCAAGGCGGGGACAGGGGACAGAGGAAGTAGCTGGGGATCCAGGGGCTGGCAAAGGGCCTCCGATGTCCCCTGTGGTCCGCTTCAGAAATTCTTCCTGGCTGGACTTGGAATGACTGGGTCTCAGCTCTTGCTGTGGACGCTCATCTCCCCTCAAGCCTCACCGCTGTGGGTGACTCTCTGGCCCCTGGGTGAGATGTGACCTCTGGGAGTAGCAACAGGCTTTCCAGAACCTTCTCTTCATGCAGACACCGTCCAGGCCCACTTTGGCCCGGCGTCCCTCTGAGCCTGCCCAGGTGGCCGGGCGTCCTGCTTCAGGGAAGTCCAAGGACTGTGGCGGTGTCTGGGCATCCTGCGCCCAGGGAGGACTCACACTCTGTTCCCCCCACAGGTCATCTGCCAGGTGTCCCTGGCCCAGGTCAGCGACGTGGATAAGGCAGTGGCCGCGGCCAAGGATGCCTTTGAGAACGGGCGGTGGGGGAAGATCAGCGCGCGGGACCGTGGCCGGCTCCTGTACAGGTGAGTGTCCAGCCGCCCCTCCAGCTTGGGGGCGGGTCCTCCTACCCAGGCCTCTGTTCCTGGGATCCTGGGCCCTGGGGAGGTCATGGGACCAAAGCGGTCAGACTGACCCGGCTGGGTGCGCCCAGCCTGAGGCTCAGAAAAGACTCCTTGGAGCCGGGCACAGTGGCCACGCCTGTCATCCCAAGGGCTTGGGGAGGCTGAGGCAGGAGGATCGCAGTGTGGACAGCAGGTCAGGTGTGCTCCAGGCGAAGTCCCCAGAACCCTTGGAGACTCCATGGTTGTAAGGAGGCACTGGCGAGTGACAGATGCCCCCCAGAGCTGGGATCAGGCAGAACTGTGAGCCCCGGACACCCAGGTGGCCCTGGGAGCCTCCAGTGACCCTGCCATGGGGAGGGTCCTTCCCACGACGCTCTGCTGCCATCTGGTGGCCGGTGTCTTAATAACAACCCCCAGTGACTGAAGAGGCTCTGCTGCCATCTGGTGGCGTGTGTCATAATAACACCCCTCCAGTGACACAGGGTGGTGTTCCAGGCAGGTCCAAGTGGAGACCCTGTGGGGGAGACAGACATCTGTCACTAGTGTCCTAGTGACCCGTTCCTGCTCTGTGCAAATTCCCAATTGCCTCTAAGGGGACGTGTCCCTGGCTGGCCCCTGAAGCTCAACGAGAGAGAGAAGGTGGGAGGTGATGTCCCAGGAGGGGGACGGGAAGGACCTTCCAGAGAAGTGACTGTCCCCTGGTTCAGTGCATGGCTCTCAAGGCAGGGGGGCTGACTTCCCGACGCACGGTGCAGACATACAGAGAGGGGAGGACAAGGGCCAGGTTGGTGGCCGGGGGCATCCGTGCAGGGCCCAAATCTCCCTTATCTTTGGCCAGACTGGCTGATCTCATGGAGCAGCATCAGGAAGAGCTGGCCACCATCGAGGCCCTGGACGCCGGCGCTGTGTACACGCTGGCCCTGAAGACCCACGTGGGCATGTCTATACAGACCTTCCGCTACTTCGCTGGCTGGTGTGACAAGATCCAGGTGGGTCACCTTGGAGCATGGGAACGGGTGGTTCCTTGGCCGGGCAGCTGCAGAACAAGCCACAGCCCATGGCTGGGAACGACCCCGTGGATTAGCTCCAGGTTCTGGGAATTCCAGGTGGGCTGGGCTGCACCAGGGTCTTAAACATGTGTCAGTCATAAAATCAGCGTCCTGTAGTGACGTGGCCACGTTAGTGTCTATAGCAGCTCAATTCACAATAGCCAAGCTGTCCAACCTAAGTGCCCTTCAACAGATGGACACATAAAGAAAATGTGGTACATGTACACAATGGAATATTACTCAGCCTTAAAGAAGAATGAAATGATGGCATTTGCTGGTAACTGGATGGAGCTGGAGATGATCGTGCTAAGTGAAATAAGCCAGTCCCAAAAAACCAAAGGTCAAATGCTCTCTCTGATATTCAGATGCTGACCGAAAATAGGGGGAGGAAGAATAGCAGTTTATTGGATGAGACGCAGGGGAATGGAGGGAAGGGAGGGGAGGGGAGTGGGAAAGACAGTGGAATGAATGGGATGTCACTTTCCCATGTTCACATAGGAACACACGACCAGGGACACTCCACAGCAGGTCCAACCAGGAGAATGGGAAGTTCACCCCGTGTAGGGGTGAACTCTGCAGTCACAGAGGGCTAAAAAGAACAAATAAATTTTTTAAAAAATGTGTATCAGTCAGCTCTCGGTACTATAAGAAGTGCCTGCAACTATCAACTTATTAAGAGAAAAGGTTGGTCTGGGCTCGGTTTTGGAAGTTCCAGCCCATGCTCAGCTGATGACTTTGTTGTGGGCTGAGGCAGCACATCATGGCATCTCTCAGCGACTAAGAAGTACAAAGAGAGTAAGGAGAAGACCAGGGGTCTGCAGTCACCTTTAAAGACCCACCTGATGGCCTAATGACCTCCCAAAGGTCACTTCCTCATGGCTGCATGAGACCAAACCTTTGACATGTGGGACTTTGAGGGACATTTCAGATCCAGAGTGTAGGGCTGGGGGTATAGCCCGGGGACAGAGCGTTGGCCTAGCCTGTGTCAAGCCCTGGGTCCCATCCCCAAGACCTCTGATAAAGCTCCACCTGGGACGCCGTGGCATACCCCTGTCTCCCCAGCCTCTCAGGAGGCTGAAGTGGGAGGATCACAAGTTGGAGGCCAGCCTGAGAGATTTAGACAGACCCTGACTCAAAATAAAAAGTGAACAGGAGAAGCTGAGGGTGTCATTCAGGGGTAGAGCGTCACCCTGGGGTTGATTCTCAGTGACACCTAGAAAAGACAGGAGGAGGAGGAGGAAGAAGGAGGCGGAGGAGAAGGAGGAGGAGGGAAGGAAGAAGGAGGGAGGGAGGAGGAGGAGAAGGAGGGGGGAGAGGAGCAGGAGGAGGAGGAAGAGGGGGGAGGAGGGGAAGGAGGAGGAGGAGAAACAGGAGAAGGAGGAGGAGGGGAGGAGGGGGAGGAGGGGGGAGGAGAAGGAGAGGGAGGAGGAGGAGGAGGGGAGGAAGAGGAGGAGGAGGAGGAGAAATTAGACCAGTGATCTCAGGGGTTCTGGGGCGGGTGTGGTCTGGAGGCTCTGGGCCCCTACCCGGCTGCAGAGGGGGAAATCAGGACTCAGACGACACCCTGTAGGAGCTGGTGTCCCCCACCCTGTCCCCAGTGACATCTCTTCTTCTTCCAGGGCTCCACTATCCCCATCAACCAGGCCAGGCCCAACCGGAACCTGACCTTGACCAAGAAGGAGCCTGTCGGGTGAGTCCCTGCCCTGGGTGAGGGGTGACCACACTGCCACTGCTCGGGCACTGCTCAGGTGTCCCGCGGGGCAGCCTGCAGACGGCTCGTTCCATCCCCAGCCCCACTGTCCCGTCCTGTCTGACCACACGGTGCAGGGACAGCGCCGTAGCAGGCCTCGGGCGTTCCGTCTAATGCCCACAGTGATCCTGAGGTCCTGGTGGCCAACGGGGTTCCCTCCAAAAAGTCCATCTACAAAGGGTGTGATGGGATCCTTGTGTGTGCAAGTTAGAAAGTTCTGGAAAAACAGCTGCATAGGGGTTCTCGAGAGGAGGAGAGAAGGTCTCTAATGATCAGAGAGGCTGCTCCGGAGGAAGCCTGGGGAGGGAGCAGCTCCCATGGGGACCAGGGAGCAGGGACTCCACTCTCCAGGCACAAACAGAGACCCCAAGCCACAGCCCCAGGGCCACCTCCTCCCCACACCCCACCTGCCTCCAGGGACCACCAGGGGACCCCCCAGGGAGCCATGCACTGCTGGGGTTCAGGCCTCACACCCCCTCAGTCCTCCTCTGGACCTTCCTGTGCCACCTCCCACGGGGACTCTGGGGACACTCACAGCCAGACCCCCTTACCCTGCTGACCCACGTGCCAGTCATCCCTGCAAGCAGCCCCAGAGACAAACTCAGAAGTGCACTTCACCAATTTTCTAAGAATCTCTCAGCCCAGTCGAGGTGACAACCAAGATTTGTCATCACGATTGTCCGAGGACAGAAGGTGACATCGAAATCAGCCTGACCCCCAAGGACCTTGGAAACACAAAACTGGCCATGCAGTACCTCATGTGAACACCAGAGGGCTCCAAAGCCACGGTAGACAGAAGGGCGAGTTGGCCATCAGTCAGTCCAACTCGGCAATGACCATTCAGGACGCCTTTCAGTCGCCGTGAATGACACACGCGTAGAAGCGGGTTCCCTCAAGAGGCCACACACTGGCCTTGACATCCAGCAGAGCCAGAGGGTTTCTTTTTACTGCACAATTCCAGTACCAGGGGTGTGAACCTTTTCCCTGAATGGCAGGTATGAGTTTGCTCACGCTGCTGTAACAAACTGCCACAGACGAGGTGTCTTCATCAACAGCTGCTGGCTCACAGTTCTGGCAGCAGGACATCTGTGATCAAGGTGTCTGCAAGGCTGTTTCCTTCTGAGGCCTGGGAGGGAGCATCTGTCCCAGGCCTCTCCTGACTTATGTGTTGGACGGTTCTCCGTTACTGTGACAAAATACCTGAGATAATCCACTTGATAAGGGAGAAGACTGACTCTGGCTCACGGTTGCGGAAGGATCAGTCCTTTGCCTTGGGCCGGTGGCAGCGGTGTATCATGGCGGGAGCTTACAGCAGAAGAGGCCTGTTCATGGCAACCTGGAAGAAAGGAGGAGAGAGAGGAAGGAGCTGGGATCCCAAGTCCCCTTGAAGGATGTGCCCTTGATGGTCGCCTTCCTCCCATTAGGAGGGCTCCCACAGGGTTCAGCACCCCAGGCCGCACCACAGGCTGGAGCCCAGCCTTTGACACACAGCTATATCCTTGCCCACATGGACTCCCCCGAGTGCCTCAATAAGGAGGCCAGCGTCTTTGCAATATGGGCCTTCTCTAATTCCTCCTGAGGTTCTGGGGATGAAGACAGACTTTGACTTGTGAATTGGAGGGGACACAATTCCCGCCATAACTGGGGGACTCTTCTGACTGGCTCACTTCTTTCAAGACCCCCCTCCAATAAGCCTTTTTTTAAATATTTTATTTAGAGGCATGGTCTCACCAATTTTCTCAGGGCCTCCCTAAGTTGCTGAGGCTGGCCTCCAACTTGCGATCCTCCTGCCTCAGCCTCCCGAGTTGCTGGGATGACGGGCGTGTGCCACCACGCCCACCTGGCTAGACCTCCTGGCTTTTTGTTCTCACTCGTACATGGCCACGGTCCCCTCTCCCATTGTCTGTGTCCCTGGACTGCTCTCATCAGAATCTGATCAGGGTCCCCTACCATGGTGGGCAGTAGGAGGAAGGACTGCCACCACGGTCACTCTCGGTACTGAATCCAGGTGAGAAAAGGCAGGTGTGACTGTCTCCAGGACTCTCCGTGCCTTTGGGGGCAGCCTGGCTTTGACAGTGGAGGTCAGGCCCTGGGAGAGGAGGAGGGGGTCAGCAGGTCCCCTCTGGGCTGAGACAAGAGAGGAAGGCCCAATTCTCTGGTGCGGCAGGGTCTGCGGTATCATCATCCCCTGGAACTACCCCCTGATGATGCTGTCCTGGAAGACGGCTGCCTGCCTGGCCGCTGGGAACACGGTGGTCATCAAGCCTGCCCAGGTGAGCTGCTCAGGCCCTTGCTACGCTGTTGAGGCTGGCCTCTAACTCGAGATCCTCCTGCCTCAGCCTCCCGAGCCTCTGGGATGATAGATGGTCACCATGGCTCCTGGCTTGACCAGGAATTTGCAGAAACAGAAGAGGAGCAATTTGTGGGGGGGGGGGGAAACTGCTTCCATTTTGATTGCCACAATTTCCACACCTGGGGCCATAGTCAGAGTTACACAGAAGCTCAGAAGGCAGGGGCTGCTGGGACTTCAGTGGGCAGCGGTCACCTCCCCAGACAGCCTCGACTCCGCCCTAAAGTTGGCAGTTCTCAGAGGAGGAGGCTGAGGGACCGGGGTCAGGGAGTTCTGGAAGGCAAGCCGGAGGCTTCTGGGGATGGGGACGGTTGGACTCCTGAGGGGCTTAGTGTCAACAGAGGAGAAAAGAACACAGCACTGGATGGTCCAGGCTTGGCCAAGTGGACACAGCCCTGCCGGGATGAGCCAGAGGTTGGCAGGCCCCTGCTCCCACCTGAGGTGTAAGGAAGGCCGTCTGGATTGGCCGTGCCCCTATGGTTGACCACGAATGTGGCTTCCCCGGGAACTTCCTGGCGCCCCAATCCACGGTGCCCCCTGCTTACAACTGGAGCCGCTGGGAGACAGAGACAGAGAGGGAAGGCTAATCCCAGGGGCTCGGGAGGCTGAGGCAGGAGGATCACAAGTTGGAGGCCAGCCTCAGCAACTCAGCGAGACCCTGTCTCTAAATAAAGTATAAAAAGGGCTGGGGACGGGGCTCGGTGGTTAAGCACCCCTGGGTTCAATCCCCAGTACTATTAAAAAAAACAAAACCCTCTTGTCTGGGTCTTCTTCCCTGTCCCCTGCAGGTGACCCCGCTCACAGCCTTGAAGTTTGCGGAGTTGACATTGAAGGCCGGCATTCCCAAGGGCGTGATCAACATCCTCCCCGGATCTGGTGAGGGCTTCAGACAGGGGCAGGGCTGGGGCTCCAGGCGGCCAGAGCAGGGCCAACTGGATAATGTGTCCTTCGAGGGCAGAGTGGCCTGGGGGACGCAGTGCAGAGCTCAGCCAGAGGGAGGGAGGCCTGCTCCTCGGGGAGCGACCTGCACCTGGAAGGACTTCCATTCTCAGACACCTTCATGTCCTTGGTCCAGCTTTGGCCGGGCTGTTTGTTTTCGGATTAAGGTTGACGAGTCCTTTGTCCTTCCTAGGGACCCGTCCTCTGTCCGATAAATCTTTGCAAATATTTTGTCCCCCCAAACTACACCCGAACGAGGGCGGAGAGGTAGGACGGAACTCATACCAAAGTCATTTGTAGGACTTTGACTTGCTCTAAAGGGAGTTGGTGAGGGTCTCCATCCACACCTGCCCACCCGGGATCTTCGCGGGTCCAGAAGGAGGGATCGGGCCACCCGAGGAGCCCAAGGACTGGGCAGTTCACGGGATGGGGAAGACAAGTGTCCAGAGTGACCTCCCCCTCTGTGTGGAGAGCCGTGACGTGGATCACGGTCCTCTGATTGCCTGGTGGCTGTGTGGCTCTGGGAACTCCCTGGGTAAAGGTGCAGATCAAGATTGCCCTGTTGCTATGGTGACACCCGCCCCAGACAGGCTCCAATGCAAAGGCATAGAGCTGTGTCAGTCTGGACCCTCAGCTCAGGCACCAGCTCCCGGGGAGAGAGGATTCCGAGCATAACAAGATGGCCCCCGTGTCTCGCCAATCCTGCGTCCTTCAGATGGCCGCTTTGAAGGAACTTTCCCACAAATAGCCTTTGGTGAAACCTCTATGACCAGAGCTGGCCCTGGTCACGGCTCCTCCGTCAGGGGGCGATGTCCGACCTGGCCCCAGCTTTTTCTCTCTCTGTGTGTCTGTTTGTCTCTTCTCAATCCCTCCATGGCCTCTTGTCACTGGTGCCCGAACAGGGACATGAAGAGGTCCATGGCGCCCCCGCTTAACTGGCCGCCAGGAGAGGCTGTCCACCTGCCGGGGGGAGCAGGGTCAGGGACGATTGACAGCTCAAGTTGAAACATGTCAGATCCGAGAGGCTCTCAGATATCCAGGCCCAGGAGCCGAGCAGGCAGAGGGGGACAAGGGACGCCGGATTCCAGAGGAGCTCGGCCAGAGATACAGACTGCGGGGATGACTGATCCAGAGATGGCGTTCGAAGGCCTGGCGGAGTCACAGAGGGGGCTGTGACCTGCAGGACGGAGCCAGGGCGCTGGACAGGCCAAGAAGATGGACGAGGGGCAGTCAGAGAGGTGGAGCAGAACAGGAGGGCACAGGTGGACAGGGAGGAAGGGTTGGAAGCCGCGTCGGGAAAGGGCCTCGAGCGGAGTCTTGGCTGAGTTTGGAAAGTCCACCTTGGAGTCTCACTGCCGCCGCGCAGTACAGAGGGACTGGGCAGCTGGTGGGCAGCTGTGTGCTGGGCTCAGCACAGAACTGGGAGGCCGAGGGGCATGGGACAGGGACAGGAGTGACTTGGTTCCGTGGCAGGGGCTGGAAGTCCCAGGTCAAGGTGGTGGCACGTGGGTTCTCTCTGAGGTCTCGCTGCTTGGCTTGTGGCTGCTGCCCCTCTGTGGGCGTCTGTGTCCCAATCCCCTTTGCTCTGAAGGACACCAGTCCCACTGGGATGGGGCCCACCCTAGTGACCTCATTTACTCCTTGGAAGTCCCCGTCTCCAGAGAGTCACCTTCAGAAGTGCTGAGGTTGGGACTTCCGATTCTGGACCCAGGGGGACACAGTTGAGCCCACACCAGGGAGCAGGGGTGTGTACCTGCTGCCGGGGCTGGGCTTATTCCCGGCACCATGGGGTCCACTGTGACCCTCCTGCTCACCCGCCCACAGGCTCGCTGGTCGGCCAGCGGCTCGCAGACCATCCCGACGTGAGGAAAATCGGATTCACGGGCTCCACGGAGGTGGGAAAGCACATCATGAAGAGGTAAGGGTTGGGCTGGGCGGAGGGGGCGGCCCCGGCGGCCACGGCACCCGGGTGTAGCCGATGCTGTTGTGTGAGCGGGAGGCTATTCTTGTCTTCACTATAATAATTCCCTTTTTTTTTAAAAAAATTTGTTCTTTGTAAGTGTCCCTGACAGCCATGTGCATTTTGACACGTCACACCTACCTGGGGTGTGACGTCCCATTCCTGTGGTTGGACCTGCTGTGGGGTGTGCCTGGTCATGGGTTCCTATGTGAACATGGGAAAGTGACGTCCATTCATTCCCCTGTCTCTCCCAGTCCCCTCCCCTCCCTCCCCTCCATTCCCCTGCGTCTCATCCAATGCACTTCTGTTCTCCCCTCTCCCTATTGTGGGTCAGCATCCACACATCAGAGAGGACATTTGGTCTTTGAGTTGGGGGGGTTGGCTTATTTCACTTAGCATGATCGTCTCCAGCTCCGTCCATTGACAGGCATATACCATCATTTCACTCTTCTTCATGGCTGAGTAATATTCCATTGCATACCTATACCGCATTTCCTTTATCCGTTCATCTGTTGAAGGGCATCCAGGTGCTGCTTTTTGAGCTTTGGGGTGCACAGCCAACCCCAGTGGCCATGTTTAATGCCGATGCTGGCCCAGTGGGTCTGTCCCCGTCCAGCCCTTGGGAGGCCTGTGGGGCTGCCCTATAGAAGCCACTCTGACCAGTAGTGTCCTGGCCCATGCTGTCCCATGGGAGGCCACCGCCCCCCCACACACACACTGAAAACGAATCTCTGGGCTTGGCTTTTGGCATCTTCAGTTTGAGTGACGGGCAGCAGCCCGGGAACTGGGCCCTGCTGAGCGCTCTGCCTGTGGCCTCTGGTTTCTTCCCCCTTTTTCTGTCTCTGTTTTAGGGGGTCCCAGGGGAACTCCAGGGTGGTCTGGAGAAGGGCCACTCTTGGATCACAGTAGAGTCCCCTCACCGCCCCTCTCTGATCAGAATGACTTTCTTTCTCTTTGGGACGCATCTCCCGCAGGCTGGTCCCGGGCAGCTTGGTTGTCTCCCAGTGGGGACAGCGTCCAGCTGCAGCAGGACACAGTGACCGCCCCTGACCTCCCCATCCCCCTGCCTTCGGCTCAGTGGCTGACGAGTCAGGTTCCCGGGGTCAGGAGAGGCTGGCACCGGGGCCATGACACTGCACGGCGATGGTGTCTGGCCAGCAACAGAAGCCACCAGGAGGGACAGCAGGTCACTGACCTCCCGACTCACAAGCCAGCCTCTGATGTGAGGACATCAAGGTCAAATCCCAGTGCACAATTTCAAGTGCAGAGAGAAGGCTCGGGAAAGGTCCGCTCTTGGAACCTTCCAGAAGGAGATTTCTTTTTTGGTACCAGGGATTGAACCCAGGGGTATTTGACCCCTCAGCCCCATCCACAGCCCCGTTCTGTATGTTATTTAGACACAGGGTCTCCCTGAATTGCTCAGGGCCTCGCTGTTGCTGAGGCTGGCCTCCAACTTGCGATCCTCCTGCCTCAGCCTCCTGAGCCGCTGGGATGACAGGTGTGCACACTGCACCTGGCCAGGCCTGGTCCAGTTTACTGAATGTGCACTGGACAGCAGCGTCTTTGAGGTGGTGCCCAGCTTCTCTGGGTACCATCCCTACAAAGTTGAGATGCCAAAGCCCCCATGGCCTCTGCAGTCCTGCCAACTGGGGGATGATTCTGTGTCTTATTTATTCGTTCAGCATTTATGGAGCACCAGCTGTATGCAAGGCAGAGTGCCTAATAGGAACCAGACAAGTGTCTGCCTGTCCCAGAGAGCCTCGTGCTCCGGCAGGCGGATGAGTTCTGAATGGAAAGAAACAACCCAGTGGGTACCGGGCAGAGCAATGAGCAGACGCTTCACAGAGGAAGAAATACGACCCGCCAACAGACGTATGGAAAAGTGTCCCACATCTCCAGCCATCAGAGAAGTGCCAATCAATCAGAACTGCACTGAGATCCCACCTCACTCCTGCCAGGGTGGCGAGTGTCAAGAATACAAGTGACAATAAGTGTGGGTGAGGATGTGGCTGGGGGGCTGGGCTGCACCTTGGTGAACCACTCTGGAAAGCAGGATGGAGATTCCTCAGAAAACTTGGAATGGAACCACCATTGGACCCAGCTGTCCCACTCCTCTGTCTGTACCCAAAGGACTTAAAAGCAGCACGCTACAGGGACACAGCCCCATCAGTGTTTATAGCAGCTCAGTTCACAGCCGCTAAGCTACGGAGGAACCAACCTAGACGCCCTTCAACAGATGAACGGATAAAGAAAAGCGAGTTACATATACACAGTGGAATATTACGCAGCCATAAAGAAGAATGAGGTGACGGCACTTTGCTGGTAACTGGATGGATCTGGAGGCTGTCGTGCTGAGTGAAATAAGCCAGTCCCCAAACGTCAAAGGCTGAATGTTCTGACATGCGGATGCCGACTCACCATGAGGGGAGGGGTGGGGGCTGGGGAAGGATGGAAGTCCTTTGGATCCGGCAGAGAGGGAGGGAAGGGGAGGGGCGGGACACAGGGGTGGGAAGGGCAGAAGAATGAATCGGGCATCACTACCCTAAGTGCACGTCTGGTCACACAACTGGTGTGAGCTGACACCAAAGCGCGACCAGAGGACGTGAAGCCACACCCTGTCTGTGTACCATGTGCCAAAATGCATCCTGCAGTCACGGACGACTCTTTGGAGCAAATTTTTTAAGTTAATCAATCTGGAAGGTGGGGGGTCGGCGAGGGCAAAGGCCCAGTGGCTGAGCGCTCGGGTGTTGGGGACAGGAAGGTGGGGACATGGGGCACGGGCCTGCCCCGTCCCCTCGGCCTGGGGCCTGGTGTTCCCGGGCGCCGGCCCCAGTGCCCTGTCGCTTCCAGTTGCGCCCTAAGTAACGTGAAGAAGGTGTCCCTGGAGCTGGGCGGGAAGTCACCGCTCATCATCTTCGCCGACTGCGACCTCAGCAAGGCCGTGCAGATGGTGAGGGCTGGGCTAGGCGGGGACAATGGGGGGACTGGGGACAGGGAGGGGCCACGGGCAGGGGGCACCTGGGAGGGGAGGTGTCTCAGCTTCTTTGCTGCTGTGACCAGGAGACCCCACAAGAGCAATCGGGGGACAGTGGACGTGGGGCTCAGGGTGTCCACAGACGGTGGCCCCACTCCTGGGCGAGGGGAGGCAGGACATCATGGAGGAAGAGTGTGGGGAGGGAGCAGCTCCCATGGGGACCAGGGGGCAGAGACTCCACTCTCCAGGGACAAAGAGAGACCCCAAGCCACGGCCCCAGGGCCACCTGGTCTCCACAGCCCACCCGGGGCCACCAGGGGACCCCAGGGAGCCATTCCCTGCCGGGGTTCAGGCCTCACACCCCCTCACTCCTCCTCTGGACCTTCCTGTGTCACCTCCCAGGGGGGCTCTGGGGACATGTCACAGCCACAGCAGGACAGCCTGTCACCTGCCCTGGTGACCTGTCAGTCCTAGGATCTCAGCCCCTGTCCCAGGCCCCGTGCTGCGGGGTCCTGCAGGTGCAGGGTCCCGAGCGGGGCTGTGGCTGTGACACACGGCAGGTCCCCTTAGGGACACTTCACCCTAGAGGCCAGCAGTGGCTGACAGATCAGCACAGGAGCAGGAGGGGACAAAGTAGCGGGGCCAGAACCATCCCCCATGGGTCAGAGCAGCAAAAGTCCCTAAGCCGCAGGCACCCAGAGTCCCCAGGCTGTTGACGGGCTTGTCCCCATAGAGGAACGCAGGAGGTCCCTCCAGGACACAGCTGCCCTCTCCAGGCTGCCATGGACCCCAATGTGCTCTTGGGAGTGGACACCCGGCTGCGCTCAGGGCTTTGAGGTCCTCCCCTGGACCATGCACTACTAATAGTGTCACCTGCGACCTCGGGGTCCTGGCCTCCTTTCCTGCCCTCGCAAGGCAAACTCCCTCGGTCCCCCTAACCAGGCCTGGCCCCAGGAGGAGAGTGTGACCCAGGCACACGTCCCCTTGACAGGGGCTGGGGACAGGAGCCCGGAGGTGGCTGTAACCTCTGTCCCCTCCACAGGGCATGAGCTCCGTCTTCTTCAACAAGGGGGAGAACTGCATCGCGGCCGGGAGGCTCTTTGTGGAGGACTCCATCCACGACCAGTTTGTGAGGAGGGTGGTGAGTGCTGGCCCAGGGTCTCAGGCTGCTGGCTCGCGGGGCCCTGGGGGGGCTGAGAGGCGGGGAGGCCGGGACAGGCTCCCGTCACAGATCGCCATCCACCTGGGTCAGGGGACCCGTAAGGCAGGAGCCGTGAGCCTCCATAGGTTTTTACTGGTTCAGCAAGAAATGGTCCCCAGACTGGAAATGATGTGACCCAAACAGGCCTGTGGGCTGGGGGTGTCCTCAGGGGTAGGTGCAGGCCCTTGGTTCCATCTCTCCTAACACCCCAAAAAAAAAGACAGAAAATAGTAGCCGGGTGTAACGGCCCACACTTTCATCCCAGCACCTCGGGAGGCTGAGACAGGAGGATCGCAAGTTGGAGGCCAGCCTCAACCACTTAGCAAGGCCCTGAGCCACTCAGCGAGACACTGACTTGGGGACTGGGGACGGTCCTCCTCCTCAGGGAGGAGCAAAGCCTGATCTGACCCGAGAACTTTCCGCAGGTGGAGGAGGTGGGGAAGATGAAGATCGGCAACCCCCTGAACAGAGACACGGACCACGGGCCACAGAACCACCAGGCGCACCTCAACAAGCTGCGGGAGTACTGTCAGCGAGGCGTGAGGGAAGGGGCCACGCTGGTCTGTGGCGGGAACCAGGTCCCTCGGCCAGGTGGGTCGGCGCTCCCGGGGCCACCAAGGCAGCTGGTACCATGGCCTCCGATTTCTGGCTGGGATAGAACTTGGGGAACACGGGTGGCCAGGGACCTGCACAGCTAGACTTCAGGCCCATCTGATACCTTGACTGGGGGGGAGGGCTTAGCTGTTTGGGCACCTGTCAGACCCAGGTACGGGACTGGCAAGGTGAGGACCTCAGAACTGAACACGTCAGGGCTGGCGTTCATCCATATGGGAACTAGAAGCCGGGCGCGGTGGCGCACGCCTGTCCTCCCAGTGCCTCGGGAGGCTGAGGCAGGAGGATCGCAAGTTGGAGGCCAGCCTCAGCCACTTACAAAAAAGCCGCATGCCCTGTCACAGACTTAGGTTACAAAGACAAAGCAAATGTACGACAGTGGCCTGTGACAGTCACGTGCAGGTCCTTGTCTCAGCTTTGGCCCTGGGGGTCACTTGGTTCAAGACTGAGCTCCATCAGACCCCAGCCCTGTGGCCTCATTCTCCTAAGCAGCATTTGGTGCACAGGGCGGTAAGGACCGGGACACGCCCGGCTGCAGAGGTGGGGTCTGTTCCCTGGGCGCCAGGACATTGGGCTTCTGGGTTGGGATATCTGCCCAGTACCTGGCCTGACCCAGGCGCTGCCTGGTGGGGGTGGAGAGGCCAGGCCACAGGGCAGGGGGATGGCACCCTCCCGCGTGCCACAGGCCTCTGTCCCCCGCAGGCTTCTTCTTCGAGCCGACGGTGTTCACGGACGTGGAGGACCACATGTTCATAGCCAAGGAGGAATCCTTCGGGCCCATCATGGTCATCTCCCGGTTTGCCGACGGGTAGGGGCGCCTCTCAGGGCCGAGCCTTGCTGTGGGTGACGGGGTCTTTGAATGAGCTCTGGGAGGTGGTCCCCAGGGGCCAGAAGGAATTGGGGGATGCAGGCTGAGCTGCCTGCAGAGGCTCCTCCCACCACCAGGGGCGCTGGTCCCCCAGGGAGCAGGTGACCTCAAGTCCCCTCCCATCCTGTCCCCTCCCTGTGTTCCCTGGGTCTGTTTCCTGCGGCCTGATGGGTTCTGTTTCGGGGTGAGACCACCCAAAACGGAGGGGCTTCAGAGAGCAGCAGGAGTGTGCTGCGTTTGTGAATCTGCAGTTTGGTTCGGGTTGGGGAGGGCCGGTCACCTCTGCTGGGAGTGGCCGTGCTAACCTGGGCTCAGGACCTCGCTCACCGAAGGCTCGTTCCCCAGCACGGCAGCCTCCAGGCTGAGGTCCCAACCCTCAGTTCCCATAGATCCCAGCTGCATGTGCAAGGATCCATAGGATCTGACTCGAGAATCTCCAGATCATTCCTTCTGCCATGTTCTAGTGGTCAAGCAGTCAGCAAAGCTGGCCTCTTGTGATGAGAAGGGGTGGCTGGAGGCAGAGGCAGGGTGGCTGGGAGGCTGAGGCAGGAGGATCGCAAGTTGGAGGCCAGCCTCAGCCCCTCATGAGGCCCTGAGCCACTCACGGAGACCCTGTCTCTAAGTAGAATATTCAAAAGGGCTGGGGACGGGATGGGGCTCAGGGGTTTAAGTGCCCCTGAGTTCAATCCCTGGTACCAAAAAAAAAAAAAAATCTGATTTCTATTGAATGTCTGATGCCTCCAGTGGCCACATGTGCCTTCCTACCTGGGATGGGCTCCTCTTCTGCCCTAGGACCCCTGGTGTCGACCATGTGACTATCTCTGGTCTCCTTCCCTCCCTTTGTCCTTCCCAGGACGGGGTCTCTATGTTGCCCAGGCTGGTCTCAAACTCCTGGGCCCTAGCGATCCTCCCATCTCAGCCTCCAGTGGCCTGGACAGCAGTACTGTCACCACGCCTGGCTCCTCTTTCCTATTCTACTCTGCCCCCTGCAGGCTGGCTTTAACCCTGGCCCATTTTTGGTGGGGGGACTGGGGACTGAACGCAGGGGCACTGGACCCCTGGGCCCCACCCCAGCCCACTTTTGAAATTTATTTAGAGGCAGGGTCTCACTGAGCTGCTGAGGGCCTCGCTCTTGCTGAGGCTGGCTTTAAACTTGTGATCCTCCTGTCTCAGCCTCCTGAGCCGCTGGGAGGACAGGCGTGGCCAATGCGCCCGGCCAACCCTGGCCCACTTCTCCTTTCATGTGCAGCAGGGAGGGTGGAGTGGGCCTCGCTGCCCTGGGAAGGAGGGGATCCTAGGTCAGAGCGGAGCCCCTGTGACCCTCCCTCAGGGAGTACTTGGCCTTTTCCCATAGGGACATGGATGGCGTGCTGTCTCGGGCTAACGCCACGGAATTTGGCCTGGCCTCTGGTGTCTTCACTCGGGACATCAACAAGGCCCTGTATGTCAGTGACAAGCTGGCGGCTGGGACCGTGTTCGTGAACACGTACAACAAGACTGACGTGGCCGCCCCCTTTGGAGGATTCAAGCAGTCTGGATTTGGCAAGGACCTGGGTAATTTCACCTGCCGGAAGGCTGTTTTCATTTATTCACTCAACAAACACTTGCAAAGGCCCGACCTGGGCCACGTGATAGGGTATCTCAGTGTAGCGAGATGGTGGTGAGGTCACTGCTTCTTCCTGGGAGGGAGGCAGCCTAGAAAGGGGGCGAGAAAGGCACCTTGTAGAGCAGATGCAGCCCCGGGCAGGGGCCTGAGGAGACCTGGGTGGCCAGGAGGGATTGACCCTAAGAACAGGGGCCGTGTTCAGGGCACAGGGCTCAGAGAGGCCACAGGGTTGGTGTGGGCAGAGGCTGGAAGACAGCAGGCCTGAAAGGCAGGCAGGCAGGCTGGGCCGGACCTCGGGGGACCACAGGGGCCACTTAGAGACTCAGGCCTCACCCACTCATTACCCAGGACATCCGGGGTAAGGCGAGGGGCCTCCCCGGGCACCTGCTTCTCATCCTCTAGTGCAGGCAGCCAACCTCACGCCCCAGCCACTTACGCTTGTGCATCCCCCACGACAGTGGGTGGCCGTGTGGCCCAGCAGCCTGTGGTGTCTTGCAGGAGAGGCGGCCCTGAATGAGTACCTGCGGGTCAAGACGGTGACTTTTGAATACTGAACAGAAGTGGCCTTCAGAAGGATGACCTGTCCTTGCAGCACACCTTGTCACCTTGACCTGCCTTCCCTAGGGAGGCCAGCTCAGCCTCCCTCCCAGATAGGGAGCCTCCTACTTGGAGCCGCTGCGGGAAGTCCCCAAGCCAGCTCCCGACCAATCACAGTGGCCCTTGGCCGAGGGGGCGGGGCCTGCGGGGCTAATAAATGTCAGTAGAGGCAGCCTGCACCTTCTCTGTGTCCACTTGGGCTACTGGGCGACCCCAGGAGGAAGCGGGGCTGCAGAAGTGCCCTGTGCTGGGGAACAGCTCCGGTGCTTGGCCAGGACCCCGTGGCCCTGCCCACCGCGCACCTAGGACCCCGCGGACCCCCGCCCACCCACTCACTGGGGACAGTAAGGCCTAGGGTGGCACCTGTCTTTGGCCCCTCGAGTATTGGGCGTCTGTCCTGGTTTCCTGAGGCCCAGGGTGCTCCTTGCATGCGGAGCCCTGGGCTCTCCAGCTGCACCCATCCTGCGGGTCCCCAGCACCAACGCCCCTGCCCCTGGGGCCCGCCTCTCATAGCAGTCTCCTCGGCACCCCTGCCCGACACCCCCGGTTCCTCCTTGTGTCCACGCCTCCCCGAAGGTCCCTCTGTCCTTCCCAGGCTGCTGGCCCTGCTGGGCACGGCCAGTGCCTCCCTAGGAGCAGTTCAGCCCCTCGTGTAGCTCGCTGCCCTGCAGCCCACGTCTTCGCCAAGCCCCACGTGGCCTTTCTCTCCTTAAAATTACTCCCGGAAAGAGAAAGATCTTTAAAAAAGGAAGTGGACTTTGACAAAAGCCGGCCTTGGGGGTGTGGGGACCACCGCGGAGGCCTCAGCCCCGCGGCTAGAGCTCTCCCTTTGGGTCGCGCCGCCCACACGAGTCCCCGCCCCGAGCCCCGCCCTCCCCGCTCCGCCCCCAGCCGCATGGCCCCGCCCCTTCCCTCCCCGCTCTCCCTTCCTCAGCCACCGGGCCCCCGCACCTTTCCCTGCTCCCCACCCCTCAGCCACGTGGACCCACCCGCTTCCCGTGCTTCCGGCCCCTGAGACCCCCCCAGCCCTCCCTGCTTCCTCTCCCTCCCCTGCTTCCCGCCCACCCAGACGTGGCCCCGCCCTCTTTCCCGTTTCCCGCCCTCAGCCGCGTGGACACGCCCCAGCCCCGCCCCCTTCCCGTGCTTCCGGCCCCTGAGACCCCTTGCCTTTCCCTGCTCCCCGCCCCCCACCCCGATGTGGCCCCGCCCTCAGCCCCGCCCCCTTCCCGTGCTTCCCGCCCCTGAGGCCCCTGCCCTTCCCTGCTCTCCATCCCTCAGCCACGTGGCCCCGCCCCTTCCCGGCTTCCCGCCCCGGAGGCACCGCGCCCTTTTCGCGCTTCCGGGCCCTGAGGCGCCATGCCGTCCTCCGCTTCCCGCCCCCGCAGCCTCCGTCCTGAGGTCCCGTGTCTTTCTCGTGCTTCCTGCCCCTGAGGCCCCTCCTCCCCTGATTCCCCGGGGCTCCGCTCTTCTCGCGCTTCTCGCCCCCAGGCCCTGAGGCCCGGCGTCCTTCCCGCTCCTGAGGCCCCGCCTCCTTCTCGTGTTCTCCCGCCCTGAGGCCCCATCCCTTTCCAGGCTTCCTTCCCCTAGTCGCATGGCCCAGCCCCCGAGGCCCGGCGCCCTTCCCGTGTTTCCCGCCCCTGAGGCCCTGTGCCCTTCCCTGCTCCGGCCCCAGCCGCGTGGCCCCGCCCGAGGCCCCGCCCCTTCCTGTGCTCCCATCTCCTGAGGCCCCGCCCTCTGCCGGTGCTCCCCTCCCGTCGCGTGGCCCCGCCCCTTCCCGTGCGCCCCGCCCCCGGACCCCAGCCTCCGGGCCACCCTGGCCGCGGCGCTCCGTCAGGGAAGAGCTGGGCCCTAAAGCCCGCGCTTCGCGCCTCTCGCCAGTCCCAGGTCCCTCCCTGGCGCCCGGAGCGCCCTCGGCGGCTTCTTTTCCTCAGCCGCCCGAAGGAGGACCTGGTAAGCGCGGCGCTGAGCCCGACTGGGCTCCAGGGTGGGGACGGGGAAGCGGGCAGCGCCAGGGGGCTGCGGCGGGGCGTGCGCCGAGGGCAAGTGAACCTGGGCGGGGGCCACGGCTGGAGGGCCCGAGGGGATCCTGGGGGCCGGGGACGCCTGGGCTGGACCCGGGAAAGAGGAGCGCGAAGCCCGAACTGGGGGGCGGCGGGGCTGCCCCTCGGGGGTCCTGGGGCGCTCCCCGCGCCGCGGCGTCGGGACTGGGCGGCTCCACCTGCAAAACCTGGGCGCCCAGTGGCCTGGAGTCTGTGCGGCTGTCCTGCGCCGACACCCCCGCAGCCCCCCGAAGTCGCCTAGGACCCCGGGGACGTTCGCTGGAGGTCCCAGCTCATCCCCGGGGCTGGCTGAGCAAACTGCCCCACGTGGGCTCCGCGAGAGCTCCGCGAACCCATCTGTCCCCACCACCCTCGTCAGGGTTCCCCAGGTGCCTCCAGCCAGGAGAGAGGCTGCCTTCGAAACCCAGCACTTGAGAAATCCTTTAAACCTGGTTCTCAGATGACTTCCCCGATGTCCCCAACCTGCTCTTGGGAGTCCCCCGTCCCTAACAGGCCTCCCGACGATTCTGAGGCTGCCCTGAGGCATCTCTGATCTGCAGCACTGGAGCTTGGAGGAGAGTGAACCCGGAGTAGGGACAGGCCAGGTCCCCTGTGATGAAAGTACAGGCGTCCTCCCTTGTGTCCCAGGAAGCCCTCCACCCATAGTATACACTGTGCTTTTTCTTACTTGCCCATGATGAAGTTTAGTTTATGAACTAGACACAGTAAGAGGTTAATAACTACTCATAGAACAGCACAATGATAACAGAATAGGTATTTAAAATTGTCAGGGTCGCTGCGCTTGTAGTTTGGAGCCATTAGTAAATAAGATAATGGTTACTTGAACACAAGCTCTGCCACACCTTGACAGATGCTGAGATGGCTACTAAGTGAGTAACGGACAGGTAGCATATACACTGTGGACACGCTGCACAAAGAAAAGGTTCACGTTCTAGCGGGGGCAGAACTGGGGGGGGGAGTTCAGCATTGCCATTCAGAATGGAACTTATCACCAAGCTCAGGAACTGTTTTTGAAAACTTCCATTTAAAAACTTCAGACTGTAGTTGGTCATAGGTAAAGGAAACCTCAAAAAGTGAAACTAGGGTTGAAGGGGGACTGTTGTCCTCCGTTTTGGGTTGCAAAACCTGGGCCTGCCTGGTCTAGTCCAGGATGTCCCTGCCCCCTGGACCTGGGTGGATGCTAGTCTGTGAGGTGCTAGGACCCATCATCCCCAAGAGGGATGTGTGGAATGGGCGCCCAGAGGTCCATGTTTGAGGCCAGCCTCACTGGGTAAATCAGACACTTCTGGATACCAATGGCCTTCTGGATACCTGGGTCTGACATCCTTGGGGGTTAGGGGAACTGGGCTCAGACCCCTGACCATAAAGCACCCTCTTCCCGTCCTTTAGAGCCCAGTATGTTAAATTATTATTATCCTCTTGTTGCTCACAGTAACTGAGCAGGCATGTCACCCCTAATCTGCACTCTTGACCTCTGTGCTAATGCTCAGTGACACCCCAGCACTCTCAAGGAAGTCCAGAGGCCTCTGACCACCATCCGCAGTGATATGAGGTCCCTGCTATTTGGCCACAGTGTCCCCCCTCAGTACAGATCCCAGGTGACTTCCCTTGCTCCCCAGTGTTCACCCTGGCTCAGATCTTTCTGTGGGCACAGGTGAGGACCGTGAGACCTCTGTGGTTACTGCCAGGTGGCCTTTGGCAGAGATGGACCCCCCCACCCCCATAGCGGGCGTGCCCACCCTTCTGGCGACCTCCGCTTTGGAGCCCCCTGGTGGTGAGGCGAGGTGCTGCATGTGGGTTTTAATTGCTGCCCACTCAGGGGGCTCCTGGGCCGGTCCTTCCCTAGTTTCTCCATTGTTTTCTGGGTCCCTTGTTGGTTTACAGGAATTCCTCCTCTTCCCTATTTTCACTGTTATCCTTTTTCTATTTTATTGTGATTTTTCATTTGGGGGGATTGGGCCCAGGCCTCCCACTGGCTCAGCAAAGCCCGGCCTCCTGACTTCTTGTGTTGGTTTTAAATATTTTCTCCTATATTTGCCTCAATCGGTTTTGTTCCTTATTTATGTGTTCAGCAGTCCTGGGAGGGGCCCCGCACTCAGGCTGCCAGGCAGGCGCCCCACCCCGAGCTCAGCCCCAGTCCCCTGGAGTTTCAATTTTGTGTAGAAGTGTCCGTCCCCTGGGGTATTCACACTTTGATGCTGTTGAATTGATCTCTCTCTCTCTCTCTCTCTCTCTCTCTCTGCCTCTCTGCTTCTGCTCTGTGGTGTGTGTGTGTGGCCTACACCTTGGAGTTGGACTCCTGGTTTAGAATCAAAAACTGTCCACCTCCCTGGCTGCTTAGGACCTGTCCTGCAGTTCCCTGCCCTGCCAGCAGAGGGAGCTGGAGAAGGCACCCCCCCCCCCATTCCTGGCCCCAAGACTGCTCTGCGACCCTGCACAGGGAGGCCTTCTTCCTACAGAGCTTTTCGTGACAAAATTCAGCACTGTAATGGTCACTGACAGCATTTTAAGACACCTGAGCACCTGCTTTCTTCAGACCGGCTACGCACCATTTATTTACACAGCTAATAAACCTTTCGTGTCCTGCAGATGCCCCATTTAAGCCTCCTGTTTGTCATTTTGCTGTGAAGGCTGCTTTCATTTTCCCCAGACATTTAAACATTGCTTGCTTACCCGTAGACCAAAGTGTCTTAAATCTGATTAGGACCATAAATTAATATGTGATTCCTGCTGCGTTCTCAGTGTGCACACGGTAATCACAGTGTTCCACTGACCTGGTTCCCTTAGGCTAAAAATGGTCAGAAAAACCCCAATTTGATGGGTAGGAATGTGTGTCCAGTTGGCCTCCATGTCCACTGGGTTCCTTACCTGTGAGTTCAACAAACATCAAGTCAGAAGTATTTTTTAGTTGCATCTGCTGAACACATACTGACATTTTTCTTTATTATCTAAACACTGCAATATAATAAACTATGTAGCATTGGCAAATTTTTTGTGGGGGGTACCTGGTACTTGAACTCGAGTGCTTGACCACAGAGCCCCATCTCCAGCCCTATTTTGCATTTTATTTAGAGTCAGGGTCTCACTGAGTTGCTTAGCGCCTTGCCATGGCTGAGGCTGGCCTCCAACTTGGGATCCTCCTGCCTCAGCCTCCCAAACCACTGGGATGACAGGCGGGCACACATGCCCAGTTCAGGATTTTGATAGCCACAGAGGGTCGTGTAACCAGTGCCTACAGTTTCCAAGGACCACCCTATCTACTATTGCTAACAAATCCTTGGCGTTGTTTTCCATGATTTTCTTAATTTCACTGCTATCTTTGCGTCTTTTTACTATCTCAGGAATCTCACCACAAATTTAAGAGCAAAGAGAGGAAGGCGGTCGCGGTCTCAGAGCAGTGGAGGTTGCAGGATCTAGTTGTCCGCCAGTTGGTTCTGGGTTGGGGACTGGGACGTGGCCCTGGGTCCAGGGGCTTCCAGCCAAGGCTGCGTGGTTGCACTTGGTGTCTGTGCCCACCGCCTTGGGTTTGTTCTGAGAGACCTGGTTCCTTTGATCACCTTGGAGGCTGGAGTCGTTCCCAGGGGTGGGGAGTGCGTTGCTGGTGGCATCTGCCTCCTAGTCCTGACCTAGTTTCTTAGTATTTTTGGAAATTCCTTTGCCTCTCACCCGAATCTCAGTAACTGTACTCAGCACAAGCTCTGGGGTCATCCAAAGGTGGCCTTCTTAGGGGGTCACAGCACGTTGCCAGGCCCTCAGCCTCCCCTGAGGACTGCTGCTGGATCTATGTGGCCCTGTGTGACAGGCCCCGTCCCCTGGCTCCCACTCACTCGCCCTTTGTCCCTGACACTTTTCACCAGGATAGAACCCAGGGGTGCCCGTGTGGTGGCAGGTCACCCAGAAAACACACCAAGGCTCAGTGTCATCCAAACTGAAGGGTCCTGATACCAACCGCTTCCTTGGGACCAGGTGTCCCACAGGAACATCGCTGCCCACGTGATGTGGAGTCTGGTGTACGGTGGACTTTGGTCACTGTCCCTACAGCCTGGCTCATGGCAGTTAACCCCTGAGCCCCCGTCCCCAGCCCTTTTTACATTTTATTTAGAGACAGGGTCTCGCTGAGTTGCTTAGGGCCGCACTGAGTTGCTGAGGCTGGCCTCCAACTTGCGATCCTCCTGCCTCAGCCTCCTGAGCTGCTGGGATGACAGGTGTGTGCCAGGGCTCCAGGCCCCAGCCTGATTTTCTGGTTGCTTTTAAGGTGGGCATTTTGGGGGACTGCCCCCTTCACATCTGCCGACTTCACGGGTGTGTGGTGCTCTTCCACGGGTGTCTGATCTCACGCGCATCTGAAGTCCGCTGCTGTAGGTGGGGGTGCGGGACCCGTGGGGGCTGTAGGTGTGACACAGGGCCTCTGCCAGGGCCCGGGGCGGGGCCTGCCCACACCTCTCCTTGTGTCTCCAGGTTGGAGCTTTGGGCCGGCCGCTCAGATGGAAGCCTCGGAGCCCCGGCCGCGGAGGCTGGGAGGCTGTGGCAGGCTCGAGGAGCTGAAGGTGTCGCCCGCCCTCAGCACAGGGAGCCTCCCTGCCGCCTCCGGAGATGGGCACCTCGGGGTCCCTGACGGCCAGCGGGTGCCCTCCAGGCCCCAGGAGGCCGCGCCCACCAGGGAGACGGCCCTGACCATCTGCCTGCAGGTGACCCTGTCCTTTGTCCTCGCGGGTCTGGGGCTGTCCTGGGCTGGCGTGCTGCTGAACTACTTCCAGGTAAGAAAGAGGGCACAGGCGGGGCCTTGGCCTAGGGTCCTGCCTGCAGGACAGGGGCCACCTCCACCCCGGCCAGATTCCTTTAGGTCTAGTGACAAGGACTCTGTGTGACCCGAGTAGCACTTCAGAGGACAGTTGGGGAGTGGCACAGGTCAGTCGACCCAGTGACGCAGGAGGCCAAGGCCAGAGCACAGCGAGCAACGTGGTGGTGCTGAGTCTCAGAATTCTTCTTTTCGGTACCCGGGATTGAACCCAGGGGCACTTACCCACTGAGCCCTGTCCCCAGCCCTTGGCATGTCTTATTCAGAGACAGGGTCTCCCTGAGTTGCTTGGGGCCTCACTAAGCTGCTGAGGCTGGCCTCCAACTTGCGATCCTCCTGCCTCGGCCTCTTGAGCTGCTGGGATGACAGGTGTGGGCCATTGTGCATATGGGCATTTATTTCACAGAATTTAAAATAAATAAATAAAAGCCGGGTACAGTGGGTCACGGCAGGCACAGTGACTCACGCCTGTCATTCCAGTGGCTCGGGAGGTTGAGGCAGGAGGATCGTGAGTTCGAAGCCAGCCTCAGTAAAAAGTGAGGCCTTAAGCAAGTCAGCGAGGTCTCGAACTAAGAGACAAACAGGGCTAGGGAGGGGGCCCAGGGGTCAAGTGCCCCAAGTTCAATCTCCGGAGCCACAAAAATAAACAAAGATCAACTAAATGAAACAGGGCACCCGTTAAAGACGGCGGTGACCACACGTGATTTCGCCTCTTGGTCGAGGCCTGGTTCTTGTGCAGATGGGTCAGAAACCCGCGGCCTATGTCCCTCTGGTTCTGTGTGACGGGCCACCTGGGCTGCAGGAGCCACCACAGAGCAATTTAGAGGAGGATCGCAATTTAGAGGCCAGCCTCAGCAACTTAGCAGTGAGGGCGAGGTGTTGTCTGGGACCTCAGAGACTGGACGTCCAGGGTCGAGGTGTGGCCCTGAGGCCTCCTCCTGCAGTGGCTGTCATCCTCTGTGTCCAGATGGTGTCTCCCCCGTCCCTCTCTGGGTCTTAGTCCGAGGACACCAATCATGTGGGGAGAAGGGAGAAATGGTGGGGGACCCTGGTGTTGGTTGAACCCAGGGGGCTCGACTGAGTTACATCCCCAACCCAACCCCCTCTTTTTTTTTTTTTTTTTTTGATATGGGGCCTCACTGAGTTGCTGAGGCCGGCCTCCAACTTGTGATCCTCCTGCCTCAGCCTCCCGAGTCACAGGGGTGACAGGTGTGCATCCCTGGCACCATTGTAGCAGCGATTTCTTGGCACCAGACCCCTGATCTGGGGCAGCCAGGGGAGTGGCATCAGGAGCAGGAGGGAGGGACGTGAGACGGTGGTGACTGGCTAGCCGCCCAGGCCCAGCAAGCCCAGTGCCTGGCCCTGATAAGGGGGGGTGTGACCAGGGACCTTATCCCTGGTAGCAGAGCTGGGAGGGGACCTGCCCTTCACGTCCCTCCCTTCTCCAGGCAGCACAGGACCCCCTCTGGCCTCCCGCAGAGTGGACACTGACGTCCTCACACCAACGCTCGCAGGGAACAGGGGACGCGCTTCCCCAACCCACCAAGCAGGCCCTGGCCAGGGAGGAGAGGGCCACAGGCGGATCTGAGAGGTCCCTGCAGGCCTGAGTGCGGGGTGGGCGTCTCCCCGGAGCGCAGGACTCCCCGAGTCACTGGCCTGTGGCACTGGTGACACCCGGAGGTCCACATGTCCCCTGTGACCTAGGTAGGGGCTCGGAGCACCCCCTAATTGAGGCAGACGCACAGGGGGCCTGCAGCTCTGTGGGCCGCCCTCCTCCAGGGCCACCGTGGGACGTCCCAGCTTGGCTCAGTTGGTCCTGCCTGGGCTCCGGAGGCTGGAGTGACCTGCGAGGCTGGGTGGCCGTGGAGGGGAGAGTGGAGACCTTGGTTTCTGTTGCCTGATGGTGAGGCGGGCAACTGTGCCCTGGCCTGGGAGCTTATAAAGTAGTGCCCACTGGCCCGTGTTCCCACTAGGATGACCACCTTGAGTTTGGTCCCTTGTGCACCCCTTGGATGGGTGGTATTCTTTATCGGGAACCCTCCAATAAGAGACAGGAGCTAGCAACCTTCAAGTCCTGTCACTCTCACGCAGCACATCTACAAAATAGTAAGTCCAGGCGGGCGCAGGGGCACTCACCTGTCATCCCAGTGGCTCTGGAGGCTGAGGCAGGAGGATCGCAATTTAGAGGCCAGCCTCAGCAACTTAGCGAGGCCCTAAGCAGCTCAGGGAGACCCTGTCTCTAAATAAAATATAAAAATGGCTGGGACGTGGCTCAGGGGTCAGCGCCCCTGGCGTCAGCCCCTGGTGCCAACAGCAACAGCAGCAGGTTGTCCTTTATGCAGGGAGAACTGCGTCAGGGTGAGGAGACCCCCCTGGGGGGACAGCGCGGCATGGGGCACCAGGCTCCCACTGGCCGGCAGTGGGCAGCTCCAGCCCAGGGGCCTTGGCTTTACCAGGAACCCGTTGGTCAGCAAAGAGCATTTAGTCAGAGCTGACGGGTGTTCTGGGTCATGGTTGGGTCACCTTTTCATGATGACAATTGTTCTGGTCACCTCCTTCCACCCCACTGGGCAGGGTGGGAGGGCCGCCTGGGGGAGGGTGCACCAGGGGTGACGGGGACAGCAGTTATGTGTCCCCCACACGACCTGGCGGGGAACATTCTGTGCCATTCAGGGAGGCCACACCCGGGAGCAGAGTGGGCACAGGGTGCGGAGGCCGGTGGGGGAGCAGGCGGGGGCCCTGGTTCCTGGGGGATGGGAGTAGCTTGTTCGAATGACTCCAAGGTCTGCCGGGAACTGAGGGCTGGAACTCGTGTAAGAGGCAGAGAGCATGGTGTCCACGGGAATAGGACGGGGAGGTCTAGAAGCCCTGTGTGTCCCCCGATGTTGGGACAGCAGAGCATCACGGTCACGTTCAGTCGGGCGCAGTGGCCCACACCTGTTATTCCAGCTGCTGGGGAGGCTGAGGCAGGAGGATCGTGAGTTGGAGGCCAGCCTCAGCAGCTCAGTGAGACCCTGTCTCTAAATACAAAAGGGGCTGGGGTGTGGCTAGGGGACGAGCACCCAGGGTTCAACCCCAGAACAGAAAAAGAGTGGCCACCTGCCTCGGGACCTGCCCGGGTCAAGGTGACCCTGAGAGAGGGACCAGGTGTCCAGCAGTTCTTGCTGCGGAGTCCATGAAGTGTGTTCTAGTTGTGAGGCGCTCCAAGGACCCTCCCCTAAAACGCACCCCTCGCAGGTCCTGTTGCCCAGCCCAGCCCTCAGGATTCTCTTCTGTCCCCTCTGGGGGTTTGTCCCTCCCCTTTCAGTGCTGGACATTGAACCTAGGGCTTAGGGTAAGCTCAGCAGGGTTCCTGCCACCAAGTCACACCCAGCCCTCCTCAGGGGCAGGACTGCTGGTGGGCTGGAGGCCCCGAGGGGGACAGGGCTTCTCTAGGGTCACCCAGGAAAACGCCCTCTGCTGCCCCTGCACAGCCCGGCGTCCACCCCCGCCGAGTCTCCCTGAGCCCTGCAAACTAAAATCCCCTTCTCGAGCCTCTGGGCCGGGACCCAGTGGGCCACGCTGAACCCTGATGTTCTCAAGGGTCTCAGGACAGTAGGGTTTCCCCCTCACGAGATCACGGTTTTTCATTTGTTTCTGGTGACAGTTGATTTGATGGTTATAAAAGCAGGTGACCGCATTGGGCTTGGCAGTGTAGGCCTCTAATCCCGGAGGCTGGGAGGCTGGGGCCGGAGGATCACAGTCCAAGGCAGCCTCAGCAAGTTAGTGAGGCCTTACCTCTAAAGAAAAGGTAAGTAGGGCTGGGGCCAGGGCTCAGTGGACGAGGGCCCCTGGGCCCAAGCCCTGGTGCCCCAAAATAAGAAAGCAAGCCATCTTGTCACGTTGCAGGGACAATGACCAGAGTCGCTCACAATCCTACCCGTGCAGCCAGAGAGTGCCACCTGACCACGTGGTTCTTATCCTTCTGGACTTCTCTGTGCATGTGAGAGCCGTGGACGGGCCGTGTCCCCAGGCCCAGGGGCAGGTCTGCGGGATGCAGAAGGCGGCCCTGAGCATTGTGGGATAGGAGCTCCCAGGCTGTGCTGAGAGGCCACGGGACAGGGACGGGCCTGGGGACTTGGGGCCAGTAGGAGGTGCAGAGCGGGTCCCCAGGAAGTTCCTTCGGGGGCTCATGGCAGGTGGGTGCGTCTCTCCAGATGGTGGAGCGCTCTGTCGCCCTTTCCCAGGGAAGGAGGGGACAGCCGGGGGACGGGGGACAGCCACCTCCTGGGCACCCTGTTCACACAGAGAGTAGGCTCTGTGTGGAGGAGACGGCACGGCCACGGGTCACGGCAAAGGTGCTGTGTGGTTTGCAGCTGGCCCGGGTAAGGGACATGGATCCAGCTAGGGGTGGTCACCATTGGGTTGGAGCAGATCCCCTCTGCAGCAGGACGCTGGTGAGAAGTGGGCAGGGCCCAGCTGTCCCCAGCACCCGCTTTGTGCTAGTGATCGGTGGGAGGCTGCCCGGGTCAGCACGGGTCTCTGCTGTGGCCCCGGAGCCCGTCCTTCTGCCCTGTGCAGCTCCTGCAGGGTGACAAGCAGGTGCCCATCTGGCTCCCAGGGTGGCGGGCGCAGGGCTAGGGGGCACGCAGGGGAGTGGCCGGCTGCCCGCGAGCCCGGGACCCCAGGTCAGGAGGCTGTGTCCAGCCCCCAGCCCAGGGCTGCTGCAGGCTGAGGCCTCTGAGTGACACCCGACCAGCCTCTGCTCCTGGTGCCCGAGGAACATGCAGGGGACACGTCCACCCACAGGAGGCGGGGCTTCCCCGGGTGGCCCTTCTATCCTGCTGGGTCAGGGGCACAGGGCAGGGCCTGGCCCCGCTAGTAGGAGAAAGCGAGGTCACCTTGACACGTCACCTGGGCTTTCCAGAGAGAGCCGGGATGCTGTGGCCGTGGGCCCCTGGACACTGCCATCGAGTGACCCCAGGACATGGCGTCCTTCCTGGAGGCCCATAGAGTCCTTGGCCTTGACCTGCAGGGGCCCTGGGCTGCCTGGGAGGTGGGCTGTGGACCGAGGTCTCCGCAGGCCCTTCCCTGCCGAGGGTGGGGCCACCGGGGCACGTGGTGGAGGGAGGTGGCGGCCCTCGCCAGGGCGGTCACCAAGGCCAGCCCCACATGGGCTCTCTGTCCACTCCGCCAGCGTGGGCTGAGCCCCTGGACACTATCAAGGTCGCCGCCAAGGGACGGGGAGCCTCCCTGGCAGGCTGGCCGAGGGAGGTCCCAGCTGACCCTAAGCCACTCTCCGAGGGCGACCTGACCGGCAGGGAGTGGACAGCCGGCGCTGGCGGTCCCCAGAACGAGGCTCGCTGTCGCAGTGGCCTTTGTTCCTTGCTCCTGGGCTCTGTCCTTGGCCCAGGGCCTGCTGGGAGCCTTCTGAGGCTCGGGCCGCTGACCCACCCGGAGGCCTCTGCGCCTGGACTTCTGGGGACAAGCGTCCTGCTGTGGAGCAAGAGGAGCCGACGGAGGCGCCCGGGCATGTGGCCAGCGCCTGGCCATGGTGGTCACCCAGCTGAACCTGGAGTTCCGCTTTCAGGGCCAGAAGCTGCGAGGCTTCAGCTGTGAGCTCACGCGGTCCCCCCATGGGGTGTCCCTCGAGACCCCTCTCTCCACGACGTGCCAGGTCACCGTGCCCATCCTGCTGTCGGGCCTGGGCATGATGGCCGCGGGCCTGGTGATGAACGCCGTCCAGGTGTGTGCAGGGCGCCGGGAGGGCGTGTGCTCGGACCTGGGCGTCGGGGGGTCCCCTGGGCACCCAGCGTCTGTGCACCGAAGCGTCACTCGGATGTCCCTCCCCAGGCTTGGCCGGCGCAGCCTGTGTGCGGGAGCTCGGCTCCCGTCCTCACCAAGATGTGGACACGGGCAGGGCCTGCCTCCGACCTCTCTGCCTCAGTTTCCCCATCTGTAAAGTGGGCCGATGGCAGCACCCACCTTGCTGAGAGCCGGGAGCCTGGGAGCCTGTGCCCTTGTCCTGTGGAGCCGGGTCACTGGCACGGCCGCCCCTCGAGCAGAGCTGAGGGGACTCACTCTCCAGGGTCCCTGGGGGCCCGGGGAGGGCCAGGCGGGCAGGGTCTGGGGTCTGCACTGGCACCTCAAGGTCTGTGTGTCCTGAGTGTGATTCGGGTGACGTTATTTGGAGCAGTGAGGGGTGTCTGCTGCCTGCTGTGACGTCCTCGTGGTGCGACTGCTGTGCTAGGGAACCTAGAGAGGGGCCGGCGCAGGCCTGTCGTCCAGCTGCTCGGGAGGCTGGACGTGGGGTGCTGCCCACGGCTTCGTGGAGGCTGCTCCCTGATCCTTTGGGGTCCCACATTCAGAGGTGAGGTGGCCTGGGGACTTGCCTGCCCCTCGCCAGCCCAGAGACAGGGACACGAGGCAGCCACCACCAAGGAGATGCCGTCACACTTAGGAATGGGATGCTGCCGGAGTGTCGGGGGGGTGGCCCATAAAGTCCCATGTGACAGGAAACACCGGTGTCAGGGCCAGTGTGCGGCTCTGTGGCTCTGCGGGCCAGCGTGCTCAGAGCCCCAGGCCCACCCCAGCGCCACACACGTGCAGATGAAGAAAATAAACAGAAAGCACCGTCAGGAATGCGTCCCCACACGCCTGCTCACGCACACATGCACGCACACGCACACGCACAGTCTGGGTGAACAGGAAAGCGCTGATGGGAGATCTCATGGACCCTCCATCTCGTCTGAGTCCTAGCTTTTCTCTTTTTTGGTGCCAGGGATGGAGCCCAGGGGCCCTTAACCCCTGCGCCCGTCCCCAGACCTCGTTACGTTTTATTTAGAGACAGGGTCTCGCTGAGCTGCTCAGGGCCTAAGTGGCCGAGGCTGGCCTCCAACTTGCCATCCTCCTGCCTCAGCCTCCCGAGCTGTTGGGATGACAGGTGTGTGCCCTGTGCCCAGCTGCCTCTGACTTCTGATGCCGTGATCCACGAGCAGTGTCCTCCTGTGTATTTGGGGACCATGTGAGGACCTGTAGTTTGGGCACCTGCTTGGGTGTGGATTTGGCAGTGATGGTTGTAAGTGGCTGAGTGACAGTCACATCAGTGTGACTAAAGTCTGTCCTAGGAGCAGTATCAAAGATGCCCTGGAGGGTGAGGTTGGGGACAGCGAGGAAGATCAGGGTAGTCATGGCCAAGGCTCAGCCACCCCCGCCCCATGTGGCAGAAGCAGCATTGTGACCGGTCCCCAGGTGACAGGGACAGAGGCCTAGGTGTTGCTGACAGTCTGAGTGACAGGTTTGGGACCAGGAGGGGTCGAGACAGGAAAGATGGCCAGAGGGGGGCCTCTGTAGGGAGGCAGGGGTGTGGAGGACAGAGCCTGCAGGACACCCAGCGAGCACTCCGCAGGGGGTGCACAGGGGTGACGCTCGGGACTGGTCACCTCCCCTGCGCAGGCCCACAGTGCCTGTCACTGGACTTGTCCCTGCTGCCCGTGACAGGAAACCTACCTCCGGGTCGGTGCAGACGTGGCCTCGCGTGTGGGCAAGCCCTAGGCCGTGGCAGTCTTGCGGGAGGGGGCAGGGTGAGCCAGCCGGCCACCCCAGGACACATGTGAGGGACTCTGTGTTCTGTGTCACGGGAGCTCAGGGCTGCTGCTGCCGGGAATACAGGGAGGCAGGGACCGTGCTGATAAGGGCTTCAGCCTTTGCCCGGTGACATTGTTTTCTTCTGGGGACAACCAGCTTGGGGCCTCTGTGACCTGGATGCTGAGTGCCCGCTGTGCGGGGGTCAGGGCGGAGCCGAGCAGAGGAGCAGTAAACGGAGGTCTGAGGGCACGAAGGGGTGCACACCTGTCATCCCGCCCCTCTGGAGGCTGAGGCAGGAGGATCACAAGTCGGAGGCCAGCCTCGGAACTCAGTGAGGCCCTGTCTCACTTGGCTCCGTGGTCCAGACCCTGGGTCCAGTCCTGGTGAGGGCAGAAAGGAGTCCCCCGCAGTATGGCGACTCCATTTCCCCCTGTGGTGTTGGTGCGGTGACTGGACACGGTGGTCTGTGTGACTGTGGCACTTGGTGACACCTGGTGCATGCACGTGACCTGCTGGGGCCACTCCCAGGCCAGGCCCCCGTCCTCCCTTCTATTTCCCCCTCCCCCATATAACTTCCCCAGTTTCCACCTGTGAGGGGGAACCTGACCAGGGGGCGTCTCCCGGGACCCCCAGAGGACAGCCAGGGCGGCTTGGAGACGGCGCCTGCGCCCCCTAGAGGTGAGGTGGGTGGGCGCATCTCCACCAGGGACAGGAAGGAGAGCCGGGCGTCCTGCGTCCTCAAAGGCGCAGTGGGTCGTCCTTAGGCCTAGAATCCCGAAACCAGGGGGACTTCTGTGTGGGGATCACAGGCAGCTGCAGAGGCCAGGCTGGTAGAGGAGGCTGTGAGACCCGGAGGGTGTCGAGATCGGTTCCAGGGAGCAACCTAATTGCACGTTAAGGAGGGAAGAGTCGTTTTCCTCTCTGCAAAATCTTTTTCTTCCAGTTTTCTCAAAATGTGTATCCCTTTCTTCGTTTCTTAGTTTGTGTGTCTGTGTGTGTGTGTGTGTGTGAGGGAGAGAGAGAGACACACACACACACACCACGGATTGAACCCAGGGGGGCTTGACCACTGACCACACCCCAGACCTTTTTATATTTTGAGACAGGTTCTCACGAAGTTGCTGAGGCTGGCCTCTAACGTGTGATCCTCCTGCCTCAGCCTCCCCAGCCACTGGGATGACAGGCGTGGGCCACTGCACCTGGCTTGTGTGAATTTGTCAATGTTTGCTGAGGTGGCGTCTCCGTCAGGCAGATGCTTTGAAACATTCAAGGTCTGCAGACCTGTGATCCCAGATCCCTGGGAGGCTGAGATGAAGGATCACAAGTTGGAGGCCGGCCTCAGCACAGGGCTGGGCGTGTGGCTCAGTGGTGGAGCACCCCTGGGTTCAACCCCCCAAAAGTCAAAGGCCCAGCTCGGAGCTGGACAGTGACACACGCAGACTCGCTGCCCAGGAGCAGAGGGCGCCAGGGCCTCTGTACTCGTGGGAGGGGAGTCGCTGCCCCACAGCAGCTGGCTGGGCAGATGTGACCGGGACCCTGTCACTTTGAAATCGAAGACTGCATAATTTCTGCACTGATTTCCTACTAGGCGAGCTGGGTCCTGGGCCTGTCCCTTGCCCTGTCCCCTGCCCTGCCTGCTACAGGTCGGAGAGGGGGGCCCAGGCCCGCTGGTGCTGTCACTGAGACAGCAGTGACCCCAGCCCCACTGACCTGGTGCTGAGTTCAAAGCCACCGAAGGCGTCGCTTGCCTGGTGGCTTCTGTGGGGACCAGGAAGTCCCCGCCACAGGCTCTCGGGGGACGTCTGCAGAGACGCCAGGCGGGCACTTGACCCCCTCCCCGCCCTCTTGCAGCACTGGCCCGTGTTCCTGGAGGTGAAGGACCTGTTGACGTTGGTGCCACCCCTCGTAGGGCTGAAGGGGAACCTGGAAATGACGCTGGCCTCGCGGCTCTCCACCGCCGTAAGTTGACGGGTGACCAGGAGCCCGGCTTGGGGACGGCGCTCCCACCACCGGTTTCCCTGAGTGGCTTGTGGGAGGGCCGGTGCCTCCAAAGAGAGGAGTGGGGTAAGGTTCTGTTGTCCCACACGCTGCCAGGGGTTTCTTGGGGACACAGAGGGACACCCAAAGCAGGAGAGGAGGAGACCGTGTGTGGGGACAGCGGGAGGGGGGACGCCAGGCGGAGAGGCCTTGAGGGAACCCGCTCTGTGGCAGGACAGGTGGAGCGGGCTCCTGGCCTGGCCGCGGGGGTCTGCTCTGGCCTCCGGGCCTGTGAGGACTTCAGGCCACCGAGCAGCAGACTGACCCCCAGGGCAGATCAGGTCACCCCTGGGGAACAGTGGGCAGCGTCTCCCACGGCCAGGGACGCAGTGGAGATGGCCACCTGCGAACATGGACGCTTGTGATTGTCCTGGTCCAGACTTAGGAGAAAGACCCAGGGCCACTTAGCCACTGAGTTGAATTTGAGACAGGGTCTCGCTCAGTGGCTGAGGCTGGCCTCGCGCTCACAGTCCTTCTGCCTCAGCCTCCTGAGCCGCTGGGATGGTGGTGTGCGCCCCTGCCCCACCTGCCTGTGTGATTCCCAGCCAAGCCCGGGGTCTGACGCTGGCTCTGTACAGGACCTCCTGACGGCAGGTCACCTTAAGTAGCAGGACCAGTGTAAAATCCAGGTGGGGACAGATGGCACCTCAGTTAAATTGGAAGCCACATGTGATTCCGATTCCTTTGCTAGGGCTGCCAGAATCACAACCTGCTGCCTCCAACGACGGGACAGACCATCCCCTGGGTCTGGAGGCGGCAAGTGTGAGACCCTGGGCCCCCTCTCCTGGCTTCTGGCCGTTGGGGACACTCCTTGGCCCACTAGGCCATCACCTGATCTCTGCCTGGTCTTCAGGTGGTGTTCTGGGTGCGAGGGTCCAAACCCTGGTCACAGGGTGAGCCATCTGGACTCACCCTGATCAAGGGCGTCTGCAGGGACCCTGTTCCCACATAGGCCACCACCCAGGTGCTGGGTCACGGCTGCAGCACCGTGTTAGAGACCCAGTGGCAGCCATCAGTGTTTTCTGGAATAAATTCAAGAGGGGAAAGTGGGTGTGAGACTCAATCAGGTGCGGCTGGCTCAGGGCGCCTCCTGAAAACACAGGTCAACAAAGGTCAGCTGCCCACCTGTGGCCTCGAGGGACAGCGTCCTCCATGGGCACCCCATGGCTTCTCTGCCAGCCCATGCCAGGCCCGTAAGAGTGGAGGAGCCGAGGGTCACGTAGACAGGAGTGCAGGGCCACAAGGTCACCCGGTCCTCACAGAGACTCCGGAAGCCTACTGTGGAGTCACCCGTCAGATGGGTGCCAGTGACCGTGAGCGTGGCCACTACGGGTGACACTGGGGACATGGGGTCTGAGCACTGAGGTGGCGGGCACTGTCTCCTGGCCCTACACGTTGGTGGCTGGAGGGACTCTGCGTGCGGCCACCCTACTGGGGGTTCTGGGAAAGGTGTCCCCAAGAGACGTGCCGAGCCCGGCGCAGGGTGGTCCTGGTCCCCAGCTTGTGCTCTGAATCACTGGGTCAGACCCTCAGAAGCAGGAAGTGGGCAGTTGGCGTGCAGACCTGTCCCCACACGAAGGCCCTGCGCAGCCCCGTGCACGCCCCCGGACGCTGTCCAGCTGACCTGGGGTGCTGCAGCCGGGGACCCTCCACCGTGGCTTCCTCACGTGGACTTGTGTGCTTGTCCTGAGCTCCCCATGACGGCAGCGTGTGTCCTGCCACGTGCCACCTACACGGTGTGACATCCCACTCCTGTGGCTGGACCTGCTGTGGGGGGTCCCTACGTGAACATGGGAAGGTGACGTCCCCTTCACCCCCCTGTGTCTCATCCAGTGAAGTGCCATCCCCCCCCTTGGGTCAGCATCCACGTATCAGAGAGGACACTTGGCCTTTGGTTTGGAACCTGCCTCATTTTGCTTAGCATGACAGTCCCCAGCTCTGTCCTTTTACCCACAAATGCGATCATTTCACTCTTCTTCCTGGCTGAGTAATATTCCACTGTGTACAAGCACCGCGTCTCCTTGTTGTTCATCTCCTAAGGGCCCCTGAGTTGAGCTGCGGTAGGAGTGACGTGGCCGCGTCACCGCAGAGCACAGGTTTGAAGTCCCATGGGGCGTGTTGACTTATTTAACTCAGCCGTCTGTCCCTGGCGTCCCTCTCACGTCTCCTGGGTGGATTTGTGCATCTCTTCTCAGATCCCTGCAGTTTGTGCCCGTTAGTCCTTCAGACGAGCCCCTTCCTGTCTCTGCCCTCTGCTGTCCCCGTCCCACCCCCATCCTCCCCAGCTGCAGCCCGGGCTTTGCCCTCCCCTGCTTCTTCCTGCTGGTTCCATGGGGACCCCGAGTGGAACCATTTGCTCTGCACTGAGGACGGGCGCAGTGGCCTGTCACCCCAGCAGCTCTGGAGGCTGAGGCAGGAGGATTGAAGTTGGAGGCCAGCCTCAGCCACTTAGTGAAACTCTGTAAATAAAACAGAAAATAGGGCTGGGGCTCGGGGTCGAGTGGCCATGGGGTCAATCCCTGGTACCAAAAAATTAAGGAGCAAAGGATCCTGGGACGTGTTCCTCGGATGGTCAGGGGAGCTGGGCCACCAAGAGCTGCCCGTGGGGGGCCCCGACCAGAGGGCAGCAGGTCCCGGCAGGAGGTCTCACCCGAGCTCTGGCTGTGAGCTCGAGGGCAGGAGGTGGCCGCGCCGTCATCAGGGACACGAGTGCCCCACCCCATGTCACGCGGTTCTCAAGGAGCTGTCCCTGCTGTGTCCCTCCGTCCCGCAGGGGAGGCTGGGTCAGAGTCCTTGGACTGGTCTCCGTGCGGTGGCGCTCCCTGGGGCCCCTGTGGAGACGTGGCCGCCCACCCTGCGCCCTGCTCTGTCCCTCCCAGGCCAACACTGGGCAGATCGACAGCCCCCGGGAGAGACACCGCGTCATCAGCAGCAACCTCGCCCTGGTCCAGGTGAGCGTCCCCCTCGCCCCCTGGACGCGCCGCCTCCGTCCTCTTGGAACCTGCAGCCGGATCATTCCAGTTGGGAAGGGGGACGGCCACGGTGCCCTTGTCCCCGCGCTCTGGGCTGAGCTCTGAGAGCCGGTGGCCACGTCCATCTGTTGGTGGGGCAGCTGGAGGCTGTGCACACGAGCGGCCGGGGACACCGCTCCTGGGACCCCAGGGCCTCCCTGCCTCCTGGCCTCCCGGCCTCCTCCCTTCTATGCCAGCTTCTCTGAGAGTCACCCACACTTGGTGGCCTCTCGCCTCCCCATCCACACCAACAGGCTTCTGGTGGTAGACGGGGTCCCTGGGGTCCCCAGGGTCCCCCTCGTTGGCACATGATTGGCCTGTTACGCGGGAGGCCCCCATGGCCTTGTTCTGTTCTCTCAGCCTCCGAGAGGCCCGGGAGCCGGGGCCTCTGCCGCCAGACCCTGAAGTCCAGCCCGGGTCAGCACAGGGAAGCCCCCTGTGTCGCCCTGTGGGGCTCCAGCCCTGCCCAGCGTGAGGGCAGGAAGCTCACTGGGCCAGGGGTCCTGGGGGGCCATGGGGTCCTGGGAGGCTGTGGGGTCCCCATGCTGTGGGTGGTGGCAGCTACGGTTTGGACTTAGGGTGTCCTCCAGGGCCACCGGGAGGTGGTTGGACGTACAGCGGTGGCCCGAGGTCAGGCCATGCCCTGGAAGGGGCCGCAGGACCCCAGCCGCCTCCTTGCTCTCCTGCTTCCTGGGCATGAGGTGAGCAGCCTGCTCCGCCCTCCTGGGCTCTGCCATGAGGTGACCCCGGCCCAGAGCAGTGGGGCCCGTCTTTTGAACCCAGGGCCATGTCCCCAGCCCTTTTCATATTTTATTTAGAGTCAGGGTCTCGCTGACTTGCTGAGGCTGGCCTCCAACTTGCGATCCTCCTGCCTCAGCCTCCCACCCTCCAGGTTTAAACGTCGAGGAGTTTGTTTTCACAAACGTCTGTGCCTGACCTCCCCGGCCATCTTTACACAGTGTCCACGTTCCATCTTGATTGGACACGGCACTTGTATCGTCCCCAGTGCTCACACGTCCATGTTTCAAGTTTATTGTGCTAGATTTTAAGATTTCAAGCCGGGTTTGGTGGCGCTCGCCTGTAACCCCAGAGGCTCGGGAGGCTGAGACAGGAGGATTGTGAGTTGGAGGCCAGCCTCAGCCAAGTAGCAAGGCCTTGACCACCTGGGCCCTGGTGGTCCTTGGCAGAGGCCTGAGCAGCTGAGGTGGCCCAAGGTTCTGCTGCAGCGGGGGCAGAGGGATGGGGCAGTCTCCAGGGTCCAGGGCAGAGGGTGTTGTCCTTCTAGGGTGGACAGTGGTGAGGGACCCCTCACCCCTCATGGTGCCTCCTGAGGCCTGGTGGGGGGCGATCTGACTTCTGTCCCCACAGTTGCAGGCCACCGTCGTGGGGCTCCTGGCTGCCGTGGCCGCCCTGCTGCTGGGCGCTGTGACGAGGGAGGAGGTGGCCGTAGCCCAGGTGGCCCTGCTGTGCGCCAGCAGCGTCATCACCGCCTTCCTGGCGGCCTTCGCCCTCGGTGAGCCGCGGACGGGCGGGGGGTGCTGACCGTGGTGTGGGGGGCGGGCAGAGCCGAGGGTCCCCATGGCCCACCTGTCACCCCCATCTCTGTCCCCCCAATCTCTGTCACCTCCCGATCTCTGTCACCCCCATCTCTGTACCCCTATCTCTGTCCCCATCCTACTTCTGTCCCCAATCCATCTCAGTCACCCCCCGATCTGTCACCCCCAATCTCTGTACCCACCCCATCTCTGTACCCCCGTCTCTGTCACCCCACAATCTCTGTACCCCCCGATCTGTCACCCCATCTCTCTCACCCCCAATCTCTATACCTACCCCATCTCTGTACCCCCATCTTGGTCTTCCTCCAATCCTTGTCCCCACCCCATCTCTGACACCCTCCGATCTGTCACCCCCAATCTCTGACACCCTCCGATCTCTGTCCCTCCCCATCTGTGTCACCCCCATCTCTGTCCCTCCCCATCTCTGTCCCTCCCCATCTCTGTCACCCCCAATCTCTGTCACCCCCCCATCTCTGTCCCCACCCCATCTCTGTCCCCCCATCTCTGACACCCTCCGATCTCTGTCACCCCCGATCTCTGTCCCTCCCCATCTCTGTCCCTCCCCATCTCTGTCCCCCCGATCTCTGTTCCCCTCCGTCCGTCTCTGTCCCCTCCACTTGGGTGACACCTGACCTCAGCTCTCAAACTCCAGCTGGTCACTGCCCACGGAGGTCAGACGGTCAGACAGGGGACGTGGAGGGCGTGGTCCTCCCTCCTGTTGTTGGAAGGTCCCCGACCCACGGGCTCCGCCTGGCCAGGGAGGCCCGTCCCTGTGCTGAGACAGGGCTTGTCAGGAGCCCATCTGAGTGTCCCCGTCCCCACCCTGGCGTCCCCTCCCTGGGCCGCGGCTCCTCACAGATGGCTTCCGGGGCCCTCAGCTTGGGTGAGTAGGGACAGCCGCCTGCGGGGACGGGGACACTGCTCCAGTCGAGGGCTGCAGGCTGTGGCCCCGGTGCCTCCCAGAGGCCCTGCTCCGACACCCTGGCCTCCACTGGGGCTGGGGACGCTCGCTGGAGGCCCCAGCACTGCCCTGCCCGCTCTCCCCTCCTGCGCTGGCTGTCCTGTCACGGCCAGTGCCCTCCAGACCCCTGGGGAGTCCGAGGCCCCAGGGTCTCACTGTTCTCCGACTCGGCTCTCCCGGGCCTTGGGGACGGTCCTGCTGCTGCTGTCCCGAGGCCCAGCAGAGGGGAAGACGGGGACACTGGGCCCGAGCTGTCCTGGGGACGGGGGACCACAGTCGACATCGACGTGTCACTGGCTTGTTGAGCCAACGCTGGGGACACACTGAGGACAAAGTGTGACAGAGTGGCCTATGGCTGGGTTGAGGGCCTTGCCACGCCCGGAGCCACCTGTGCCCTCCATACTGGGCCTTGGACTCGGTCCCTAGCCTGCAGGGCCCCGCTGACCCAGGGAGTGTCCACGGGCGGTGCAGAACCAGCGGGGACATGGCCTGGAGCTGCCGGGCTCAGCGCCTGCCCCCGCCCTGCTGTCAGCCCAGTCTCTGGGCAGTGCCCTCGCCGCAAAGACTCACGTGCACGCCAGACCCCCGGGCAGCCCTGCGTCCTCTCCTGCGGGGACCTGGCCCAGGTGCTCAGCACCTCCCAGCCAGGGTGCAGGACACCTGTCAGGACGGGGCAGGACAAGTGGCCCAGCCCCTGAGGGAGGTGGCATCTGGGCTTCACATCCCCAGGAGGCCGCTGTGCCCGGCTCCCTCGTGCACATGGGGACACGGAGGCCCCGACGTGGACGGTTGGTCCTGTCCACAGTGTTCAGGGCGTCCAGCCCCAAGTGGCCCCCGGGGGGCTTCTCTGTGGTGGTTCTTGTCGTTTTGGTCCCAAGGGTTGAACCCAGGGCACCTGACCCCCGAGCACCTGACCCCCAAGCCCCTGACCCCAGCCCCGCCCGGCCCTTTCCATAGTCCATTTAGAGACAGGGCCTCCCTGAGTCTGAGGGCCTCGCTGTTACTGAGGCTGGCCTCCACCTGTGATCCTCCTGCCTCAGCCTCCCCAGCTGCAGGGATGACAGGTGTGCGCCACCGCACCGGGCTGTGGTAGGGATTCGTAAAGAGCGGTCCTGAGCTGGAAGTGTCCCTCTACTTGACCCTCCAGGGACTCTCCCTGGCCCACCAGCTCAGCCGGGCACTGGATCCACCCTGAACTGGGTGGCATGTCACAGGAACACCAGGCCGGGCACGGTGGCGCACCCCGTGACCTCGGCTCCGCAGGCAGGAGGGTCCCAGGTTCAAGGCCACCTGGGCAACCTGGGGAGACCCAGCCTCTAAATAAAAAGGTGAGGCTCCCCGGGTTCCGTCCTGGTACGAGAAAAATACGGGGCTGTGGCCTGGCCACAGGATGTGGCTCAGAGCAGCTGGCGGTGACAGTCTCAGGTGGCACTGAGGGCGCGAGTTGATCACTTTCCCTTTTCTGGAAAGGCCCTCTCTCCTGTGCTGGGACTGAACCAGCCTGCGTCACTCCTGGTCACAGGGGGGTCACAGCATCGGGGCACCCTGCGCACAGATGGGTTCTTGGCCAAGCGAGCGCCTGCCAGGCTCTGTCACAGGTGGGGAGAGGGGACAGGAGACCACGTGTGACAGTCACAGTGCAGATGCCTCTCAGGTCCCCACGGACACCGAGAGGCCACAGGTTGCGTCCTGGTGCCCAGGGACAGCCTGCGGGGCTCCCGAGACGGGCCTCCACCCCACGGGCCTCTGCCGCCTGGCCCGGCCCTGCCCTGAGGACGCTGTGCCCTCCTGCCTGCCCCCTGCCTCTTCCCCCAGGTTCTGTCCCTGGTCAGCCTGTGCCCCCCGAGAAACCTGCAGGCCACGTCCCCAGCCAGGCCCTGCCTCTCATCACCTTTGGGATGTCCCTTCCACGCACGGGGCTGTGAGGTCACCTCCAGGTGGACGGGGCTGGGGGCCGCCTGCGCTGATGAGGGACAGTGGGAAAGCTTTGGGCAGCTCCTCGCCCCCCCCAGGCCACACTGGGCTCTCCTCCCACCTTCTGGGGTCTCTGGACCTGCCCCCCTCTCTCTAGGGGTGCTCATGGCCTGCATAGTGATCGGCGCCCGGAGGCTGGGCGTCAACCCCGACAACATCGCCACGCCCATCGCGGCCAGCCTGGGGGACCTCATCACGCTGTCCATCCTGGCCGTGGTCAGCAGCTTCTTCTATAAGCACACAGGTGGGAAGACATTCGGGGACAGGCCTGAGGCAGGCGCAGGGGCCCACACCTGTCATCCCTGCAGCTGGGGAGGCTGAGGCAGGAGGATCACAGGTGGAGGCCAGCCTCAACAACAGCGAGGTCCCGTCTCTAAGTGAAATATAAAGGGCTGGGGACGTGGCCAGGGGTCCAGTGCCCCTAGGTTTAATCCCTGGCACCAAAAAATGGGAGGAGGAGGAGGACAGGCCCAGATAGGTCACCACCAAGGCTGGGTGAGCACTCGGGCCCCAGGTGTGGCATTCAGAGGGGGCCCTGTCCCCTTAGGAAGGAGCCGGGGACTGCAGTCATTCAGCAGGTCCAAGGACCCCCGGGTCTGTGCGGCCCCTGGCTAACCCAGGGAGCAGGCGGCATCTCCTGACCTCGTCACCTCCTGTCCTGGGGGCCACCCCCGGGCTGCTTGGGAACGCGGCAGGGCCGTCCCTCAAGTGCTACCATGTTGTCAGCACGGGACATGGCACTGGAGGCGACCACCTGGGTGGGGGCCCAGGGTGAGGTGGTGACCAGGTAGGTGGGGGCCCAGGGTACGGTGTCTAGGAAGTCACCCACCTGGTGGGACGGGGGTGAGAGGTCCCCTCAGCTCCCAGTGTCCCTGGTCCCCAGCCCACCCAGCCAGGCCAGGCCTGGGGCCAGCGGGTCCCCAGCAGCCGGTCCCCTTCCTCCTGCAGACAGCTGGCTCCTGGCCCCGCTGGTCTGCCTGGGCTTCGTGGCCCTGACCCCGCTGTGGGTCGTCCTCGCCAAGCGGAACCCGCCCATCGCCAGGGTGCTGAAGTTCGGGTGGGTCCCCATCATCCTGGCCATGGTCATCAGCAGGTGAGGACGGCGACGAGGCCAAGAGCTATGGGGCCCCAGGGCGAGGTGCCTCGGGGTCGGGGCCAGCGGGTCCCCGGGCAGCTCCCATCCTGGGTGACACCTCGTTCTCCCCAGTCTCAGCCACCGTGAGCCCAGCCCCTGCCAGGCTCAGGGAGCTGACCTGCTGGGGGGCCAGGGGAGCCCCCCTGCCCGCCCCCTGCCCCAGCTGGGGCCGTGGACAGAGGCGCGTCCCCTCACGGGGCCAGGCTGACGCTCCAGAGCCTCGCGGCAGCTAGGGCTGTGACAGCACCCCGTGGGACCCCGGCTGGCCCATCCCCTCTCCTGGTGGGGGACTGTGGGGCCGCCCTGTCCCTGCTGATGTGTTCAGGCCTTGGTCTCAGGCTGTGGTGCGGGCGCCTCAGCTTCTAGAAGGTTCCGAGGCCCCTTGACTGGCCCCTCTGCCCTCCCTGGTCCCAGGCCCCAGGTCTGGCTGCAGCCTGTCGGGGTCCCGAGGGCACCAGGGTCCTGGTGGCTGTGTCCTCCCTGAGAGCTGCTCAACGTGGCCAGGAGCCACCCATGACCCTGCTACTGTCCCTCTGGGGAAGGGCGTCTGCATGTTGTCCTCTGCCTGGCCCCGGGACAGCCCAGGGTCGGGTCAGTGAGGGAGCACAGGATGGGGGCCACCGGGGGCTGCCTGAGTGTCCGCCATGGTCACCGGGTGCCATCTGCTCTCCGCCCAGCTTCGGGGGACTCATCCTGAGCAGGACGCTCTCGGAGCAGCAGTACCGCGGCATGGCCGTGCTCACCCCCGTCATATGCGGTAGGTGCTGGACTCGGTCCCCGGGGTCCCCAGCCGCCCCCTGGCCGGGCCTTTCTCAGATGAACTGAGACCAGGGGGAGGAAGCCCTGCCCGGTCCCTGTCCCAGAGGTGCCATGGGCCTGCAGTCTCAGCTGCCCAGTGGCTTCCCGTGTCCCGCAGGCGTCGGTGGCAACCTGGTGGCCATCCAGAGCAGCCGGATCTCCACCTACCTGCACGTCCGCAGCACGCCCGGGGTGCTGCCCCTGCCCATGAAGGGCTCCTGTCCCCGGCCCTGGGCCACCTTCTGCAGCCCAGGTGGGTCCAGCCCCGCAGGCCCCTGGGGACACTTTGTCTTAAAAAACAAGTGACATCGGTGTCTGTACGGTGGACGCCTGAGGCGGAAGTGAGCCTCCCCCAGGTCCTCCTCCCGCGTCCACAGCGCCTACCGTCTGTCGACCTGGTCAGGTGACCGTGAGGTCAGGGGCAGGTGACTTCTTGCCCTCTGGGAGTCCAGAGCAGCAGACAGGACAGACAGAATGATCCAGAAGGCCAGGCCCAGGGTGTGATGAGGGCCAGGAGCAGGTGCTGGGATGGGGACCGGCCAAGCAGAGGCCCACAGGCAGGAAGGAGCTCTGGTGTCTGAGGCACTAGAGGCCCATAGGAGGCTCGGGGAGGAGCAAGAGGAGGCCGGGGAGAAGTGGGGGACCCTGAGGGCCTTGGGGTCAAGCTTCAGGCTGGTCCTGTCCTGCGAGCCCGGCGGTGGGGGGGGCTCTGTTCTCTCTTTCTGTAGCTTTTTTTAGGGGGACACTGAGGATGGAGCCCAGGGGCACTCGACAGCCATGTACCCACCCCCTTTTTTTTTAGTTGTGGAGGGACACGGTGTCTTTATCTTTACGTGGCGCTGAGGGTCCAGCCCACTGCCTCCCACGTGCCAGGCGGGTGCCCTCCCACGAAGCCCTGTCCTCAGCCCTTTTTCTATTTGATTTAGAGACAGGGCCTCACCAGGTGGCTGAGGCTGGCCTCCAACCTGTGATCCTCCTGCCTCAGCCTCCTGAGTGGCTGGGATGCCCTGGGACCACCCCGCCCAGCCACGTGCTCCCTGTCGGCCTCCTTGGAGGTGACCATGTCAAGCAGCGAGGCTGAGTGACAGTGACTCCCCTTCACCGTGGACTCCCTAGAGGAGCCTGAGGAAAGTGGGGGTTGCTGATGCCCCACACAGTGCCCAGCAGGCCACAGGTGCTTTTGTGTGAAGGGGCTCCCAGGGCCCCCTGGAAGGACAGTGGCCTTCTCAGATTAGAGGTTCCATGCACGAAGTGTGGGTGTCCCTGATGTCCCCAAGCTCTTTCCCACCTCACTGCCTGCACCTGTTCTCTTGCCTGTGCCCGGAATCTTCTCCCCCAAATGTAGGTCTCAGCTCAGATCTTGGGGTCACGTCCCCAAAGGGACCTCTGACCCCTGGGACTCGTCCCTCCAACCCCCAGGACTCGTCCCTCCTCTCGCACCCACGATGCCCTGCTGTGTCACCAGGCTGACTGTGGCGGTCGCAGTTTGAAATGCCCCTTGGTGCTCTGCTGCTGTGACTCGACTCCCTTCCTGGACACCAGCCCCGTGGGGTCAGGCGGGCACCATGGGGTCAGCTGGGAATGCTGTGGCCCTGGCTGCCGGGCGGTCACAGGGGCCCCGGTCCTGTGTCCCTGCAGAGATCAACTCCACGTCGGCCCGCGTGCTGCTGCTGCTGGTGGTGCCCGGCCACCTGCTCTTCTTCTACGTCATCCGCCTGGTGGAGGGGCCGGCGGTGGCCAGCAGCAGGACCTTCGTGCTGCTGTACCTGCTGGCTGGCCTGGTCCAGGTGAGGACACTGACCAGCGCATGAGCTCACTGGGTCAGGCCGCAGGCTTTGTCCCCTGCCCTCGGGAGCCACTGTGCAGCCTGGGCAGTGGGAGCTCCTGGACGTGCGGGCAAGGTCCCCACCTTCCAAGAGTCCAGTCAAGTCACTGACCTTATTCAAGCCCAGTGGCAGGGTCCAGCCACTCGGCCACTGCCCACTGCACATGATGGCACAGGACACACCCACCATCAGAGGGCGGGCAGCGCCAAGGAGGCAGTGTCCATGGCTCAGAGGACAGGGCAGGCCTGGCCCGCCCGGGGTGCTGCGGAAGACCTGCGCAGCCTCTGGTCAGGGCTGGTGGCCTGGAGGACGGTGGTGTGTGGATTTGCCCTGGAAAGTTCTGGAAGGCTAAGTGGCCAGCGCTGCAGGGCAGAGTGTCCACGTAGACCCAAGTGGGGGTCCCAGTGGGGTCTCAGGAGCAGACCCAGGGCAGCAGGTGGGTGGCAGCAGGTCTGTGTGGCACTGATGGAGGCCAGAGCAGGAATCGGCCCCTGGGAAGGACAGAGGAGGGTGGCCTTCTCTAGCCAGAGCACCCGCTGGGCTTCGGAGCGGCCTGTTCTGTGTGGCTGGAAACTTAAAAAAAGGGGCATTTGAGCCGGGCACTCACTGCCGTCCCAGCGGCCCGGGAGGCTGAGGCAGGAGGATCTCAGAGTTGGAGGTCAGCCTCAGCAAAGGGCGAGGCCCTGTCTCCAGATAAAACACCAACGGGGCGGGGCCGTGGGCGGGGCCAGGACGATGGGCGGGGCCAGCGGGCGAGGCCCTGGGTTCAGTCCCTGGTGCCACCAAGAAGCCTGGAATTCGGGTGGCTCTGGGGTCCCATCAGCGGCGCCAAGGAGCTGTTCCAGGGTGACTGGCCACGCGGGAGGGTGAGGCGGCGAGGGGACCCAGTGTCACCCACTGTCACCCACCGCTCAGCGTCCCAGGGACCCGGCGCCCCTGGCGGCCCTGACCCTCTGCCTGTGTCCCGTGTGTCCCCTGCTCTCCAGGTGGTGGTGCTCCTGTACCTGGCGGAGGTGGCGGTGCGGCTGACGTGGCACCGGGGCCTGGACCCCGACAACCACTGCATCCCCTACCTCACGGGGCTGGGGGACCTGCTGGGCACCGGGCTCCTGGCGCTCTGCTTCCTCGCCGACTGGTCACTCGCGGGCGGGGCGGCGCCGGGCGGCGGCTCCGCGTGGACCCCCGGCCCCCCCTGACGGCGCCCGGGCGGCGGGACGCTGGCTGTCCCCTGCGGGATCCTCAGCGGTCACTCGCCCGCCCGGCAGCGGCCTCCGCCGCGGAGCCGCGCGCACCGCCCCTTTGGACGCCAGAGACGGACTCTTGAGGCCCGGAGCCTCCTGTGCGCGTGCGCGGAGCTGCCGGCCCCCGAGTGCCGGAGTGCGCACGCGCGGGGCGGGGCCGGGCTCGCAGCTGCGCAGGGGGCCGGCGTCGGTCCCCAGGCCTTCGCCGGTTCCTCGTTCTGGTCTTTTTAAAAATTTTCTTTAGTTGTAGGTGGACACAGGGTCTTTATTTTTATGCGTGTCCGAGGCGAGCGCCCCGAGCCCCTCGCCCCGGCCCGTCCCCTCCTGTACGTCCTGGCCGGGACTTGTGTCCCCCGCAGCGGTCGGAGAAGTGGAATAAGCCCCGCTGCCTCCTGGCCTTTGGCGTCCTCAGCGTCGCGCGGGGTGGGCCTCGAGCCCCCCCAGGGCAGGACATGACCCGGGTCGCGTTGGGCCCGCAGAGCGCGAGGAAGGAGTGTGCGACCGCGGCCGCCGTCGAAGGGCAGAGTGGCCAAGGGGGGCTGGGGGCGGGAGAGCCTGGCCTTGCCAAGCCGCGCCCAGCACGAAGGGCTCTCATCACAGAGGCTTGGAGGCTGAGGCAGGAGGATCACAAGTTGGAGGCCAGCCTCAGCCACTTAGCGAAGCCCTGAGCCACTCAAGAGCTGGGGATGCGGCTCCCCCTGGCACCGAGAAAAGCGCAGTCCCCCCCTTGATGTGCATGGGAGGCGGTGGTTGCCGACTGAATGCTGGTGACGCTGAGCTCTGGTGCATGTTGAATGAATGAAGGCTCCTAGAGGAGGCGGTGACATGGGTCTGGCAGCCAGACACCCCGCCTAGAGCCCTGCTCCCCACACGTGCAGCGTGGCATCAGAGACAGGCAATCACCGACAGCAGGGTTTATTTACAAAGGGGTGATGGGGACTTCTGGGATGGAGAAGGAAGGGGCCGAGGCTGGCGTCCCCAGGAGGGGGTGCGATCTGCCTCTTGTACACCGGGGCCTGCTCTGGTGTCCTGCGCTCTCCCCGTGTCTCTCCTTCCTGCCCATGTGATGGCCAGGAGCTGGCCCAGGTGGGATGGCCGGAAGGTGGGGAGCAGATGCACAAGGGGGGGCCCAGGACACAGGAAGAACTTTCCCAAGCCCCTGTGGGGAGGGACAGTCCCGGGACGGGTTCCCTTAGCAACAGGGTGGAGCCCGTAGGCTGTCTTGATAAGGGTGGAGGTAAGGCCCTGCAGGCAGTGGCCTGGCCATCAGGGGACTGTCCCCACCTTCCCAGACCCAGCTGGCCCCACTGGACCCCAGCCCTGCCTCCTGGCCTCCCAGCCTCCCCGCCTCCCATTTAGTTCTGGCTTTAGCCTCTGGTCGCCAGGCGGGCCCAGGCCAGGTTGGCCGCCCAGCCTCCCCCTGCAGTCGTTTTCTAGAAGGCAATGGTCAGTTTTTAAAGGTCTTTTGCAGCTGTAGGTGGACAGCGCCTTTACGGTGTGTGCCCATCTTCATGAGGCGCTGGACAGGGAACGGGACCTCAGGAGGGCTGGACCAGCGCCCAACCATGGTCCCACCTGTTTTGAAGCCCCAAGTTTCCTGTGCCCTTAGGGGACCTGCCCTTCCACAGGCTGATAGCACCCAGGGGAGGAGCAGCCCCACCCCGTGCTGGTGACCAAAGCCCTCCTCGCTGGGCCAATTTAATCTGCCCTGTGCGAATCACCGCGACTGTAAAATGTTTAATGGGGTACCAGGATGGAACCCTCGGCCCCTGAGCCCTGTCCCCAGCCCCATGTTGTATTTTACTTAGAGTCAGGGTCTCCCCGAGTTGCTTAGGATTGTGCTCAGTGGCTGAGGCTGGTCTCCAACTTGCAATCCTCCTGCCTCAGCCTCCCGAGCTGCTGGGATGCCAGGCGTGGGCCACTGGCCGGGCTGACTGTGATGTTTTGATTCAAATTATGGCGGAGGGGGTGGGGCAGGGGCTCTAGGTGCAGGGCCCTGGTGGCAGCTTGCAAGGACACCTGGCCTTGGTGTATGACGATGGCGCCCTCTTCAGGTGGGCCGAGCCCCTGCACCCTGAGTTCAGGGCCAGTCTTGCTTTTTGTTGGCCACAGAAGGAGCTCGAGGCCCCACGGCCTCCTGCGCTGGGCAGGAGCCCCTGTGGGCGTGTCCTCCAGGTCCCCAGCCCCGGGTCTCCCAGCGTGACCACTGCTGTCCTCCCCGTCCAGGCTGCGTGTGACGCAGGCCCCTGCCTCCTCAGGCCCAGAGAAGCAGGTGGGGTCACTCGGGGACACTGAGCCCAGCATAAGTGATGTCCTGGCAGGTGAAGGGACCGAGACCTGAGGACAGCAAGGCCATCGTGGCACCTTGAATGGGGTCGCGGCAGCAACTCTGTCACTGGGAGGCCGGCTGAGGGTCCCCAACAGCCCTGAGGACCCCGAATCCTCTTCAGTTCCCAAAGGCAGGGTGGCCGAGGCCTGGGAGTGCCACAGCTGGCCCATGTCCCCAGAGACCGGGGACCCCACCTTCCTCCAGTCCCTGTCCCTCCCATCCTGGTTGCCACCCTCTCTGGCCAGCGGCCACAAGAGCGGCAGCACAGGTGACTGAGAGCCAGGTGTCCCCAAGGTCCCACTTATGCCAGGATACTCAGGGCGAAGTCGGGTCCTGACAGCCGCGACCCCGTGGGCAGATGGGGCGGGTGGCTCCCTGGGGACTGTACCCAGGCGGCTCTTCCCGGGGCTTCCCTCCCCCCAGCTTCCTACCCACCCCCGTGCTGTCCCCCCACAGCCAGGCCCGAGGGACGCAGCTGGCGTCCCTGCACTGGGACCTGTGGCACCAGGAGCCCGAGTCAGCATCCCCTGAGCTGTTCCCGTGTCTGGTCACAGTGACACAGAAGCTGACAGTGTGTCCCCTGGCTCAGCCTGGGCAGGGGGACAGCTGAGAGGCCCATTTCCTGGCCCAGGGTCACACGTATGGCTTAGAACCCAGGGGGCCGTCCTCTGAGGCTCTTCCTGAGGAGCACAGCATCTCCCAAGGGGACAGGTGACCCCCAGGACGTTCCAGTCGGCTGAGCCAAGTGCATCAGGGTGGGGTGGGGACGTGGGCGGGCAGGGGCAGGTCCCCAGAACAGCCACTGGAAGGGTAGGGGCGCCGCCAGCTGGAGAGGCCGCCATTTCTGGTAGAGGCCAGGCGAGTCCCTGGGGAAACGGGCACAGCGTCCACAGGGCGGGATCGTGGGCAGGACTCATGGGACAGTGTGGAGGGGGACGTGCCTTGGGGCTCCGCTGCCAGCAGCTTCCCCAGAAGTCACGGACGTCAGGAGGTCAGTCCTGGACCAGAAGGGACTCTGCCTGGACTCCCTGACTCCTGGAGGCTCAGGCACCAGAGAGGTGGACACTCGGGTGTGGCAGCTGGGGTGTGGAGGGGGTCCCCTCTAGCCAGGTGACCACGTCCCACGCCGAGGCCTAGGAGGCAGACCTGACCCACTCGCACCTCCATGTGTGCGCTGTCAGTCACGTGGGTAGAACGTTCTGGGTCATCAGGTGCGGAGGCTGCACTGGGGGGAGGCGGGAGGTCAGAGCCAGCCTCAACCCAGCCAGGAGGCCCACTGGAGGCCTGGAAGCTCAAGGTGGCCGCGGCTCCTGGCCTGGAACGTCCCTCCTGAGCACCTTTTGGAGTCCTGGAGTCCCCTCCTGACGACCTTCCTTGTGGGGCGTGTCACCACCTGACTCTGTCCTGGGCCCCCACTGGGCTGTCACCCCGATCACCACCATCCCTGGCGTTTGGAGCCATCTGGCTCCCGGGCGGGCACAGCAAGGGTGCCACATGCCAGTGTCACAGGGGGTCAGGGACGGACGTGGGCTCAGTGTTCCCTGAGTCACTGTGTCACACAGTTTGGCTGTGCAGATGTCCCCTACCCTGAGCATGTGACACTGGGAAACTGCAGGACAGGTGGCCTCTCCAGGCCCAAGGTACATCTGCCCTGTCTCAGTGGCAGCTGCCTCTGCCACCATCACCTGGACAGTGGCCTCCTGCCCTCCCAGCCGCAGAGCAGGGGCTTGTGCTGACAGCCTCACCAGCCGGCCTCCACTCCGCGACCCTGGCCCAGGCCTGCAGCTGCCCCTCTGCCCCTCAGCCAGGGGTGCGGCCAGGAGCCACCGCAACACGCATGGGGACATCGTCTTGGTGCCTGCAGAGCTGCTCTTGTTAGCTGCCCCGATTTCTGTCACCTGGGGACTGTCTCTGGACTTGTCCACACACAAGTGCCACATGGATTCCTCAGGTTTAAGGGCCACCTTCACAAGGGCTACGACCAGGCATGGTGATGTCCCCAACCAGCCGACCTCCCACATGCCTGGGCCTCCACAGGTGTCTGCTGGGCAGCCAGGTGGGGCCAGGGCAGAGGGCTGGCCTGGCACGCGTGAGGCCCTGGATTCGAGTCTCAGCTCTGCATATAAGAAATGAGTAAAATAAAGGCCCATTGACGACCGGAAACACATGGAATAATTCAGGCGCTGGGGCTGCACCTGGGGGGAGGCTGGGAGGCCAGGCTCAGCCTCTGAACGCCCTCTCCTGTTTCCTGCACGATTGCACCAGCTTTGTGACACTTGTCTTCTTGGGTCACAAACTGTTAAATCATCAGCGAATAGAAATAATTCAGCCTCCAGTTCTCAGGCCTCTGGGCCCGTCTAGGTTTGGTCAACCCCGTGAGGACACAGGTAGTACGAGTCAGTCGATGCTGCTATAACAAAGCGCCTTACTCATAGGACCCGGGTCACATGATCTGCCCTGGGCAAGCTGGAGGCCTGGGAAATGCAGTGGCACCATCCAAAGGCCTGAGAACCTGGGGGGACCTGGGGTGAAGCTCCCAGTCCTGAGCCAAGGGCCCGAGATGCTGGGGTGGGGTGGGTGGGTACAGGAATCTGTGGTGCGATGGCCAAGGGCTGTGCGGGTCCCCATAGACAGTGAGTTCACCCTGCCTCTGCTCTGCAGGACAGGTGACACCCGTGGGCATTGGTGGGACAGGATTGTCTGGTTTTCCCCAGAAGCACCTCCAGGGACCACCCAGCGAGTGTGCTCTGCTGTGGGGTCCCCCTTGGCCCAGTCAACACCCCAAACCAGACACCGCAAGAGGCTTCCCTAGTGACCTCACCTTCTGAGGATGTCCTTAGCCCCCTCTTACCCCTTCGTCTTTGTTTTTGGTGCCAGGGGTTGAACTCAAGGACACTCAACCACTGGGCCAATCCCAGTCTGTTTTATCCTTTGACACAGGGCCTCACTAAATTGCTGAGGTTGGCCTTGAACTTGTGATCCTCCTGCCTCAGCCTCCCAAGCTGCTGGGATGACAGGCGTGTGGCTTGGTGCCCAGCTAAGCTCCGCCCCCCTTTTTTCCCCAATGTTATTGGATTTTCCTGGACCAAGGGCCAGGGCTTGGGTGGGTTCCTTGGGTCTGTGTCCCAGAGACGCCCCATCTGTCTGCAATGGGGAGAGGATTTGAAGACACTGGGGGGGGGGGTCTCTCTGCTGACCCCTGGACAGCACCTCATTTGACTGGGTCCCCTGCCTGGGCTGCTGCTCCCTGCTCCCTTTGTCCCCAAGGCCTCCGGGGACACTTCCTGGTGGCCCCTCTGGCCCCTTGGACTTCCCCAGCCTTTTCTGGAACTACCCAGGTCCCCGTCCCCAGGGCTCAGTTCCCTCAGGGGCATGGGCTGCAGCTGAGGTGACTGCTCTCCTAGTGAGTCCCCTCTATTCTGCCGTCCCTGCTCCAGTTCAGGCCTCCTTGTCACCAGGCTGGGGTGACGGCTGTGTTCCTGGACAGGTCTGCAGGGTGCTGGCAGGTTCCACGCCAGGCGGCCTCCCCTGTTCTCCCCAGAAGATCCGAGGGGCCTGTTCCCATCTCTCCAGCTCACCCAGGGGACCCGGGGGCGGGCCGTCCCTCCCTGGCCATGACGTGACGGGCGGCGGGTATTCGATGGCTTTATTTTACATGGCTGTACAGCTCGTGTGGAAACTTTAAAAAAAATATACAAATCCATGATCCCATCGTCGTCCCAGATTGTCTTTTTGTGTGACGTGACCAGCTGTGTCCCCGAGGGGTCTTGCTCCGCTCGCTTGACTCGAGTCCCACGTGTGTCCCCAATATGACAGTGAAGAGAGATGACATGGCTGCACCAGGTCTGCCACCTGCTCCCACCTCAGGGGACACGATGCCATGGCTGGGTGACAGGTGGGGACCCACAGCCTCGTGAATGTGACATGGGGACAGCAGCTTGCTGGTGGCTCACGCTCCCCAAGCCAGGTCTGAGAATTGGGACCCCCATCCTGAACCCGGTGACACCCTTCCAGAAACATCTGAGAAAACATGGGTGACACTGGAGCCCCAGGGGTCAGGACCAGAGGCTGCGCTTTCTCAGGAGCCGTCACCAGGCCCATCCCGGCGCCACAGTGTGGGCCCAGCACAGGGGACACTGCGGGAGGCCGAGGCTGGGCGTCCACGTGGCCCCAGGAAGGCCCTGCCATGTCTCTTTCTGGAACAATCTAAAAGGTGCCCTTTGACTCGACCCTTGGTTGGGAAAGATGGTGGAGAAAAGCTGACATCTAATGTTGTCACCCGGGGCCATTTGTCAACAGATGCACGGGCAGGTTCTGCAGATGTGCAACACAGAGCCACGCACCGAGGACATGCAATCCCATGTCACTTTCCCGTCACAACAGTGGCTTGGAGCCGTGACACGGGGCCCTGTCTGCGGGATTCGGCCACAGGGACCACACAGTGCTCCTTTTGCAGACCGGGTGGCGCAGTGGGTGACCTCAATGACATGGCAGAGGGGGCACGGGATGGCGCAGTGGGTGACCTCAGTGACACAACAGGGGCACAGGAAAGGAAACAGCCGATGGCCCTGGGTGGCCCGCTGTCCCCAGGCTCAGGGCTGCAAACTGGAAAGGAGGCCGCGGGTGACTCAGGCGCGGCCCTGGCAGGGACCGAGGTGTCACCACCAAACAGAAGCAACAAGAGCAGGGTCAGGTGGGGACACCCCTTGGCTGGGGACCAGGTGGCAGCGGGGGTCTGGGGCGGCCTCAGTGGTGACATGGGGGTGTAAGGAGCACATGGAGTCACAATGGCCACGACACAAGTCGCCCTGCTGCAGGTGCTCGGGGCACCTCCACGGCGGCCGGTGACATCCGGGACGGGACAGGGGGCGGGCGGCGGTTCTCGGGGCGCCCCGTGGGGACCTGGAGGAGCGGGGGCTGTGCTTGGAGGAGACGCCGCGCTCAGGTCCAGCTCCGGCGGCCGGCGACAGCGTCCGGGGGACTGAGGGGCGGAGGCCAGGGACACCGGCTCCTGAGGGGACTGCGTGTGCCTGTCGCTTCCCGGGTGACAGCGCGCTGGGCCTGCGGGGCGCTCTGTCCATAAAAGGGTCGCCCGGAGCGGGCGGGGCTCACCCAGGACTGTCACCCGGCCCAGTCGGTGACGCTGTGCCCGGGCGGGCCACAACCCGGGGACTCCTTCCTCGGGCCGAGCGGGTGCCGGCCACTGTCACCTGTCACACGGGCCCCGGGCGCCCTTCCTGGCGGGTGGGGCTGGGGCGGTGTCGCAGCTACCTGTACAGCGGGATGCGGTGTCGCGTCTATTTATAGGTTTATACTACGTGACGTCTACGTGCGGACTGTCGCCGCCCGCTCAGGCCTACCTAGCGTCTCGCCCTGGCCGGCGACAGGCGCGACGCGGCGAGCCGGGGACGGTCCTCCGGCTGCCCACGGGGTCCGCTCCCTGGTCCTCGTCGCCCGGCGGGGACGCCGCGTGCGCGTGCGCGGGCGCGGGGCCGGGGCGGGGTCCCGCCTGCTCGGCCCGCCCTGGGCTGCGGCGGGGGACGCAGCCGAGGCCGGTCCGTCGAGGTCCCCGCCGGCCGCCTACACGACCGTGCTGATGCCGCTGGCCTTGGCCTTGCTGCCTCCGGGCGGCGGCGGGGCGGGCGGCTGCCCGTGGTGGTGGCCCGGGTGGGCGTGGCCGGCGTGCGCGTGGCCGGCGGGCAGCGGCGGGTGGCCGTGCGCATGCGCCGCGTAGGGGGCGTGGCCGGCGTGCGCGCCCAGGTGGAAGGCGTGCGCGTGCGGCAGGTGCGCGGGCGGGTGGAAGTGGTGGTGGTGGTGGTAGGGCGGCGGGTTGGGCGGCAGGTGGCAGTGCTGCGCGTGGTGGCCCTCGGGGGGCGCCGGGGCCGGGCCGCCGGGGCCGGGGGGCGGGGGCTTCCCGCGGCGGCTGCCGAACAGCGAGCCCAGCAGCGAGGCGGGCGCGGGCGCGGGCGCGCGCGGCGGGCCCTCGCGGGCGGGCGGTCTCCGGCGCAGGTGCGGGCTGCTAATGACGGACCCCTGCGAGGAAGCCAGAGAGCGGTTAGGGGACAGTCGCCTCCCTGCCGGCCGCGGAGGGCGCGTGCGGGCGGCTGGGCTCCGGCCCCGTCCCCGGCGCTGCCGTGCGGGACAGCGCGGGCTGGGCCTGGCCGGGTGGCTGCGGGCGGGGGTGGCCCTGCCCTGCGTGGTGGCGCGCCGCCTGCCCGGGGCCCTGGGGTCCGTGGCCGGGCCGAGACCCGGCTCCCCTGACGCTGCCCTCCGCTCCCGGGGACCTCGGGGCCGCGCCCCGGCAGGGGATGGGGAGGTGGCCGCGGGGATGGGTGGGGCCTCGTCCTGGGGGCGTGGCCTGCCCAGGCCCTTCGCTGCCGCTACCTACTTGCAGACCAAGCAGGGGTGGGGACAGGAGGGAAGGACCCGCCAGGCCAGGGCGGCCGGCTGTCGCTGTCGCGCAGCCCGCGGGCCCCCCAGCTAGCTAAGCAAGCCCACGTCCCACCGCGGCGGCCAGCGACACTCCGCGACGAAGCGATGACATGGAGCGCGAAGCCAAGCCAGAGACAGACACCACAGGGCGGGCGCCCGGGACGGGTTATCCATGCGGGGGGACCACGGGGACGGATGGGGAGAAGCGGGAACAGAAACGCCACCTCCGAGCCCCCCCACCGTGGGCAAGCGCGAGCCGCGGGGACAGTCGGGCAGAGGCCGCATGCAGGGGCCCAGGCAGGCAGGGGCCGTGGCCGCGTCTCTGTGGGGGGAGCCAAAAGAAAAAAACGACAACAGAGAGAAACCGGGGCGGGAGGCGACAGGGGACAGCCGGCTGGACGGGGTCTTTCCTACTTACTTCCAGATTGCTCTCTAGCGATCCTGCACTGCTGCGGCGCCCTCGCTTCCCTGCCCAGAACATGCAATACCAGAGGTTAGACACCACAGGCACCGGCCGGGCGCCGCCTGCCCGCCTGCCAGGGACACCTTGGCCGCCACCGCCCTAGCAACGCAGCTGGGCTGGCGGGCTGCACCTGCCGGCCTGGGCCAGGACAGGGGGTCTCTCGACAGAGCTGGGGCGCCCCGGGAGGGACAGAGGGGGGTCTGCAGCCAGCCGACCTCGGGGTCCTGCGGGCACAGCTGGGGCGGGCGCCTCGAGCACAGGCCTGGGCCCAGGTGGCCGCGCCCGCCTCCTGCCTTGCTCGCCCAGCGCCGGGTTTCGCGGGGAGCTCTGGGAGCCAGTGCGCAGGCGCATCCCCGCATATCGGTGAGGCCACTCCTGGCCCAGCCGAGTTCGGGTTTGTGCAGGCCGCTGGCCAGCGGTGGGGACTGATGCTCCTCCGGCCGGCCAGTCCCCGGCGCCCTGTCCAGGTGCTGCAAAGCCTGCTCCCAGCTGGGAGGCCTCTGCCTCCTAAGTGCCTGGCTCGTCCCCAGCCCGGGGTACCCAACAGATGCTCAGCAGGTGTAGCCAAGGCAGGGACAGCCGAGTCTTCCTAGGGGCACTGGAGGCCCAAGTCCAGCTGCTCCAGGGACACACCTCTCCCAGGCTTCCTGCAGGATGTCCCACGCCTCTGGGAGCAAGGGCAATGAGTGGCCAGGGACACGAAGTGCTTCTGTGTGTGGCACCAGCCGCGAGTCAAGCGCCATGCTGGACCCTTGCGATGGTGCTCTGTCCATCTCAGAGAGCAGGGGACCGAGGCCGTGGCGGGACCCACGGGCTCCATTCCGCCATCACACTTTGGCTGCTGAAACGCACGGTGTCCACTTTGGACCCAGGGCCTCTGAGCGGGCGAGGTCAAGTTGCGCCAGGGCCCCAGCAACCCCATGCCAGCTTCTGAGGTGATCCTTGTTACTGCCCTTCAGAGCCAGGCCAGAGGGACCCAGAAATGGTGGGGACAGTGCCGTGGGCATCTCAGGGCGCAGGCCACAATCCTTTGCAGACGGGAGGGAGTCCCAAGGCTAGGAGACCAGCCTTGCCTGGGGAGGCCAGCCCCAGCGCCAGGTGGGCGCCTGGGGTGACAGGAGGCCACCACGGGTCGGGCAGGAGTGTTTCCTGCCCGCTGCAGGGACCCAGAGCACCCACTGGGACCCTGGTCCTCGTCTCAGCCGGGAGGCGGCGGCTTGCGGTTACTGCCCACCTGTAGATGGCCCTCCACCCTCCCCACTCCGGTGTCCAGGGTGTGAAGCCCTGTCCCTGGCCACACGGCTTGGCCTCCACTTCCCCACCTGTGAGGGGACAAGCCTCCTCCTGCGCCTCTCTCTGGGCAACCCTACGTGACGGGACAGAGCTGGAGGAGCAGGCAGAGGGGACGCGGTGCCCAGGCCCTACTGCATGTCCCATGGGGCAAAGAGAGGCTTGGCTCCACCCCAGCTGCCTCACGTGGCTTTGGCCACCTGACACCAGTGGCCGTGGGTGGCCAGCTCTCTCTGATGGGGCTGCGCTGGTGAAGGGCAGGGTGCCTGGGGTCAGCCACTGCGACCCCAGAGATGTCCTCTCCCTGGGGAAGCCCCGACCGTGTCCTCCGCACGGGTGCCAAGGCCCCGTCCCCCCGCCCTGAGGTGGACCACCAGCCCCCCAGGCCTGGAGCCAGATAGGGCCACAAAAAAGACATGGGCGCAGGTTCCGGTTGAAGGACGACCATGGCCAACAGAGACCAGGTGAGTGACAGGCGCCCGACGTGGCTGTGGACAGGACTCCCGAGCACCAGACTGGCCACCTCGTGGGCATCCCAGGTTCACACTGGGCGAGACCAGGCCTGGCCATCTCCTGAGTGGATGTGCGTGGCAGCTCGGTCCCCTGCTCTCAACTGGCCACAGGCTGTCCCCGAGGCTCTCTGCTCCGCGGCGCATCCTGCTGTCACGGGGTCAGGCTCCGCTCGGCGAGGGCCGGGAGGGCGCAGGGTCCCCAGCCGCCCGCGGTTCATCTTCCTCCCTAGCAGCTCCAAGGGCATCTCCGGCCCAAACTGGTGTCCCTCTGGATGGTACAGGTGGCCTCTGCTGGCGCCTTGGACGCAGGCTGGGCCCGGACGCTCACATCCCGTCCTGAATCTGTCCCGGCTCGTCACGCGCCACAGGCCAGGGGCCTCAGCTCAGGAGGCCACAGCAGTGACCACAGGAACAAGCTGACGGCGGCTGCCCTCTGACCTCTGCCCTCTCGTGGAGGTGACCCGGGCAGGGGGCTGGCTGATCTCTCAGCACAGGCACACAATGGGCAGCTGTGCTGGTGACCGCTGGGCCCGGAGTGGGGCCTGGCCAGGGCGTCGGGTGGGGAGGGCGGCCGAGCCCTGCACAAACGCGAACCCAGAGCCGGGCCCACCGCCTGCGGTCGCCCCAAGCAGTCCCGAGAGTGGAGCTGGGTGGACACGGCCACTGGCCAAGCCAGCGGTTCTCAACCCGGGGTGGCTCTGGCCCTGCAGCCCCCGGGGGGCAGTACGGTCCCCACGCGGACATAGGACAGCTGTCCGGTGGCAGAGACCAGGATACTCCTAACCCCTGCCAGGCCCAACGTGGCCACGGCCAGGAAGCCCTGCCCAGGGTCAGCCGTCCAGGTTGAGAAGCCCTGGCCCAGCCTCATGCTGCGATGAGTTCTGAGGTTTCACCACGAAAAATGGACGACAGACGACAGCAAAGGACAGAAGGCCACTCAGCACACGGTCACCGCGAGCCGCAGGAGGCAGGCGAGCGGCCCTCGAGGCTTCCCCACCAGCAGCCCCCGAGGCCCTGGCCCTTCCCTGGGCAGCCGGCTGACGAGAGGACCCCTGGGAGCCCGAGGTGCCACTAGTGGGGGGGACCGGCTGGTGGCAAGCGCCCCACAGCCACACCCCAAGTGTCCCCAGGCTCCCCGACGCCCTGGGCCCGGTGCGCCCGCCACCAGCTCTGTGCCCCACAGGGGCCTGGGCGTCCAGCACAGAGGTCCCAAAGCAAGACAGAGATAGCGGGGATCCCCTCCCCTCGCCCCCGCGAGCACCCGGCACAGAGGGCAGCACAGCGCGCGGACAGTGGCCTGCCTGCTTGGCCAGAGCGGGTCTCAAGGGAGCAGGGTCAGCTGGGCCCCAGGAGGAGGACAGGGGCGGCACCCAGGCCTTGCCAGCCACCCCTCCCACCTGGGCCGGTCCTGCGCCCTCTAGGACCTGTCTAGGATGCCCTCTCTGTGTGGTCAGCGGTCACTCGGGTCTGGGGACAGTCAGGGCGAACCCCGGAGTGCTCCTTGCAGGTCCCGGGCAGGCCCTTCCCGGATACCGACCGCGTGGGAAGGGGGACCGCCGCTGGGCCCTTACCCGCTTCCGAGAGGTCGCGCAGGGAGCTGCTGAGGGCGCTGCGCTTGAGGCCCTCCCCGCCGGCGTAGCTGTCGTCCAAGCAGGCCCTGCCCAGCGCCCCGTTGCCCGGCTCCTTCTTGAGGCTGGAGCACTGGGACATGCTGGGCCGCACGACGCCCTTCTGCTTCTCCAGCTCCGCTGCAACAGAGAGGGTCAGCACCCGGTGAGAGGAGCCCAGCACAGGACGCAGCCCAGGGGGCAGGGACAGGCACCACCACCCTCTGCTTGGCCATCTTCACCAGGGTGGGGAGGGGCCGTCTTTGGAAGGATGGCCGTCACTATGGCACTGGGCAGAAAGGAGACCCCGGAGGGTGCCGGAGAAGCCACTCTCCTGTGACCTGCAGCACAGAAGGGCTTGTGCCAGGCTTGGGGGCAGTGAGGCCAGGGCTGGCTGGGCTCTAGGAGATGAGCCTAGGTTTAGTGGGACCCTTCAGAGAGAGTTCTGGGATCCCAGTGGCTTGGGAGGCTGAGGCAGGAGGATCGCAAGTTGGAGGCCAGCCTCAGCAACTTAAGGAGGTCCTGTCTCAAATAAAATATAAAATAGGGCTGGGGACATGGGTCAGTGGCGGCACTAGCCTAGCACGTGTGAGGCCCTGGGCTCCATCCTCAGCACCACATAAAAATGAACAAACAAAATAAACATATTCCATCTAAGACTGAAAAATATTTTAAAAATAAAATAAAGGTGCCGTGTGCACCCACAACCACACAGAAAGAAACTAAATCAGAAATAGGAAGAGGACGCAGCTCAGAGGTTCAGCACCCAGGGTTCAATCCCTGGTACCAAAAAAAGTCAGTCCAGCCTGGAGTCCAGGGATGGCCTTGGCCGTGACCCAGTGCTTGGCGGGTCCAACCAGGAGGAGGCCACTGACCTTGGCCCCAGAGCTCTGCTCGGCCATGAACCCAGCAGGAGGCTGGCGCTGGCCACTGGGTGCCTCCCGGTGGGGTGGCGGGGCCTGCAGGGGCTGGGGGTGCCCGGCAGCCCTGCCCCATGCGGTCACCGGGGGACTCACATTCGATGCGGTGTTTCTCCATCTCCTGCACCTCGGCCACCGACTCCCGCAGGTCATCGGTGAACTTCTTCCGGTCCTGGGGGTTGGGCGCGTTGAAGTTGATGAGCACTTTGATGTCCGCCCCGGGGACAGCCGACGTGAGCCGGATGCCGTTGGGGTAGTCTGTGGAGGACAGAGGGCCACGCTGTGGGGCAGGTGTCCTGCACCAGGTCCCCTGGCCTGGCCAGTAAGGTCCCAGGGCCTGGAGGGTGTGAGGGCTGGGCCTCTGGGCAGCAGCAGGATCAGGCACGGGACAATCTCGGCTCCTGACTTGGGTGGTCACTCCCCGCAGCCCCCCGCCTCTCCAGCCTGAAGGTCACAGAGGGGACCCTTCCTCAGAGGCCCTTGGTCACGGTGCCCAGTATCAAGTCCACAGAGAAGGGGTGCTGAGCAGGGGCGGGCGCCCGTCACCTGGGCAGCTCTGGACAGATGAGGGGCTGGCCTCGACCTAAGGAAGAGGGCCTTGGGGAGTGCCGTGCACACCCCCGGACACACGCTGCCCACACCTTCCTGGTGCCACAGCTGAGCTCTGGGGTCCCTGTCCCGATCGCTCTCAGGAGGGAGCTGACGCGGGCCTGTGGAGGGCCTCGGCCCAGCACCAGCGTGTCCCCACTGACACCAGAGGGGCTCCGGGTGGCCACAGGGGACCAGGTGTGCACAGGTGTGTGAGCGTGTGTGCTCGTGGCACAAGTACAGCCACGTCGTGGCAGCCCCTTGCTGGCCCGTGGGAATGGCCGCTGAGTGACACCAAGCCTTGTGATCCCCAAGAAAAGCCAGCCACTGCCCACACCCCAGGGTCTTGCTGCGCTACTGAGGGCTTCACTAAGTGGCTGAGGCTGGCCTCCAATTGGCCATCCTCCTGCCTCAGCCTCCTGAGCTGCTGGGATGACGTCTGGGCCACCCACCGTGCTCTGCAGGGACTTCTTTTGGCACATAGAATGCGCCTGGCCGGGGGCTGACCCAGGCTGCCTGCCAGCCTGGGCCCTAGGGGAAGGCGTTCTTGTGGTGTTGGTAGAATGGCCCTGGCCAGCACCCGTAGTCCAGCACGTGCAGCCTTGGGCCTCTGGAACGTCACTTCCAGGGCCACACCAGGTCTGGTCCCCACCCAGGGAGCAGGAGCCATCACCACCCTTCAGGGATGGGGTGCTAGTCGGGGTGACGTGGGGATGGCCCCCACTGATGTCACTCTGGTACATGTGTGGGACACCAAGCAAGGCACAGCTGTTGACCAGGGAGGGGCAGACGTGGGGACTTAGCCGAGGGCATGTGAGGAGCGGACGGGGTGAGGCTGGTCCTGGCCGGGTGGCCCTTGGGTCCCACCAAGGGAAGACAGGCGGCAGGGCAGCCAGGGGGATGCTGTCCCCACCCAAGATGACAGGCCGGCTTCAGGGATCTCCGGGGACAGGGACAAAGAGCAGAGAGCGGGGGCAAGGGACAGGCCAGCTCACAAGCCAGCGGTGGGTGTCCCAGGTAGGAGCCACCCCCAACCCAGGACCCCTCCAGCCCCGGGGTCCCCAAGGGCCTTCCAAGGGCCTGGGGACAGCCCTTCCCAAGTGCTGGCCGTTCTGTGCCATGAGTGACCGGGCCTCCCAGGAAGGAGCCACGGCCCTGGGAGCCCAGCAGGCAGGTCCCCCACGTGGGCCAAGGGGACAGAGGCCACGGCTCCTGACCCACGGCAGCGGGCACATGGGCCAGGACTCCCCAGGTGGCCAGGCCGGCCCCAAACTCCCGCAGGCGCTCAGTGGACACCTGCCATGCAGCACCAGGCCACCGCTGACGCTCTCCAGAACATTCTAGCAAGGGGCCCATCGGCCACACATCCAGTCGACCCCAGGGCCCATGTCCAGGGCTGCTCTGCTTTCCCACAGACAGTGGCCCTGCCACCCGCCCCTGGTCCTGGCCTGGAGGGGACACAGGCGCGGCCGGGCACTCACACTGGTTCTCGAAGAGCAGGACCTGCAGGCCGCACAGGGAGAAGGACTGTCGGAAGCTGTACGTCACCGAGTTCTTCTTCTTCTGGAAGATCTTGGTGACCTGGGGACAGCAGAGAGCACACCTGTGGCACCTGCAGGCGTGGCATGGGCAGCCGCCGCAGAGAGGTGGCAGCGAGGTGGCAGGCACACCCCCAGGCACAGTCCCCTCGGGGCTTCTCCTAGCCAGGTGAGGCGCGTGCACCTGGGGTCTAACGCCAGGGACAGGAACGGGTGGCCAGGACTCGGCAGTGCAGAGCCCAGAGGCCAAGGCCTGACCTTCGGGCCTGGGGTGCCCACCCACCCGCCCCGTCTACCTCCAGGTGAGGGGAGCCCTGGACACACCCCGCCCTGCCCCCTGGGCCCAGGACACTGTTGTCACAGGCACTGGTTTGGGTGGGACTCTGCCACAGAAGACCCAGGGCCATGCCCTCCCCAGGTCCCCAGCAGGCGGGTGCGTGTCCGAGGCCCACTGCCCGCGCTGGCCAGCCCGGGTGGCCACGTACCACCAGCAGGTCGTTGAAGAGGAAGATCTCCCTCTGGTGCAGGCCCAGCTTCTGGGGCTTGCTGGGGTCGGGGACCTCGAAGAGCCTGCAGTAGCACACCAGCCGCCGGTGGGGCAGGGACAGCACCTGGGGACAGGCCACGGTCACTCCTCCAGCCTACCGGGTGCTGGACCCGGCCTTCGGGCCTGGCCCCCAAGGCGCCGCCTCTCGCATCCCCCAGTGAGCAGAGGGGCCCCGGCTGGTGGCAGCTGTCCCCAGGCACTCTATCCTGGGGACCTGCTCTGTCCCGTGGTCTCGGGCTCCCCCAAGGAAGTGTCCCCACTGCTGCTGAGACCTCCTTTGGATTCTCTGGGGGGGGGTCAGCCACAGCTCGTTCCCCTGGTCCCTGTGAGGGGAAAGGCCTTCCCGAGAGCCCCCAGGGAGGGGGCAGAGGCTGCACTAGGAGAGTCCCCCGTTGGGCCCGACCCATGACCCTCCCGAGTGGCTGTGGCCTGGCGAGCAGAGGTGACAGGCTGGGCAGTCGAGCCAAAGCTTCCGGGTCCCTCTGAAAACATCTCAAGCAGCCGACTTGGGCTCTGGGAGCTGGGCCCTGGCGGGGACAGCAGGGCCAGGGGAGGCTGCCCAGGGTGGTGGCGGGGCGAAGGCGGAGGCCGGGTACTCACGCAGCCCAGCCCGTGGTGCAGGGATCCGATCTGCGGGGACAGCAAACGGCAGGAAGAGCCCTCAGTGCTCCGGAGGCCACCCGGCCCGGGGAGCGCAGGGGCCACCGGGCAAGGAGCCTGAGTCCCCCCACCCCCCACCCCCCACCCCAAGGCCTCAGCATGCCCTGGTGCCACCAAGGGAAGCCCTCTGTCACTTGACAGATCCCCCATGTCCCACCAGGGTGGGGCAGAGCTGAGCCCCAACGCAGCCTGACCGCTGCTCGTGGCCTCCCTTGTCAGCTACAGCACGCAGCAGATGGCTGAGAGGCCCAAGTGCCAGGGCTGCTAGAACATTCCCAGCCTCAGCCAGGCACAGTGTCCACGCCTGTCATCCCAGGGGCTGGGAGGCTGAGGCAGGAGGATGGCAAGGTGGAGGCCAGCCTCAGCCACTTAGCGAGGCCCTGTCTCTAAATAAAATATCAAAAGGGGCTGGGGACGGGGCTCAGGGGTCGAGGGCCCCCGCATTCAATCCCTGATACTACAGAAAAAAAGTGCCCGGCTGGAACCACCCACAGGGCCCTGCAGCAGAGCGGAGTGGGCTGGGGACAGGTCACCTGGCGGCACCACTCACCGGCTTCTTCCCCACGATGAGCTTCTCCACCTTCTGCACCTGGGACACGTGGTCCTCGTTGGTCTTGAGCTCCCGCTTCCGGATGCGCTCGTAGATGCCGATCAGCATCTCCCGGGGGATGTCCTCACCGTCGTCCACTCCTGGTCGGGACGCGGCCCAGGTCAGAGCGGTGGGGGCTGGGATGGCCGCAGCTGTCCTGGCCCCGCCCACCCGCCCGGAGCTGCCAGTCTGCACACGGGTCAGCAGGGTGCCCTCCTGGGTCCCTGGCAGAGCGGGGTCCCCAGGACGTAGCCCAGGAGCAGGCCCAGCGCAGCCTGGCTGGTGAGGACACCCCCAAGGGGACGGGCCACCAACTGCCTTCACCGGGCCTCAGAGGGGCTGCCTTGCTCCACCCCGAGCAAGAGGCTTGAAGGTCCCCGGTCACAAAAGGGGACACTGAGCGGGGCTGCACAGCCTGGCTGACTGTCCCTGTCCCCTGGCGAGAGCTGAGGGCTGGGACCTGCGCGGTGTCCCCACGCCACCAAGAAGAGCCCCTGGGAGAAGAAGCCAGCCCCTCGGTGGCCTCCCCAGCCCTCAGCCTACACAGGCCCAGAGGTCAGGGACACGGGCCCTCGAGCAGTGGCTGACCCAGAGTGACACGGCCCCACCCCCAAGCTGGACGAGCTGGCCTGGCCTGTCAGAGTGACCAGCTCCAAACCCTCCAGGTCACCCTCAGGTGGCATCTGGACACGGCACAGGGACAGAAGGGACACACGTGCCCTTTCCGTGACAAACAGCTGCAGTCTCACAAACCGTCCCCAGCCAACCCCCTGACCTGGGCGCCTCAGGTGACCCACCGCGCCTGCCCGACACGGGCTTCTCCCCGAGGCCCCAAGCGCCCTGCTCCTGCCCGGGCACAGGGACCCTGGGACGGTCAGCAGTGGCCCAGCTAAGCCCCAGGGGCGCTCCTGCTGCCAGGCCCATGGGCCACAGGGGCTGTGGGGGAACGTGGGGCGGGTCCCCTGAAGAGACCGCTGGACCGGCCGGGAGGAGCAGCCAGGCCTGGGGACACCAGCCCTGCCCCGCCTTGCCCACCGCTTGCTCTGTGACCGTGGACCTGGCCCTTCCTTGCCCTGGCTGTCCCTTCTCAAGCACAGGAAGGACAGAGTTACCCGAGCTCCTGGCTGGAAGAGAGGTGACTGAGGACAGGCCCCTACCTAGGAAGGCCCCTGGGAAGGGGAGCCCCGTCCCTCCCTGGGCAGCGGGTTAGAGGACCCGGACTGTGGGGTCAGCAGGTGGGATGATGGACGCAGCCCTAAAGCCACTGCCGTGTCCACCCTGCAGCTCTCCTTCCTCTGCCCTGGTCATCTCTGGCTCCTCCTGGGACTCTGACCACCAGCATCAGGCTGGGCCCAGCGAGGGGACAGGGCAGGGAGGCCGGGCGGGGCAGGGAGCTCGCAGCCACTGCCCGGGCCCTGCGCCCCTGCGCCATCAAAGGATCCCCAGTCACCTTCGCTTCCGCCTGGCCACGCGACTTCACAACTGTGGACCTGAAGTCCCTGGGGCCTGCAGGTCCCCACAGACACAGCACAGGGACCCAGGGTGACTGCTCAGGCCACGCCCCCCCAGCCCTCCTGGGGGCCTTTGTCTGGGGAATCCTTGGCCACAGGGGAAGGGGTGCCGGAGCTCTGGTTTAGAGAGTAGCTCCATGAGTGGTGCCCGCCTGTCACCCCAGCAGCTGGGGAGGCTGAGGCAGGAGGATCGCAAGGTGGAGGCCAGCCTCAGCAACTCAGCGAGGCCCTGTCTCTAAATAAAAATGGGCTGGGGTGTAGCCCAGTGGTTAGTGCCCTGGGTTCCATCCCTGGGACTGGAGGCCGCTGGGAACGACCAGGGGTCAGGCCAGGCTCCAGCTCACACACCACTGGGGCCCCTGGCACCCGGGAGCCTCCAGGGGTGGGTGCTGGGGGAGCCGGGTGGGGGCGGATGGTGGCGGTGCTAGCTCACCTCGCAGGTTCTTGACGAAGTCCTCGAGCTTCATCTTGCGCTCAGGCTTGACGTTGGGGCTGTACATGTCCGTGTTGAGCAGGATGATGGCGAAGGCCAGGATGAAGATGGTGTCCGGGTTCCGGAACTGGCGCACCACCCCGGGGTTGCAGATGCAGTACCGCTGGCTGGGGACGAGAGCCGGTCAGGGCCCCCAGGAGGCACGCCGCCCTCCCCGGAGCTGGGGGGACACTGGCTGCTGCAGCTGGCCATAAATGTCCTCAAGCCCCTCCCAGCCTGGTCCTGGGTCCCCGGGAGCACTCACAGCCCGCCTCAGCCGGGCATCTCGCTTACTGTCCCCACGGCCACCCTGCCTCCAGGACACCCTGCTAGTGACATCGTGGAGGGGCAAGACAGGCAGGGGCTGCGATTCAGTCCTCCCTGTGTTGGGGGCCTGGCTTGGAGCTGTCCCCTCCAGGAAGCCCAGTGGGCTGCTGGGCTAGGTGTCCCCAAGAGCCCCGGGCACTGGACCCCTGGGCTCCCCTCTCCAGGGTGAAGCTGTGCTGTCCAGCTGCCCAGGTGAGGAGTGAGGCCCAGAGTGGGCGAGCCAACAGCCTGGAGTCACACAGCAGGCAGCAGGGTGACGGGGAACCAGGCCACTGTCACAGGGCTGGAGGGGAGCCACCAGGGGAGCTTCTGCCCAGGAAAAGGAGTGTGCAGAGGACCAGAGGGGGAACTGGAGAGGACCAGAGGGGGAATGTGCCCAGGACTCGGAGCCGCGAGAACCCAGCGGTGGGTCTCCGCCATCCTCTGCTCCGGTGTCCTCAGGTGCAAAGCTGGGACAGACACGGTCCCCTCAGGAGGAACAGGGGCCCCAGCAGCAGCTGGGACGCAGGCGGGCAGCAAGGTCCACCCCGGCCACGGCGCAGGGGGCAGAGGGCCCCAGGCCCCACCTGAAGGCCTCGATGAGCCGCTCCACTTTCTGGGCCTCGCCCTGGACCCGGATGTGGGCCTGGAACTTCCTGAGGGCCTCGTCCAGCTCCATGGCAGAGAAGTCCATCTCGTCCACCACGCAGCTGGAACACAAGACGCCCAGGCCGCGTGAGGGTCTCCCCGGGCACAGAGCCAGCCCTGGGCCTGGGACGGGCTGCGGGCAGGACTACTGGGAATTTTCCAGAAAGACCGCAGCCCCGGGAGCCTGCGACCCCTGAACTAGGAGCGTGGGGCCCACGGCCACTCTGAACCACCCTTTCCTGTGTGGCCAGCAGGGGCCACCTGTGTCCCTCAGGCACGGTCAGGGCGCCCCTCCCTGGAGACTGGCTCTCACCACAGGGCCCATGGGTGATGGGGTGGGCAGGGGCCAGCTGGTGGGTGGCCGTGTGTGACCTGATTGACCACAGCCCGGCCGCAGTGACCCCCAAACGGGCCAGGCGGGGTCTGCACCAGGAACCCTGCGGGTGGTGGCATTTCCCATGACCGGGCTCAGGCGTCCCGTCACCTCCAATGCGGCTGTGGCCGCAGTCACCGCCACCCGGCTGCAGGGCTTTGGGCCACCAAGGACTTGCTGCCTGCTCCCAGGGTCCTCCTGCACTGGGGATGGGCATTAGTGTGACTGCGTCCCCGTCCTCTGGGCAGCCTGGGTGGTACCCTCGGGGTGGCTGTGGCTGCAGAGGGACAGCAGGGAGCGAGCCGGGCGCTGCTGCCCTCGAGGAGGCCGGGTGGTGGTCAGAGCCTCGCGGCTTCCTGAGGCCACTGCTATTTTCTGACAGGAGGACAATGGCCGGATTTCCCCTGGCCAGGAGCCAGCCGGGGGGCGGCAGGGACATGGCGGGTGGCGCCCAAGCCCCTCACCAGGGGCCATCTGCTCTTCCTGCGCCGCTTCCTCCCTCCCACTGTCGGAAAGGGGCGAGAGGGACAATGACCGTGGCAGGTGACACTGGAGCTCCCTGGTTGAAGGAGAAGGCAGGGCCAGATGCAGGGGCCACTGAGGGCCTCCATGGACTGAGAGCCTCCACGGGTCACTGAGGACCCCATGGGCCACGGTCCTGCCCCCGGCATGGCTGAGAGGGAATGTGGGGTGCATCTCACGAGAGCTGCAGGCCACGTGGTCGTGTGGGCTTGGGGTGCCCGGCCAGCCCCTCCCTCGAAGCCTCGATGTCTTGGTGTGACACAGAGCAGGCCACCACTCCCAAGGACATGAGGCACACACCAACAGGGACACCGGTCTCTACTGGATGCAGGACACCCAGCCAGAGCTGGGGCCCAGACCTGCAGCTGCAGGCGCCCAGAGGTCCTGACACAGGAGGCCCCGAGAACGTGCGTCACTTGAGGGCGGGGACCCCTCAGGGCTAGGTGGACAGTCAGGCCAAGGGTGCAGAAGGGAGTCAGGCGAGGGGTCAGCGTGAGACCCATGGGCAAGCCCGGCAAGGAAGGTAAGTGAGCCCTGAGTCCTCAGATCCGACCGGCCAGGGACCCGAAATATTAAAACAAAAGAAAAACAAAAAACTTTGCTCGTGTTGAGCTGAGCAGTGGCACACGCCTGCCATCCCAGCGGCTCAGGAGGCTGAGGCAGGAGGATTGCAAGGTGGAGGCCAGCCTCAGCCACTCAGTGAGGCCCTGAGCAACTCAGCGAGACCCTGTCTCTTAATAAAATATAAAAAGGGCTGGGGACGGGGCTCAGGGGTGAAGCACCCCTGGGTTCAATCGCTGGTACCAAAAAAACCCCAAAAAACAGTAAAACCCAACTTTGCCCGCGAGGACCATGGACAGACTTGGGGGCTGTCTGTGCCCCACACCGCAGTCTGACCGCCACCTCAGACCAGGCAGGAGGCCACGCGAACCCCAGGGCACCTGACGTAGGGACTTGAGCACGGGATCCTGCCACCGCAGGCTCGGGAAGCAGCGCCCAGGACACCAGGGGACGCCCATGTGTGTGCGTGTCCCGGGGTGGTGACACAGCAGGGACAGCACATGCCTTTGGCCTGGGTCTGCGTCCCCGTGTCCCTGCGGTCCCCGGCCACTCACTCGAGCACGTCGCGGTTGAACTGCTTCTGCCGGTTGCCCAGGAACTCGCCGATCATCTGGCGGCTGAGACCCTTGCGCTGCAGCAGGAAGTGGGCCACGCCCACGGGGGTGTCGGGGACGAAGCCGCGTTCAGTGAGGTACTGCACGCCCTTCTCAGGCTTCCTGGGGACAAGATCAGGCTCAGCCACTGGAGGGGACGGCCACCTCCTCCCTCCTGCCCCCGCGGGCTGCTGCCTCCCTGCCACCCACAGAGTCGAGACCTCCCCTCACGGTGGCCAGAGTGACAGCCAGCACTGAACCAGGCCTGGGGTGGCCCTGGGACACTCCGGGGTGCTGGAGCGTGACCCAAGGTCGCGGCCTCACCCGCACACACCCAGAGTCGCCCAGCACAGCCCAGCAACCCCAACATGTGACAGTGACATCTTCCTGTCCCCATAGCGGCCCTGGGCCTACCAATTCCCTGAAACCCCACTCCTTGGGCTCAGCATTCAAGGCCCACGCGGGGCACGACTTCTACCACCGTCAGGAGCCCTGGGCAGTACTCAGGCCGCAGGGACGCCCTGAATAAGCACCATAAGGCGTGGCCCACCCCTGTCATCCCAGCAGCTGGGGAGGCTGAGGCAGGAGGATCGCCAGCTGGAGGCCAGCCTCAGCCACTCAGCGAGACCCAGTCTCTAAATAAAAACTAGAAAGAGCTGGGGACGGGGCTGCGTGATTCAATGCCCCTGGGTTCAATCCCTGGAACCAAAAAATGAAAACACCAAAACCTATCAGCAGCGTCCAGCTGCACGACTCGGGAGGGAAAGAGGCCCGAGAGGCCGACTGCCCAGGGAGGACGGCTCTGGGGCTGGGCCGCGTCTCCCGGTCTCCTCGCCCCTGCAGCCTCTAGAGCCCGAGGGGTGCAGAAGGCCAGGCCCCGTAGGGACGGCAGGAAGTGGGGACGGGGCTTGGGGCCTGGCGGCTGTGGGCAGGGCCTGGGGGTCCAGGTGGGTTCTGGGCACCGCTGGCCACCCCTCCTCTGGCCCACGGCCTCCCATGGTGGCAGGTCTGGCCTTGGCTAAGGGGCAGCACGGTCACAGGAGACAAGGTGGCGTGAGGCGCTGGAAGGGCCACACATGATCCTGGAGGGCGCATGGGCTGGGGGCTGCCAGGCCCTCTGGGAGCTGAGTGGTGTCCCCGCTGGTTGGGGCCCTTGGGCCAGCCTGGCTCCCTGTCCCCAGATGTGACTCGCTGAGGCCATCACGCAGCTGGTGCCTGCTGGGGACGACCACCTGCGAGCGACTGGTGTGGCCCAGTCCCCACTGGTCCCCGAGGACACCCCTCGCACTATCCACCACCTGAGGGCCTCAGGCGGTCACCCAGGTGGGCGGAGTGCAGGGCTCTGCTGTCCCCTGGGTGGCCACAGAGTCAAAGGCCGCTTCCCTCGCCAGCGGTGTGTGAGGCTCCTGGGGACAGCAGGAAGCCACCTCCTGGCCTCCAGGTGGCCCTGCTGTTGTACCCCAGGATGGCCACACACCTGAAACCCGTCCCCAGGAGGCTTACAGAGAGGAGACCATGGGGTGACCCTGCCCCCACAGCTGTTCGGGGCCGGGACCGCCTAGTCCCTCCAGGATGCTAACAGGGTGCCCGGCCGGGCCCAGCCTCCTCCCCTCCTGGGGATGTGCCCACATTCCCCTGCAGACCCCTATAGAGTCGGGGACCTGAGCGCCAGTCCCTCTGTCGGGTGGCTCAGGGCACAGTGGGAAAGGGGGAGGGGGCAAGCCATAAGGCTGTGGTGAGGCCATGGGGACACGGGCTCTCTGAGTCTGTGCCTGGCACAGAGCAGTGGGGACCGTGCCAGTAACACCCAGCACAGTGGCGGGCTGGGGCCCAGAGCCTGGCGCCGAGGGAGTCTGCGAAGGAACAGTCAGGGGGAGCAGAGAGGCCCCCTCTGAGCAGGGACCAAGGGACAGGCTCAGGAGTGGCTGGGAACTGTGGGTAGAGGCCCTGGGGGAGGGGGTTGTGGGACTGGAGACCCCGGGAGCTGTCGTGGGGCCTGGGGGAGGGGAGGGCAGGGCCGTGGTGGGCCAGGCCAGAGCAGGTGCCGGCTTCCTCCTGGGGGAGCAGGAGCCCAGCTCTGGGGAGTGAAGGGTCCGTTTCCACATTGAGACGAGGCCTGTGGCTGCTGAGACCCAGGGCCAGACCCCGGCCAGAGCCAAGCTGGTGGCCCCTGTGGCTTCCAGGGGTGGGTGGCCCGTGGAGGAGGGAGGAAAAGGGACTTAGGACCTGGTGACGGCAGAGGGCACATGTTGGCAGGTGGGTGTCTGTGTGCACCCACGCGTGTGAGTGCAGGGGTAGGTGGCCGGGGTGGGCAGGAGGGACCGAGTCACGATCCCAGGTGGCCCCAGGCCAGGGCAGGAAGGACGGATCCCGCCCGACTCGGCAGAAGCAAGGAACCAAAGCCGGGTACCGAGGACCCTGGGGGGATGGCAGGTGACACGGCTGGAGAGGCAGGCCAGGAGCCCTGAACGGCTTCCGGCCGAGGAGACCAGCCTTAGAGTGTGACCCTGGTGGTGGCAGCCAGTGCCCCAGACACTTCCAGGGCGAATCCCCTGTCCGGGGACCTTGCTGGTGTCCCCTCCCACAGGGAGGCCCCCTGTCCAGTGCAGACCAGGCCCTACAGGGCGATCTCCTCGCCCACCGTCCCTGCATAGCCCTGTGCTCTGTGCCCAAGGGACACGCACCTCACAGGCTCTGCAACGTGTCCCATGGGACCAGCCGCGGCTGCCACCCAGTCCCCTCGGCCTCTTCCTGTCACAGAGCCGCATTGTCCCACCCCTGTCCAGGGCGGGAGCGGTGGGCCAGCCCTGCCTACTGGACGGTGAGCGGAGGGCGCATGTGCCACTCCTAGGGACGGCAGTGCGACCCCTGCAGTCTCCCTTACTGGTCACCCGAGCACCCGCTGAGGGCCAGGCATGGTGCCAGGGGACATCCTCATCAGAGTGACACAAAGGAGGGAGGTACAATCCAAGCACCCAGGGATGGACGGCAGCGTTGGCGTCTTGGGCATGGCCCCAGGGGCCAAGTCTGGCCGACCAGCTGGGTGACCTAGGGCTAGTTCCTGAACCTCTCTGTGCCTGTGTTCTGGGGCTGGCTCGGTGCACACGTCAGTCACTGGGAAGAGTCAACAAGCTTGTCCACAAAGCACATGTCCCCAGCCCTCAGAGGCGCTCTGGCCACAGGGCCGAGCTAACCTCAGGACGCCCCAGGGACCCGGAGGAGGTGTCAACTTTAGATGGGCCGAGGGGACAGGCAGGAAGAGGCTCCTTGAGGAGGTGGCCCTGAACGGGAGCAAGAAGAACAGGAAGAAGGTTCCTGGTGGACAGAAGGACCACTGCAAAAGCCTCAGCGGACAGACACTTCCATCAGGGCACAGAGAGGTCAAGGCACTTAGCTCCAGGGCGCCCAGCAAGATGAAAGTGCTGGACTGTGAGCCCCTCCTCCGCCCTGGGAAGCCCCAGAAAATGCCGTCCCTGCCACTCCGAGGCGGCCCTGTCCAGCAGGTTCTGAGCGCCCCACGGCTCTCTCCGCCAGTGTCGCCGTCCCCAGCTGCCAAGTGTCGGGAATGGCCCAGGCCAGCCCCTGCTGTCTGCGCCCGGGTCAGCCCCGTGCCTCCCCTGAGGCTGGCAGGGGACACCTCCCTGACATCTGATACTGACCCAGAGTCCAGTGCCACCAGGAGCCAGGACCGTGCAGTCACCTGCCCCTGAGCCACTCAAGGGCCACTGGGCAAGAGGGAGCCACAGCAGACTCCAGGCAAGAGCAGGCCCTGCACCCATCCAGGTCTGAGCTGCCCGCGAAGAGCATCCCTGCCGGGAGCCCCTGGACCTTCCACCCCACCCCTCCAGCGAGCTGTGTCCCCATGACCCAGTGGCCGTCTTCATCCCTGGCCTCAGGCCTGACAGAGACCACTTCCTGCTGGCCACAGGAAGTGGCCCTGGGAGCCGACCTGGCGCCAGCAGGAGCCTGCAGGGGCAGGGACCCCACTTCCTGCGCGGGCTGGGGACCGCTGGTGGCCCTGCTGCCCTGGACAGGGCTGCAGCTGGGGACCAGGGAAGCCCCTTTGGTCAAACTGGTGTGAGCAGGTCCCTGTGCCCTGCGATGCAAAGGCCCCTGACCCAGAGGGAGGCCAAGGGTCCCCCAGGCCACAGGCTGAGCAGGCTACGTGCAGAGACCCCGCATGCCCGGAAGGGCCTTTTGGAGGGATCCAGGTCCTGCAGGGACAGTCACCTCCCTTCTGCCCACCCACCTGCAGGGCCAGCAGCGCCCCCTCCCGCGGCCCCTACTCTATCCACTCTGACGCCCACACAGGGGACCCAAGTGGGACGATCATCTCCTGACCACAGGTGGCAGGTCCTGCACCCTGGACACCGTCCTCCCCACTGGGGGCTCAACACTGTGACCCCAGGCCCAGGGACAATGGGGTCTGGACATGGTGAGAAGCACTGGCCACATGGCCCCCGCCCAGGAAGGGGAGACCAGCTCCAAAGACCCACTCCCCGTACTCCCGAGGGCCACTGTGAAGCAGAGGGCGTGACCGTGGCCTTGGGCCCAGCCCCGGGTCCCCCTGCCCCACCCTGCGGTGGCTGCAGCAGGCTGCAGGGTCCCCAGAGGTGGCGAGCACAGGGACCGAGCACTGGAGGAGGACTGTCCCCAAACAGGACCCCAGGCTGGAAGGGCCGCGGAGGCCCGTGCGCAGCTCCAAGCTCCACAGGGGTCCTGCCACTGTCACCCCAGGGGCCACCAGGCCAGGATGGGATGAACACAGCCAGGCACGTGCCCTGGGTCACAGGAGTGGCCCCGGGGTGGACCTCAGTGCCACTGGCAAGCGGGATGTGACAGGCCGAGGTCCCTGCTGCTCACCGCGGAGCGCTGTGCTGACACCGGCTCCCTCGAGTGGGCAATTCTGCTCCTGGTCTCAGTTCAGACCTGTCCCCAGGGCAAGGGCCTGACTCCATCGTGGACGCCATCCCGACACCGTGGCTTTCACAGGTGTGTTCGGGAACTGGGGACTCAGGTCCCACGGCTGGTCAGTGGCAGAGCCAGCCCCCTCCTGGACACGGTCAGGGGTCAGGGCCCGGCTCAAGGCCACAGTGATGCCTGAGTCCCCTCCCCCTTCCTCCTCAAGCTGCTGGCCAGATGTGTGGCCAGGGGCAGGGGCAGGACACCTGGGGACATCTGGACACTGGCCTTGGCAGCCTCCTGGGCTGGTGGGCCCTCCCACCGAGGGTCCCCTCTGCAGGCCCTCAGACCCCGGGCAAGGGTCAGCACCAGCTGCGGCTTCCCCTCCACAGGGGACCTGCCAGCCTGTCCAGACCCTGGCCATGCCCTCGCGAGCTGCCCCCAGGGCCCACGTGCAGAGGGGGCCAGCTGGTCTGGAGGTGGGACAGGGCCGGGCTGGGACCAGGGCTCAGTGCGCACCCTCTGCCACCCGGGCACTGCCTGGAGGGGCGAAGGGGTCTGCGCCACCCATGGCCCGGCCAGCGAGGCCCGCGCACCAGAGGCTCCTCACACAGCGGAAACGCACCCAGTGGATGCTGACCCCTCGGCCTGGGCCAGCCCCACTCCAGAGCATCTGCAGGGATGGGACTGTCCACCCACACGTGATGCGGGAGCCTCTTCCAGGTGACCAGTGCCCCTGAGGGACGGATCAACCTTCGTCCTCTTTAATACACGCAGCCACCTACAGGTGGGCCTCCCATCCTCCCCGCCGAGTGCGTAAAGAGGTTAAGTTTCCCCGGTTCACCTCTGAGCTCCAGGCCGGGCCAGCAGCCAGCAGAGCTGGTCAGGCACCTTCCTGAGCTGGTCCTAAGTCCCCAGGGAGAACTAGTAACGAGAAAGACCCCCGTTCAGATCCAGAGCTGGGTGCAGGGCGCACGCCTGTAGATCTGGCAACTTGGAGGCCGAGGCAGGAGGATGGCAAGTTCGAGGCCAGCCTCAGCCACTCAGCAAGATGCTGTCACTACAAGAACTTTTTTTTTAAAAGGGATTGGGGATGTCCTTTGGACACTTCCCATGGGTCCATCCGATGAGATGTGAGCTACCCAGAAAGACAGGAGAGTTAGAGATGGACAGAAAAGATTCAGGTCCTTAAGTACCCATGGGGGACAGGTCTCTGATGTTCCCGGATGGGGCAGTCATGTCATGTCCACATCCGCGGCCCCAAGGAGGCCACACATAATGGCATCTGATGACCCCCCCACCCCAGAGGTGGGGGGGGATGGAAATGACTCAACCTGAGGTTTCAGGAGAGGCTGTGGCGGGCCTCCCCTCAGCCTCCGGGAGGCCAGGCTGCCAGTGCCCCCCCCCCCCGCCCGCTCGCTGTCCCCCAATGGACCCCGCCCGTGCAATACTGCTCCGTGCTGTCCCCCAGCCCCGCCTCCGCGCCATCCCCCGGCCCTGTCCCAGTCCCCAAGGGCCTCACTTGTTGAAGAGGTTGAGGCCGATGCGGTAGTGCCTCTTGCGCACCACGTCGTGGCTGAAGGCGGGCGAGTCCCAGCTGTGGCGCGCCTCCTTGTGGTAGGAGGGCTTGCTCAGCGCCTGCTCCCGCAGGCTGTCGCGCGACGACGACTCGGAGCTGCAGTGGATGGTGTCGTTGGAGTTGGACGTGCTGTTGATGCTGTCGTTGTCGCCGTCCGAGTAGTCCGACTCCGACTTGCTCTGCCGGTTGGCCGAGCCATTGATGGCCAGGTGGCCCTCCAAGGGCCGCGGCGGCCGGGTGCGGGGCTCGGGCTCGTCGCGGGTCCCCTTGACGCCGTGCGCGATGCGCTTGGGGCTGCCCTGTGGCCCGACCCGGCCGCGCTCGTAGGCGCCCGACCTCTGCAGCGAGCCTCGCTCCGAGCGGTCGCTGAGGTCGGCCGAGCTGTCGCTGGGCGGCTCGATGGTCAGCAGGGGCAGGCGCCCGGCGCGCAGCCGCGGCTCGGGTCGCTCCAGGGACGCCGTGCCACCCGCATCCGCGTCCGCGCGCTCCTCGGGCGTCGCCAGCGCCCAATAGTCCGCGGCCGCGCCACCCGCCCGGAGCCGCGAGTCCGACTCCGCGCTGGACGGTCGGTCCCCGGCCTGCGACAGCGGCAGGGGCGGCGACAGCTCCTCCTCGTCGATGTAGAGCGTGACGTCGCTGTAGGAGGCTGTCATCTCGTCCAGCTTGTGAGGGTCTAAGCCGTGCAAGGCCGGGGGCGGCTCGCTGTCGCGGGCGCGGGCCACCTCGGCCACGGGCGCCTCCTCGGCGTGCAGGCTGCGACAATTGAGGGCGTCGTCGATGGACTCAGCCAGCGACTTCACCTGCCGGGAAAAGGCGTCCTCCAACTCCGTGATGGCGTCCGCGAAGTCGCCGGCGGGGGCCGCGGGGGGCAGCGCGGCGGGCGGCTCCCCCAGCTCCGCGCACTCGGCGGGCACCAGGGTCCCCAGCGGGGCGCCGTCGTTGGTCACCGAGACCTGCTTGCCCTCGAAGTAGGAGCTGTGCAGCTTCTCGGGACCCTCGAAGGAGAACTGCATCCGCATGTTGGACAGCACGATGCGGCGCGACATGCGGCTCTCGGACATGGAGCTGCGCAGGCGCTCAAAGTTCTTGTTCATCTGGTACTGGCGGAAGGCCGTCTGGATGGTGCGCGCCGCATGGCGGGTCACCAGGCGCCCCCCATACTTGCGCTCCAGCATCTCCACCTGGCGGGAAGCAGAGAGTGAGGCCGCCCTGTCCCCAGCTCACCCACCCCCGCCCTCGGGTTCCAAGATGGAGCCCAGGGGCGCTTACCCACCGAGCCACCTCCCTGAGCCCCGTCCCCAGCCCTTTTTATATTAATAAAATATAAAAGGGTCTCGCGGAGTTGCTTAGGGTCTTGCTAAGTGGCTGAGGCTGGCCTCCACTTTCGATCCTCCTGCCTCAGCCTCCCCAGCAGCTGTGATGACAGGCGTGCGCCACCGCACCAGCCTTCTCCTTATTCTATAGGAATGGGACCTGTGAGGGCCTCACCGTGTCCCCAGACAACTGCTGGGGAGGGCCTGTGGATTCTGGGGTCAAAGGGGAGGCATGGGCGGCCCTGCAGGGCTTCTCAGAGCCTCTCAAGGTGGCGGGAGACCACACTGAGGTTTCCAAACGGCCTGAGTCACAGATGCCGTGGGTCCTGGCACATCTTAGGGTACAGCCTGATCAAACCCCTCCAGAGATGCCGGCAGGGGTGAAGCCAGCCCCCTGGGGGCTGGGGACCTGAGGCAGGTCAGGGCATGTGCCAAACACCCCAGCAAGGCCCAAGCGCTGAGGACAGGCACCAGGGTTCAAGGCCAAGTGCCTGGCTGTAACCCTGCCTCTGTCCCCGGGAACCGCGGGGCTCCCCAGTTTCCCCATCTGGAAAGTGGGACCTGCCTCCTGGGCCTCACACCCCAAGCACGGGGTCCGCAGCTGTGCAGACCCCAGCTGAGTGGCTGAGGCTGGCCTTGAACTCGTGATCCTCCTGCAGCTGAGCCTGTGCTGTGAGCCCTCAGCACCCCCTGCGTAGGCGGGCAAACTGAGGCCCAGAAGGACGGGCCCCCAGCTCCAGCGGCCTGCACCAGACCTGGGCCAAAAGGCGGGCAGCCCAGCCGTCCTGGGCCGCAGGAGGGGGCAGGGCAGAGGACGGGCTCAGGGCCTGGGGATCAGGGCCCGGGGGTGGCAGGGACAGCAGTTTCTCTCCTGCTCTGAGCTGCTGGACACCACCCAGGGCACCACCTGCTCCCAGGAGCCAGCTGAGCCCCGTCCTGGGGGTTGCCAGTGGACCCCGCGAATCCTGGGGCCACTCAAGGCCCGAGGCCAAGCGTTAGGAAAGCCCTTCCGGTCCCTAAGGCCCAAGGGTCCCTGGCTCCTCCTGCCAGGCCTGGACGGGGTGTCCCAAACACCAGGCGCTCCAGGCCCCTCTCCTGCCAGCCTGGGCAGGCGGTCACCTGCTTCCTCAGCTCTCCTCCCAAGTGCGTGTGTGACAGAAACTTCCAGAAGGTACACAGTCTCTGCACTGAGTCACCAAGCAGGCCACACTGGGCCAGGCCAGGCCAACCCGCCAGGTCAGTCTGCGTCCTGGAACCTGGGGAAGCAGCCGGCAGCCCAGGGGCCTCACACCACCTCCTGGGCTCTCAGATCGGCAGGGAGGAGTGACCGGCAGCAGGGGACACATGGTGCCAGAGAAGGCCCTGTGGCCAGGGCTGTGGCTCTGGCTCTCACTCACCCGAGGGAAACTTCTGGAACAGTGTCAATAAGGAACCGAGAGGAATGCTCACCCACAAAGCAGAACTGCCACCTCTCAAAGACTTGGGGACATTCCCCGACACCCACCCAGGCTCTGCTCTCAGGGACAGGAAAGCCCCAGAAGGCGTGCAGGGCCAGAGGCCAGGGGATGCATGCAACCTCCCTGGGGCTCCCCTATCCCTCTGAGGCTCCTCTCACTCCCCCGGGCTCCTCTCACTACGGCGGTGCCGTGTCCCCTGATGATGACCTCTTGTGGAATGGAGCACCCACTCGCCTCAGGCGGTGCTCATGCCGTCTGCCGATTCCCGTTTTTACCTTGCCTGCTGGGAAGCTCAATGGAGCCTGGCCTGCTCTGTGCCTGTCACCTTGTCTCTTGTCTCTGCACCACTTGTTCCCTTTGCAGTCCTCACACACACCAAGCTCAGGTACCTCGGGACTTTTGCAGCTGCTGTCACCTCTTTGGGGAATACCCAGTTCTCACGTCCACCCCCTTATTTGACGCTGCCACCACCCAGAGCTACTCTATTTGTATTCTTTTTTGGGTACTAGGGGTGCTTAACCCCTGAGCCCTGTCCCCAGCCCTTTTTATTTTGAGACAGGGTGTTGCTGAGTTGCTTAGGGTCTTGCTAAGTTGCTGAGGCTGGCCTCTAATTTGCAATCCTCCTGCCTCAGCCTCCAAGTCGCTGGGATGACAGGTGTGCGCCCACCATGCCCAGCAAGCCACTCTCTTTCCCCCAATTTTAAGGCCCTTTCCAGAACTAAACTGACCCTTTTTGCAGGGCTGCGCCTCACATGCTGGGAGGGCTCTGTGACACCCAGGGTCCCTCCTGCTGCCTTACCCTGCCCATCATCTTAGCAGGGACAGGGACACTCCTCTGTCCCCCTCAACCCCAAGAGGCTGCCTCTTAGCTGGGCGCGGTGGCCCACACCTGTCATCCCAGTGGCTCGGGGGGCTGAGGCAGGAGGATCGTGAGCTCCAAGCCAGCCTCAGCAACAGGGAGGCCCTGAGCAGCTCAGTGAGGCCCTGTCTCTCAATAAAATGCAAAATAGGGCTGGAAGGGACTTGAAGGCCCCTCTGATGCCGTGGAGCCCACAGGGGGAGGCCAGGCGCACCTGGTCTGCACGCGGTGTCCACTCTCGGGGGGCTTGGTCCTGGCCTCTGAGGAAGGAGGATGGCATTAACCCCACCTACCTGCTTGTCCTGCAGGTCTGAGGACAGCTCATAGCTCTCGGAGAGTGACCGCGAGCGCTTGATGGCGTCCTCCTCGGCCTGCTTGCGCAGGATGGACGTGGAGTGCTGCAGCCGGGGTCTCCGTGGGCGCTGCGGCCCCGCGTGCAGCCCATAGGTGCCGGGCGTGAGCTCGCAGTGCTCCGGGCTGAGGCTGGCCCCGGGCACTAGCGGGCCCTGGTGGTAGGCCGCAGCGCTGTCCAGGGACGTGCCGGTCTCACTGCTGGGGGCCTCGCCCTCGACGCTGCAGGGGGAGAGAAGTGTCCTGTGAGCCGGCATCGGGGACCCGGGCGCCACCTGGCCAGGCACCTGCTGCCCGCTCCCCGGCCCACGATGGCGTCCCCACGCGCCTGAGGGACCCCGAGGAGACCCTGAGCAACACCATCCTGTGGATCCCGGCCACCCACGGGCTTCGTGTCCTCAGTCAGATCTGTCCCTCTCCAGCAGCCACCGACGCCACGGAGTGGCTTTGTTTATGTGAGACTTCCCCGGGGACAACGAGCGGTATGGCCCCGCGACTGCTGGCAACTCAGTCTGGCACACAGTAGGTGCTCAGTAAATACGGTCAGTCCCTCTCTGTCACCACCTGGATTCTATACGCCCCCAGGGCCTTCTCTGAGTGGCTGAGGCTGGCCTCCAACTTGCAATCCTCCTGCCTCAGCCTCCCAAGTAGCTGGGATCACAGGCGTGGGCCACGGCACCCGGCCTGAGAGGTCTTCACCAGGCAACTAAGTCAAAACAGGGACATTAGGGTGGACCCTGGTACAATAGGGAGGAGATCAGGACACAGATGGGCAGGGTGGGGGGCCACGTGGAGACACGGGAGGCGCCCTCCACAAGCCCAGGAGACGGGCCTGCCAGAGCCAGCCGGGCCCACGCCCCATCCCCTGACCTCCAGCCGCAAGACAGCAGTGTCCCCGGCACCTGGCCTGTGGCACTGTCCGGGCTGGGAACTGGGCACCAGGTTCTGCAGACATTTTCCTTAACCCTTAGAAGGAGGATGGCAGGGGCCACCTACAGGGAGAAGACCCTGCCCAAGCCACCAGCACTGAGCGGGCAGTGGGCCAGAGCCCGGGGTGGCCGCCGGGACCTGCTGCCTCTCACGCCCTGTGTCCAGCACACCCCTGACCCCTGCACAGCGGTGGCAGTGCAGGGTCAGCCAGGGGGACAGTGGGTGGGGACAGCCAGTGGGGACAGCCGGGCCCACAGGGTGACTCATCCCGACTCTGGGACTCGACACTTTTCATTCTGTGCAGATGCTGGGCCCCCCGTGGACAGCTTTCCAGCAAGGGACAGGCCAGAAGGAAGACATGGACACACGTCACCAGTGTGACCTCTTGTCCCCCTGCCAGGTACCCTGTGCCCGGGACATTACTCAACCCAGGGCTGGAAGGGACTTGAAGACCCCTGTGGTCCCTGGGGCAGGGTGGAGGTCTCAGTGGAAGTGGCCCAGGAGGACAGGGGACCCAGGGGCCACCCAGGCGGTGGGAACGCCCTGCATTCAACAGCTGGCCAACTGGTCTACCCGGGCCCCGCCCTGTTCCTGCTGCCCTCGGGGCTGCGGGACTCCACTGCCCACTGTCAGCTCCCGGGAGGGCCTGGCCGAGACCCGGGGTGAGGCCCGGAAGGAGGCCGGCAGAGCTGGTGTAGGGGGAGCCTGGCCCCGGATCCAGGTCCACCCTGAGCCAGGGCCACCAGCCAATCTCAGCTCTCGCTGACTGGCTGACATGGAGGGACAGAGTATCCACTCCAGCCATGGGCTCTGGCCTCCAGGGACATCCCATCTCGTCCCCAGGGGCTCGGGTGTCAGGGCACATGTCGTTTAGGCCTGGCCTGGCCTCTGCCTGGCTGTGACCATGGCCATGCCCCGCCTCTGCAGGCCTCAGCTTCCCCTCAAGGACGCCAAGGTGGCTCCCCTTTGAGATCCCCCAACCTCTGAAGAGCCACCGTCCCTTCTCCCCTGCACCCACCACTTCCTCTGGGCCAGTGCATAGGATGGATGGGGCCACCTAACACTCTGCCTGGTGCCCGGCCACAAAACCGCGTTCCTCTACTGACCGTCTGCAGGAGGGAGCGAACCACCACTCTTGATCTCAGGCCTTTACTCCTCAGAGGATGGAGGACAAAGCCCAGCCCATGCTGCCTGGCCTCCAGATCCAGCCTCCAGGCCCAGCCTCCAGACCCAGCCTCTAGACCCAGCCCCCAGTGGGGCCCGTACTCTGTGGCCTGGTCTGTGCAGCCTGTTAGGACATCACAGCACCTGCGTCCCCTGCTGTGTTTCAGTCGGAGGCCAAATCTGTGTCTCTGAGCCCAAGGCTGATGGGAGACACGGCCTTGAACTGGGGGAGACTCAGCCAGGCTCCCAGGCAAGAGAGGGGACTCAGTGGTCCTCGAGGCTGAGTGAGCGGCATCCAGGAGACGGACGGGTCTCCTCGGGGTCCCTGAGTGGAGCCTGAAGCCCTTGGAGGCACTGAACTCGTGGAAGGGAGCGTGACCCCGAGTGGCCACCAGCAGTCCAGGGCTCAGGACCAAGGCCCAGCCTGGGACTGCGTGGGGCTGGCCTCCCCCAGCCTGGCTGCGTGGCGGGGACACGGCAGGACATCAGCGTGGGTGTCCTCTGCCCTAGAGGGAGGCGTAGGGCCTGGGAAGGGGCCCTTTGAGATACGAGGTGGAAGTACTTAGGGGCTGTGCAGCCCAGAGGTCCTGCTCTGTGACGCTGGGGACCAGCAGGTTCCAGAATGTTCTAGGGAGAAAGAACCAGGGCTCTCCTTAAGAGCATCCTCTCCAGAAAGGGAGGTTCTGACAGTCACCCCCAGCCTGCCCCTTGACCCCTGGGCAGCATCCCTTTCCTCCTACCCCGCAGCCAAGGCCAAGTGCATTCAGCTGTCACCAAGTCTGGTCAAAAGTCTACGCAGAAGCCAGGTGCAGTGGTGCACGCGTCATCCCAGCAGCTTGGGAGGCTGGGGCAGGAGGATCACAAGTTGGAGGCCAGCCTCAGCAATTTAGAGAGAAGCACTAAGCAATTCAGTGAGGCCCTGTCTCTAAATAAAATACAAGGTACAGCTGGGGACAGGGCTCAGTGGCCGAGTGTCCCTGAGTTCAATCCCTGGTACCAAAAAAGAAAAAAAAAAAATCTATGCAGATGGCGTCCCCAGGGGTGGGACACGGTGTCCCCAGGGGTGGGCTTGGCGCCCTTCCGAACTGCAGGGAGAACAAAGCAGAAAACTAATCGCAAATGGATCCAAATGTCCCAACATGACAGGGGACACCCAGGGGACCCGCACGGCCCCGGGCTCACAGCCGGTAGCCAGCAGGGGGGGGACTCCTCTGTGATCTTGGAGGACCCTGTCTGACGCGGAGGACGTCCGTGCCCCCAGCAGCCACCCGAGTGCGACGCCTGCGTCAGAGATGACCAGAGCTGATGAGCAGAACGGTCAGTGCCGCCTGTCGACAAGCCCGGGCAGTCGAGGGAGGGGTCGCGATTAGCATCTAGTTGGTGGCCCCCGGTCAGGAAGTCACCAGATTTCATTCCCGGAGGTTGGGCTGCCCGTGGCTCCTCCTGCCTCCTGATTAGGAGGCCACTCTGCCCAGTTTCTTCCTGGGGGGGAGGGGGACTGTCCAAAATGTCATATAACTGTGACTCTTTCCCTCCCAGGCAGAGGGGCAGATGCCCTAAAGACTCAGAGCTCTAAAATGAGGCTCATGTGCTGGCCACAGTGGCCCACGCCTGTCATTCAGTGGCTTGGGAGGCTGAGGCAGGAGGATCACAAGTTGGAGGCCAGCCTCAGCAAAAGTGAGGCCCTAAATAACTGTCCCTAAATATAATACAGAATGGGGCTGGGGAGGTGGCCCCGTGGTCGAGGGCCCTTGGGTTCAATCCCCAGTGGGCTTCCCAGCTGAGGGCGGTGGCGCACGCCTTTGATCCCAGCAGTTTGGGAGGCAGAGGCAGGAGGATTGCCGATTGGAGGCCAGCCTCAGCCACTGAGGGAGACCCTAACAAAAAAATCAATAAGGAGGCTGGGGGCTGAGGCCCAGGGGGCTCAACCTCCAGGACCCAGGGAGACCGGCTTAGAAGCCACGTTCACTGGGCGGCCACGCATGTTTGACTCGGGTTCCCGGGACACGGGCCGAGTGGCGTTGGTCCCTGGAGGTGCCCAGGTCAGGCCCCTGCGGAGCTCTGTCCCCAAGCCTGCGCCATCAGATGGCCCTCCACGGCCCCACGAGCGTCCTGCACGGCACCCCAGTGACCATCTGTGACGACACGGGCCACGCACAGCTCGAGCCACGGGCAGGACAGTCCTGGTCCCTGGCGATGCCCGGCATTTTAGAGTTTCTGGAACGTTCTCTGGCAGTTGGGCGGCCCCACGTTCTCAGAGGAGGCTCCGGGTGCGGGGCCCTTCCCGGGGATTTCCCCCAAGGACGGACGCCCAGGCGCAGGGAGGTGACCGAGGACGCTTCCCTGTCACAGGCGTGGCTGGACCTGATGCCCTGCGCCACCAGGGACCTGGTGGCCCTTCCCACACCAAGGACACGAGGCCAGCGGCGGGGGATGCGTCTGGGTCGCGGGAAGTCAGAGGGGAAGCCACTGCTAGGTGAGCAGCCGGAGAAGCCACCAGAAGCCACACTGGCCACCAGCCCCAGTGTCGGGTCACAGTGGACGGCGGCTGGGTCCCTGAGCCCCAGAAGCTGGCGCACTCATGTCACCTCCTCCCTGCCCCGGCATATGCGCCCCGGGACCAGGGTCCCCTGCAGCACAGCGGGCCAACGGGGGGACCGGAGATGGCCACCAAAGCAGTGGGGACCACCACCTGAGGGAGGCAGCCGGGGCGGTCACCATCCACGGTGACCACAGGCTCTCCTTAGCGAAGGACGCCACGCCCCACGGTGTCCCCGAGGTGAGGAAGGGGCTCAGGACTGAGCGCTGTCACGAGGTGTGCAAGCCACAGCTGTCGGGTCCCCACAGGACAGGGGCCAAGGGGACGTCCCCCACCGCCAGTGCCACGGGGCCTCTGTGATCCTGCCCCGTCCCCTGTGCTCCCTGGCCTCTGGGGAGTCGCACGAGGGCCCCTTGGGGACCACCGCTGCCTGCTTCCTCTCCCTGTGGCTGTGGGGCAGCAGGGGACAGCAGTGGGGGGCGTGACCAGCCCTGGCCTCCAGCAAAGGCAGCAGTGACCAAGGGGAGGAGGGACCGTGTCCAAGACGGGCACAGGCTGGACGGCAGGAGCCCGGGCTGGGCGGCCCCACTCGACGGCAGGGGTCGGGGCGAGGGGCTGTGGGGTCGAGAGCAACTCCCCTCAGCAAGAATGTCCCCAGGGCAGCTCTGGGCCCGGGCAGGGGAGCAGGGGAGCTGGGGACCCCCCTCAGCGTCCACGGTGGTCAGCATGGCAGGCTCCCATGAGACTCAGTCCTATAGGAACAGAGAGGTCAAGCATCCTCCCCGAGGGCAGCACAGCTAGGGCGTGAGGGCGGCCCGATGGGCCTCGGGGTGCAGGGTCGGCCCCAGGGCCTCCCTTGGTGGCAGGTCACAGGATGGCGCAGCATGCGCAGAGGGCACCGGAGCCTGGGCTCTCCAGGTCCTCACGGGAGGGTCCCCACACCAGCCACCGTCCCCACCACCCCGCAGGTGAGGACTCGTGACACTGCAGGGCTGGGGACTCACAAGGAAGGGAGCCATCAGCTGGGGACACGGTCAGCACAGACGTGGGGCTGACCATCTTGGACTCCTCCGTGAGCCTGCTGGGCCCCAGCTGCGCCGGGTGTCACCACCTGGGAGGTGGCGGGAGCAGGGACCGCCAGCCTCCTCCAGAGGCCTCGTCGAGGTCGGGGCAGAGCGGGCCGGGCCTTGACCCTGGGGGTCCTGGGTTGCTGGTGGCCAGCCCTGGCCACATCACTTGATAACGCCACCCCCTTCCAAGAAGGCTGGCCCCGGGCTGATGACGCAGGTGACCTTCCAGCCCTGTCTGTGGCTCCATGTCCACACCAGAAGCCTCGGGCCAGGTGCCGGCACAGGCCAGAGCAAAATGCCTTCTGACCTTACGTCTGTCCCCGCTCGCCTCTAGCCCTCCTCGGTCCAGGTGTCTGATTTCCTGAAAGGGACACCAGATAAGGCAGGGACAGCTCATGTCCAGCCCTCACGTAGGGCTTTGTGTCTCCCTTCGTGGCCTGGGCCACATTAACCAAGGCTGATCACCCAGAAGAGAGGAGGTGATGATGCTCTTGCTCTGCACGAGGCTCGGGCGTGTGTCACCTCCAGGCTCCGGACTGGGGGAGGGTGGGACAGAGCAGGGCAGGGCCTGGGGAGGACAGGAAGGGACCTCAGACCATGTCCTCTGAGGGAGGGCGGGCATGGCACACCTGGAGCACAGCACCAGGGACCCCCCAGGAGGGCAGAGCCTGGGGACGAAGTCACACGACACGGGAGGCTGACGGCCCAAATGTCCCTGCGCCCCGAGGCCAGGTCACTCTCCCCAACCCTGGGTGCGTCGCACTCAGAACCAAGGAGCTGGCGGCCTCTGTGGACGCTCCAGAAGTCCCCCTGCGGGCTCTGCCGAGAGGACACAGTGAGCAGCCCGGCCACCGAGTGACCAGAACACGGTGCAGGACCCCGCTCGGCCTGCCTCCCAGGGCCGCCCAGAGCAGCCACCGGCCTTCACTTCCCTCTATAGCCCCAGCACCTCCCACCACAGGACTCTTGCACATGCCCTGTGCCTAGTGTGGCCTTCTAACTCCTGCTGGACCCTGTCCCTCCCCTCTACCCAGAGGCCACCGATGACTTCACTCTGAACCACACTGGCCAGCCCTCGGGAGCTGGCCTGTCACGCACACAGCCCAGGCTGTGCCACCAAGCCAGACAAGACTTTGGAAGTGTGTCCTCTTGGCTGAGTGCAGGCTCTGCAGGGAACTCGGCCCCCCGGGGACAGCTCTGCGGGAGGGGCCCAGGCGAGGACGGCGGCCTTGGGGACAGCTGAGGTCCTGGGGCTCCAGAGAAGGGCTGTGACTTGGAGGCTGAAGACACTGGGTATGTGCGGACGGCGACAGGAACAGAGAGGTGGCAGGAGGCAGGGGCTGGCCTGAGACCCCCGCAGAGGACGAGACCCTCTGGGGGCCCCTGTGCCTGCAGGGGCCTGGTCCTCTCCCTCGATGCCCCATGAAGTGGGGCTCAGGCAGGGCTTGCTCCAGGAGCCTGGAGTCTGAATGGAAAAGTGAGAGGAATGGGGTCCCCGGGTCCCGCGCCCAGCTGACGGGTGGGCATGACCCCCGCCCTGGGTCCTGGTGGTCACCCTAAGCCTGTGGCCTGTGTGGAAGGCCTGGGGACTCCAGAGCACAGCCAGGACCCCTCCCCAGGCCCCTGGCCTGACTGTCCACCGCCTGCAGGGCAGGAAACAGGCCAGGCTGAGTGGCCACCACTGCACCTCCCGGGCCACAGTGTCATCTTGAATTACCAGGCCCCAGGCCTCCGGCAGTGGCTTTTATATACAGAGAAAAATATAGGACTGAGGACAATGGCTGTCCCCAGGGGAGGCTATTTTTAGCGCTTTGCTTACTGAGCGGCTGGGCATCGCCCTGGCCCTCAGCTGCCTGGGCGACAGGGCAGGCAGACAGCAGCTGGGCACGCGGGGGCTTCTCGGCCGCTGGACAGTCATCAAGAAGATGTGGTCCTGGGGGCGCCCCAAGCTGGGGGGAGGGGTGGTGGGGCGGCTGACCTGTGTCCCCGGTACCGTGTGGCACTTCCCGCCCCGACGTGGCCATGACAGGCCCCCTGCCTGCTGTGCTCTGGCTGGAGCCTCCGTCTCCCCGGGCACAGTGGGGGCGCTGTTGACGTGGCAAGGTGAGGCCGTGCCCAGGGGAGTCCTGCCGGGGCCACAGCCAAGCCGGGAGGGGCCAGTCTCAGGGCAGGCCTGGGCAGCGTCCTCAGGCAGAGCGCTGCTCTCATCAGGCAGCAGCAGAAGAGCCCAGGGCTGGCCAACAGCATCCGCCAGGGCCAAACCTCACTTCCCTAAACACAGACGGCTGTGTGTCTGCAGGAGGCCAGGGCACCTTCTCTGAGCTCCCCCAGGCTGTGTGTCTGCAGGAGCCAAGGGCAACTTCTCTGTGCTCTGACTCATTCCCACTGATGGAGCAGAGGCCCAGGAGGGAGGATTCAGGATCCAGCTCATTTCTGACCTCAGAGGCCCCCGGGGGGAGGACCTGGTGGGTCCTGGCTGTGAGTAAATGTGGCCAGCAGCCGGGGGGCAGGAAGGCCACCAGGCTGGGCCAGGCGCTGGTGGGGCTGGGGACAGGAAGTGGGAGTAGAGCTCCCGCCCGGCTGGCAAGCACCTGCTTTTCCCTGGGCGCGGGGCCAGCTAGCAGGGGCGGCGGGAGGCCCTGGGTGGGGTGCCCGGGGACGCCTGCCAGGCCCCGTCTGTGGACGCTGCTGGGCGGGAGTCCCTATCAGTCAGAGCCCACAACCAGGGCCCAGGACGAGGCAGGGGAGCCGCTCCCCAGCCCACCCCACCGGGCCGGCAGCCCCCAGGTCTGCGAGAGCCTCTCACTCCCCCAGGGCCATCTGTCCTGCACCCTGGGCCCCGCCCCCGGCAGAGCTGGCCAGAGGCCTGGCACCCACCGGCACCCTGTCCCTCACGAGGACAGCAACGGACCTCCAAAGGACAAGCACCCAGGCCTCTGGCAGCGTGGCAGCCTGTGGCTGAGCCAGCCTGGTCAGTGTGGTCCAGAGCCTGCTCCGAGGGGCCAAACAGGACTCTGCTTAAAACACTGGAACATGTGGGTGACACTGTGACATCTGGAGGTCTCACGTGAAAACCCACTGTTCTACTGGACCCCGTGGCCCACGCCTGGCATCCCAGCAGCTCGGGAGGCTGAGGCAGGAGGATCGCAAGGTGGAGGCCAGCCTCAGCCACTTAGCAAGACCCTAAGCCACTCAGTGAGGCCCTGTCTCTCAATAAAATCCCAAAAGGACTGGGGACAGGGCTCCATGGTCAGGTGACCCTGGGTTCAATCCCTGGGACCAAAAAGAAAAGAACAAACACAGTTAAGCCTGGGCCAAGTCCATGAGCGCCTCCCGCAACCACCCTTACCCCGGGGTGAAAGGCGGGAGGCCAGGATCAGAGGCCAACAGGGAAGGGGGTGGGGTCGAGGGGGCAGTGAGCGCTGTGGACATCTGGCCGCGGACTCTGTCCCTAACCTCCCTCTGCAACTGACCACAGGGGTTATGAAGCTCCCCGTCTTCTCAGGTATGGAAACTGGCCCAGGAGGCCAGACAGAGGGCAGCCGCTTGTGGCCAGCCTCCTCGCAAGGGAGGGGATGAGCCTTGAGAGCTCAGAACCGTTTAAAAAAACCAATGAATAACGACAGGCAGCTCCACGGGGCCTCACCACCTACCCTAAGGTCCCGTGTTAATGGCTTTTCACGTTCGTGCCTCTGATGCTCACACCAGCTCGCCTGCTGGCGGAAACAGGAAGCCAAACACCATTTGGTTTCTCACTTTAAATCAGGACGTAGGCCGCTATGGTGGCGCAGGCCTGTCATCCAGCAGCTCAGGAGGCTGAGGCAGGAGGATCGCAAGGTGGAGGCCAGCCTCAGCTGCTTAAAAAGTGTCTTAAGAGATTTCATGAGACCCTGTCTCAAAATATAAAATAAGACAGGGCTGGGGACGTGACTCAGGGTGAAGCGCCCTGGGTTCCATTACTGGACCCAAAACAAAACGAAACGCGTCCTGGGGACAGCGCTTCCACCGGCAGACCAGCCTCCACCCACTGGGGCAGAGGCGGCTGGGCCTCCCGTCTGGGACGATCTGAATGGTCCTTGTTCCCCTTAAGGATCCCTCTCTCCTCCCGCGGGCTTGCGTCCAGCACCCACACGCCCGTGTCCTCACTGATGTCACAGTCCCTGGCCCTGGGTCTCCTCACCTGGCAGAACCTGTCGTGTCTACACTGATCCCTCAGGGAGTCAGGGGACAGTGGCTTTGGTCCCAGAGCGCTATTCTGCGCAGAGCAGGGATAAAAGCTACCCACAAACGCCACCCATGCTGGGGACCAAGGGACACTCTCCCAGATGGCCCTCGGGGTCCCTGGGGAGAGAGGCAAGACACCAGGAGGGCCCCGTGAGTCGTCACCAACCAGCACTTGGGCTGCGACAGCTGGGGACACATTCACCAGGTGACGTGTCGCTGACGACGACTTCACAGCACAGGAGGCAGAGCCCAGCCCTGAAGCCACACAGCACACACCCTAGCCCTGGGCCTCGGTGGTCAGTGGCCTGCGCAATGTCCCCCCTGAAGCCCAGGGACGGCCCACGTCCCTCCTCTGCGCCTCCTTGGGAACAACAACCCTCCCACAGGCTGTGCGGATGTCGGCCATCGCCTGGAGGGTCACTACTGTCATCTTTTCACTGACCTTTGCACAAAGAGGGGACACAGCCAGGGAGCGCTCTGCAGGGTCCCACCCGGGACTGTCATCACATCAGGAAGCCACAGAGCGAGGACATCAAATGGGAAGGAGGTGCCTTTCTCCAAGGAGCAGCAGCCCCCTGCACAGGCCCAGGACACATAGGCGACCGTCGGGTCAGGGCGAGGACAGGGACAGGGCGCCAAGGAGCCAGGTAGCCCTTGGGGCCCATCCCCAACCCCAGAAACTGGCAAATAAGAACCGTGAAGAGTCATTCAAACTCTAGTCATCTCACGGGAGAGGTGGCCGATCACAACTATGGTGACAATAGCTACCAGACATCGGGTACCTGGACGCATAGGTCACCAGGAGAAGCCGCACATCCCCCGGGGAGTCACTTCTGGCCCCATTTCATGGATGAGAAAAACCAAGGCTCAGACAGGGGAGGAAACAGCCAAAGCCACACAGCTGAGAAGGAGTCCGGGTTCCGTGTGGCCCACAAGACCCGGGCTCTGTGAGGGGCAGTTTCAGGATACGCTACGGTCTCTCGACTGGCCCAGGCCTGGCACAAAGTAGGTGCTCAGTAAAAACTGCCTCGTGCGGATAAAGGAGCGCAGGAGAGTGCAGGTGGGTGCCCTTGGGAACGAGGCATTCCTGAGCCCGGGAGGTGCGTACATGTGTTCCTGGGTGGCCAGGTGCCAGGCCACGTGGACATCAGCACACAGGCCACGGGCCCAGGGCTCATGGGGGGCACCTGCCCGACCAGGGTCTGGCCATGGTGGCTAGGGCAGTGGTGGGTCCTGGTGGCGTCCGGCCATAGTCCCACCGCGCGGTCATCGATTCCTGCTCTGTGTAGTTCTCACAAGGACAGCAGCGGGTCCTCAAGGCCACACCAGTGAGCTCCTCGGGAGCCAGCGTGGCCTCTAAGGCCACTAAGATTGGCTTTTGTGGCCCAATGACAAACCACACCCCCGCCTCTGCGTGCCCTCCCCTGTCCACACACGCGTGTCCGCCTCTCCCCAGGCCTCCAGCCCACGGGGTGCTGCCGACGGTCGCCTGGCCTCTCGTGCTCACTGGACGACATCCCATGTGTCATCAAAATCCAGAGGAAACTTACAAAAGAGGAAGGAAGAAAATGCAGCCGGTCAGCACAGCTGGGAAGGACACACTGACGTGGACAAACACAGCCTCTGACCGCGGGACCCCAGGGCTGCCCTGCCGGGCGAGGCCACCCATTTGCTCAGAGGCCCGCGGTCGAGCAGCACAGTCAACCCCGATCGCTGAGGTGCCCTGGACTTAGAGATTCTCCTGGTAAAATCAGGAGCCCGCGTTCTGCAGAATCCAGCCACAGTAAACTCCACGCAGCTGGCACAGTGGCCCATGCCTGTCATGCCAGTGGCTCAGGAGGCTGAGGCAGGAGGATCGCAAGTTAGAGGCCGGCCTCAGCAACAGCAAGGCCCTGAGCAACTCAGCGAGACCCTGTCTCTAAATAAAATGCAAAATAGGGCTGGGGATGGGGCTCAGTGGTTAAGAGCCCCTGGATTCAATCCCCAGTGCCCCCCCCCCAAGACCAAAAAAATCCTTGATGCGCGCACAGACAGGAGCTCCCAGGGGCCGAGCCAATGCCCTCCTGAAACGCCTAGTGCCCAGCCCCCACTAGGTGACTCTGCTGCCCGCCCGCGCCTCTGGGCTGGATCTGGGTAAATATCAGCACAGCTCGCTCAGAGTCTGGCTCCGGGGCTTTGGAGAAGGCTGAAATCCTGGCGGGGCCCCCAGATGACAGCCAGGGCGACTCGGGCATGGCTGGGATACTCTGGTGGAGTCCATGGCACCCGGCCCTGGTGTACCCATTTGGAAACCAGGAAGCAGAGCCACGGGGCTCCGAGGTCCAGGGCCACCCAGCATCGGGCTGCTGCCCCGCATGGGCCACGCGTAATGGCCAAGGCTGTGTGCGGGTGGCGTGGCCGGGCCTGGACTGTCTTTTCTCAGGCCCACTATAGACTGGACTCTCCTCAGGTCACTGGAGCCCAGTGGGTCCCTTCTGGGTTTGGGGAGGCGGAGACGGCCAGTTGGGTGCACCCAGGGCGGAGGCAGCAGACCTCTGGAAGGCTCAAGGAGCACAACTCAGCCCCAACAGCCCAGAGGTCCAGGTGTTCTCCGGCCACCCCGGGCTTCCTTCGGAACAGATGTGCCAGATGTTCTGCAGCAACTGGGCCCCACCTGCTCTGAGGCTAAGGGGCGGTTCTCAGGCCCCAGGACATCTGGCCTGGCCCCTGCCACCGGGGAGCAGCGGCTCATGTGCAGCCCAGACTCAGAAGGCCCTCAGCCCCCTGCAGCTGGAAGGTCTTAGAGCAGAGCCCGAGGGACTTCTGAGAAGGGACGTGGGACTGAGGAACCCACACAAGAAGTGGTTTCAATGACACGCTAGGTGGCCTGCGGATCCTGGGGAAGTCCTAACGGAAGGGCAGAAACCCCGAGTCTCCTTCACATCAGAGGCGTGACGGAGTCCAGCCAGGACAAGTGGCTTCCCAGTGGCGGTCGCCTGCTCTCCTTGGACCGCTGGCTGCACAGAACAAAGACTCGGAGCCTCCTGCCGGGTCCCTGGTGCCCAGGGCCAGCTCCAGTATACAGTAGGTACTCCATAACCGCGAGTCTTGCTGCTGACGAGGACTCCAGCTGTGGCTCTCCTGCCACCTGAGGGTGATGGTAACAGGAGGAGAAGGCGCAGACAGAGCATGACAGCTGAAGGGCTGCGCGAGATGGCCGCCACGTGTGGGGTATGGATATTGGGACCCCCATTCCCAGCCCGGGCCACTGATGCCAGACAGATGGTCCCGCAGCTGCAGCCTGCCTGGCCTCCGCCCCGATCCAGGGAACCGCCCCCCTGTCTGCACAACCCCACACAGAGCCCCAAGCACTTGGGACAGGGAGGGGACCAAGGGGACCTCATGCAAGCTCTTCATTGCAACTGCCAGGCACGCGCTTGCAGAATTTTGGAACTGAAAGATCAAAAGGCTCCAGGTGGGCCTCCCCCAGCGGGGACCCGACACAGCCACGACTGTTTGCAGACCCGCTGCCTCGCCTCCCTCCCCTGATCCTTGGAGGGGCCGCAGGCGGCTCAGGGGGCAGCTGCCCGGCGAGGGAGAGACGAAATCAATATTCCCCGCACACACCCCCTGCTCACAGACAGCCGCTGAGGCCCCGCCAGCCGCCCACAGCCCTGCAACTCACAGGGCGGCCGCTCAGACACCAGCTCCAGCCCCCGCCATGACAGGCCCCTGGACCCGTGTGTAAACAACACCCCCGACCAGCGGCCCCCTCCAGGCCACACGGAGTCACAAACAGCAGCCACACACGCAAACCTGAAGCCCGGCACCTTGGCAGGTGGCCCTGCCAGGTGCCTGGCCCCAAGCCCCCACTGATGGGCACAGCTGGAACATGACCCACAACTTGAACTTGCTCAGGGTCTCCCCGATGAGGTGGACACACAACTCAGGGACAAGCCCAGGGTCTCCCATGGACACAGCCGCAGGAACCTCCCTGGCTGCCATCAGACACAAACAGAGTCCGGCCCCCCCATCTCCCGCCCCGCCACAAACTTCTGTCACATCCGCCGCTGGCTCTGCCACCCGGCCACCCACAGCAGCTCCCACCCGGGGTCCCCGAGGGCAACTCCGACACAGAGGTCCCCAGATCCCTCCCTTGTCCCCCAGGAACAGGTCCAGCCAGCCACCCTGCAGCACCGGCTCTAGCAGGGGCACCCTCGCGCCCCATCCCGGCGTCCCCTCTTCCGGGCACTCTTGGCCACCAGACAGTGCCCCCCCACTCGTCACACCCCGAACACGGGGGTCCCTGGCCTGGCCACTGTCCGGGAGGCCCTGCCCTGGCCCCCGCGCCCGGCCTCACCCGCTGTCCAGCTCCAGCTCCAGCAGGGACTGCGTCCTCTCCGAGCTGCAGTGCAGGCACCACATGGCGGCCGGGCGGCCGCTGCCCCGGCCGGAGCAGGGACCCAGGCCCAGCGCGGCCCACCGGCTCCCAGGCTCACACCCTCGGCCCGAGGGCCCGGCTTCCTGCCGCGGGACCACGCCGCGTCCCCGGGCCCAGGGCCTGCCGGCTCCCGCCGCTCCGGGCCCGGTGTCGATCCCAGGTCAGCCGAGCCGGCCCTCCGCCGCCGCCCGCCTGGCGCAGCGACAGTCCCGGCCGGAGGAATGTGGCCCGGGAGGGGCGGGGCCACGGAGGGGGCGGGGCCGAGGGCGGCGGGGGCGGGGCCGTGAGGAGGGAAAGGGGCGAGAGGGCCAAAGGGGGCGGGACCGAGAGGGGCGGGGCCGAGAGGAGGGAAAGGGGCGAGACCCACAGGAGCGGGGCCGAGAGGGGAGGGGGGAGCGCGGAGCCAGGGAGCGGGACCCAGGGGGTGGGAGAGGCGCGAATCCAGGAGGCGGGGCCTAGAGGGGCGGAGCCGAGAGGACCTGGGCCGAGAAGGGCGGGGAGAGCGCGGAGCCAGGAGGCGGGACCGAGAGAGGCGGTGCAGGGCCAGGCCGAGCCGCGGGGGCGGGGCTGCGCGGGGATACGGGGGCGGGGCCGAGAGGGGCCAGGCTGGGCCCTGCAGAGCCATGGGGGCGGAGCCTAGGGGGCGGGGCTGCGCTGAGCCGCGGGGGCGGGGCCGGGGGCGGGGCTGCGCGGGGATACGGGGGCGGGGCCGAGAGGGGCCAGGCTGGGCCCTGCAGAGCCATGGGGGCGGAGCCTAGGGGGCGGGGCTGCGCTGAGCCGCGGGGGCGGGGCTGCGCCCTGGGAATCCCGGGCGGGACGGCGCCCTCTGGTCCCGTGAGCTCCGGAGGCGCGGGAGGCGCGCTCTGTGCACCCGCTCCAGCTCCAGCACCTCCCAGTGGCCACGTCTTCCTTCCCGGCGACAACGCACGACAAATGCAAAGCACCCGGCCGCTCACCCGAGGCTGCTCCGCAGACTGTGGCCTCAGTTCCTAAGGGCGGCCTGGGGCCTCGCGGAAGACAGACGCGCCCGCCCCGGGACGAGGGCGGGGTCCCCCACCCCCGCGTCACCCTGGGGGAGGATCCGATGGAAACTGCACAACTACACAACACGTCCCCTCGCGCGGCCAGCCCCCGCAGCCCCACCGCGCCCACTGCCACCCAGAGAAGCCCCGCAGCCCCGGGTACTGACAGCACCCCAGAGCTCCTCCTGGCGACATTGTGCACAGGCGACCCGGGCCGGCGCCCAGACAGGAGACCAGGCTCTGCTCACTGGGCTGCTCGAGGGCCCTCGCCCCACTCTCCTCTAGGGCTGCCCGTCCCCATGTCTGTCCATCGCCTGTTACTTCCCGTCCCCGGGTTCACGAAGGCGGGCTCAGCGGTGACAACCGGGGTGTGGTAGGTAGCGGGCGCGCGGACAGATACCACCAAACCCAGCTGCCCCGGGTGGCACCACCAGCGAGGCCAGCTCCCGGAGGGCCAGGCAGCTGTCACATCTGCGCGATCGCAGGAGCCACTAATGAAGGGCCCCGTCTTGTGCCCTTGCAAGCTTTCATTTGAAGACAGCGGCCAAGCTGCCCCAGCCTGCGGCGAGGGCAGGGCGGCCCCCAGATCCAGGCTGGCGCCCCAAGGCTGAGCCCTGCTTACTGCCCAGAGCCACGTTCCTCCTCTTGGGCTCCCATGTTTTCTTTGCTACATTAAAAATAAAGAGAAAGCCAGACATGGTGGCAAATGTCTGTAAGCCCAGCAGCTCAGGAGGCTGAGGCAGGAGGACTGCAACTTAGAGGCCAGCCTCAACAACTTAGGCCCTAAAGAACTCAGCGAGACCCTGTCTCTAAATTAAAAATAAAAAGGGCTGGGGACGGGGCTCAGGGGTTAAGCATCCCTGGGTTCAATCTCTGGGACCAAATAAATCCTTAAAGACAGAATGGGAGGACAGATTCGCCAGTCAGAGACGGACGAGGGCTTGCGATACATTCCATCAATCAGAGAAAGCAAACAACTCAACGGGCCAAGGATCTGGATGGACCTGTCTCCCAAGAAGACGTACAAATGGCCAGTAAGTGCACGAAAAGATGCTCAAGGTCACATCAAAGGATGACACACTGCCACCCCATGTTCTAAGGAGGTGATGAGCCAAAACATGGGCAAAAGGACCTACACACAGAAGGTTCTAGAAGACCACTGGGCTGCCCTGCTCAAAGCCTGGCCCTTTCCCTCCCGCCACCCGTGACTCCTGGTATTGTTGGTCTGCCAAGCAGGACACGCAGCGTGAGCGAGGGGGACGCTCCGTAGGCCCCTGGCCCCAGGGAGGCCCTTCCCCGGGATCCCTCCTGACTTAAGTCCCTTTATAAATCCCAGCTTGAACCACGCCACCAAGCCCAATCCGGCCAGTGGTGAGGCCCTGTCCAGGAGCGCCTGGACAGTTTTCCTGTCCAAACGACTGGACTGCACAGACCTCACATCCACCACGGGGGCACTTTGCTTTCTGAGTCTCACTTTCCTCAAAGTAGGGCTGGCGCATTCGCCGTTTAACTGAGCAAGTACTAACCAGCACCTGCTCTTGCCCTGTCTTCTGAGACCCCAGTGGGAAGGTACTGCTGTAATGACCATCCCCTCGTGTGATATTATGACAGTGGGGACAACCTGGAACTCTGTCTCGGGAAAGGCTCCAGCGATGGGGGTATTTGGGGTTGGGTCTTGAGGGACGAGTAGGAGTTCGTGTCCGGGGGGGTCGCAGGATGCAAGAAGTCAGAGAGCCTTTAGTGCCACCATCCTGGGTCTCAGCCCTGAGTTGCTTGCTTTGGCCCATTTCTCCTGCCACAACCTAACTCTGTCCTCACCCTCCTGGGTTCTGACAACCTGATGTCCCCCACGGATTTCCTCGTCTCCTGGGACAGGCATGTGACACCCTATCTCAGAGCTCTCAGGGTGACGTCTGGTGGCTTCATGTGGCCGACCTCAGGCCTGTGTGGCCTGGTCCTGGGCCATCTCTCCACCTGCGGAGAAATTTAGTGTCCCCTCTCCTGGAAGCCACGCCCCCTGGCCCTGCCCTCTGTCCTTTCATGTCACCAAGGAGCGGCACGGTCAGTCACTGCCAGGCAGGGCTGGGTGTGCACTCTTCCCCACAGCTCCCCGGGCCTGCTCTAGGGCTTGTCACCCAGAGGGGACACGGCAGCTGGACACCTCGAAAGGTCCCTCCCGAGAGCCAAACCTCGCCCTGCCAGCTGTTGTACTTTAAATAAAGTTTTGTTGACACAGAGACACACCCGCCCCTTCCACATGCACAGCTTTCTCCTGCCACGGGGCAAAGCAGAGCCACCAAGCCTCCAGCCCCTGTCCAGCCCGCCCAGAAAAAGTCTGTCACGTCTGCCAGATGTCGCATGTGGGGTCCAGCCACCTGGGGAAACCCCTGTCCACGCAGGAAGACCCCGGTGCCCTGAATATGCAAGAGCAGGCTCCAGATGCCAGGGGGTCAGTGGGGGTTAAACAGATAGGGCTGGGCCACATGGTCACTGCTTCAAAGGGCCCCAAGAGGGGACACTATTGGGAACAAATCCTAGGACTTCTTTAAAAAGCCACTGAACTTTAAAAAGTCAGTGAACTAGCCAGGCATGGTGGTCCACACCTCTGTCCTCCCAGCAGCTCGGGAGGCTGAGGCAGGAGGATCGCAAGTTGGAGGCCAGCCTCAGCAACTCATCGAGAACCTGTCTCTAAATAGTTAAAAAACAAAACAAAGCAGGAGTCCATCTGCATATAAAATGGAATGTCAAAGTCAAGGGAATCTAGGAATAGTTGCAAGGCGGCTGTCGCAGTGCACCCCCTGGGGGCCACTGACTCTGGCCCAGAGCAGGGCTGACCACAAAAAGCAACTGTCCCAGAATCTGCTGGCTTACTTTTCTTTTTGGTGGGTGGGGGACATTGGGGATTGAACTCAGGGGCACTCGACCCCCAAGCCACATCCCCAGCCCTGCTCTGTGTTTAATTTGGGAACAGGGTCTCATGGAGTTGCTGGGGACTTCACTTTTGTGGAGGCTGGCTTTGAACTCACGATCCTCCTGCCTCAGCCTCCAGAGACCCCTGGATGACAGGCGTGTGCCACCACATCCACCTTTACTTTTAAACAGTGAGTTCACAGCCAAGAACAGCCAGCAGAGGGGTGCCAGCCCAGGCCCTGGGGGCCCCTACTTAATGAATAGATGAATTCCTCGATCCCAAGTATGGGAGGCCTCTCTTTCAAAGGGAGGCCGCTAAGTGCTCCTGAGACTCTGGCTACTTTTAAGTGGCTGACGCGCTCCCTCCGTCCGCAGTCTCTGTTGCGCTATTGATTTGAACAACACCTTCTCTGGTCCCAGAGGGCGGAAGGCCAGCCTGAGCCAACCCGTGCAGGGGAGTAGAGGACAGTAGAGGACGCGTGTGAGGCCCAGTTCATCAAGTGCGCAGACCTGGAGCTGGGGATGTGCGTGTTCCCCAGCGCTCACCAACACCCGTCCCTACCTACCACGCGTTGGGCAGCCCAGGGACCTCACCTGCATGCGGGCCCTGTCCCCTGTCCTTGTGGGGCTTGCTCATCCTCGCTGCCAGCCCGGTTCCCGGGAGTTCTACAAAGACACAGAGGCCACAGAAGCCCAGAGAGGGCAAGTCATTTGCCCTAAGACACACAGCATAAGGGACGGAGCCGGGAATCCCTCATGTGGGCTCAAGTCTGTGCTCAAGTAGGGCCCTGGGCATGGCAGCAGCAACGGATGGGGGAGTCATCACAAATGGGGCTCCTGAGCCCTGGCGGCAGACGCTTGCTGCCGTTTGGGGTCTCTGATCTGTGCTAAGGCGGCCCATCCCCAGGACGGAGGGAGGAGCTGGCAGAGAGGCAGAGGCTGCTGGCTGGGGGCGGCCAGGCAGGGAGGCCTTCCTGGAGGAGGTGATGCCCGTCTTGACTTGGGGCCTGGTGGGGTGGCACTCCAGGTTGGCAGACAGCTGAGCGGGAGGCCAGCCGGGGCCAACCTACACAGGGGACACAGCCTGGCACCCGCAGGGGATCTCAGGTAAGGGTGGGCGGGCGCACAGATGCCGGGCTCCTCTAGGTGGCGCTCCCCAATGCCCACAGTCCCTGTACCCATCGCTTGACACTTCTGATTAGCAAGGATTGAACCCACAGCCCCTTTTATGTTTTTATTGAGGGACAGGGTCTCGCTGAGTGGCTCAGGGCCTCCCTAAGTGGCTGAGGCTGGCCTCCAACCTGCGATCCTCCTGCCTCAGCCTCCTGAGCCCCTGGGATGACACGCATGCCCCCATGCCCAGCAACACTTTCTGTCTACAAGCCACCGTGACGTGTGACATCCCCTCCGTCCTCACACTCTCTCTGCACAAACTGGATGTTCCCAGGGAAAGTAAATCAACAAGCCCCAAACGCCGCTGTGACACCCATTTTCATCCTGCTACCAGCGGAGGCCGCGGGGACACTCCCTGCCGTCCTGCTCCAGGCTCCGATGAGCCGGGGAAGAGGACCCTGGTTACGTAAGGCCACCGAGCCAACGGGAGGGGCTTTCTACGTCCCCATGTGGACTCAAGTGTGAAAGAGAATCGCTGAACCAAGGAGGAGCTGCGGGGAGGAGGGGAGGCCGGGGGCGGAGGGGAGGCCGGGGGCGGAGGGGAGGCCGGGGCGGAGGGGAGGCGGGGCTCCGCGGGGCACAGGCTGCGCATGCGTCGGACCGGAGCCCCAGCTCAGCGCAGGAAACATCAGACAGAAAAAGACAAGAAGGTGACACACGTGGACCTGAAATCCCCCCAAACAGGGGCTCTGAACGGGACAGGGTGGGGACACTCAGTGACTTTTCTCTGGTACCAGGGATGGAACCCAGGGTGCTAACTGCTGAGCCCCGTCCCAGCCCTTTTTATATTTGATTTAGAGACAGGGCCTTGCTAAGTGGCTGAGGCTGGCCTCCAAGTCACGATCCTCCTGCCTCGGCCTCCCCAGCCGCTGGAATGCCAGGTGGGAGCCACCGTGCCCGGCCCCTTTTATATCTATAACAGGAAACGCAATTAAGCGCTTTGAGTAAAAGAGACAGTAAAAGGTCCCTGATGGACACCTTTGTCTCCAGGCAACCAGCTGAGTTGGCCTTGGGACCTCCCTGTGGCCTGGCTCACACTTCCAGACACCCTGCTGGTCGAACAACCAGCCTCCACATCTTCTTTGGAGACAAGTGGAGGCCACTGCCCCACCAGGGCCCCTGTGCTCCCAGTGGCCTTGAGAGGGACGCTGTTTCTTAGCCCATCAGGAAGTGGAGGCCCAGACCCGAGGACCAACCTGCTCAAGGCCACTCGGTAGGGCTGCCATCCATCCTGGCCATCCACAGGGACAGACATCCTGGTCCCTGGGAGCCAGAGCCAAGGGGCCCAGGGACGCGCTGCTCCTGGGTCCCCTGGGCCCTGCGTCCCCTGGAGTAGGTCCCAGCCACAGTCCATAGACAATTCCCACAGTGACTGTGATTTCTGTGTTAAGAGCCAAGACATCAGGGTTGGGGACCCCGGACAGCCAAGGGTCACCTGCAGTAACAGGCGCCACAGTTGGCTGTACACGATGCTGATTACGACCTGGCTAAGGGGGCTGCGCCTTGCAGCCGGGGCCAACGCAGCTTGGGGGCCCCCTGCCCAACAGGCTCCTCTTCTCTCCCACAAGGGGCCTGGCCCTGGCTCCCAGGCTCTGTGGACCTGTGCAGGAGCCACGGTCGGGGGACAGGCACTGACTAATGATTAACAGTGGGGTGATAGAAGCCACCCTAGTGCAGCCCGCCCCCGTCCCCAGGAGAGGCCCGTCCAGGACAGTTCCGAGACAGCAGCCACCTACCAGAACATTCTCTCTTGCTTTAGTAGCCACCGGGTTACATGTTGCCTGCCATCGGGGGCCCATCTCTACCCCTTGGCTTCTGTTAGTGACCACTGGCCTCCCAGGGACAGAGTCCCTGAAATCTGGTCACGAGGTCCACTTCCCCTGGGGACTGACCATGCGGAGGAGTCTCTAAAAGAGGCTCAAACACACTCACTGATTTTTCCTGTTCTTTTCTTTTTGGGGTACCAGGGATGGAACCCAGGGGCGCTTAACCCCTGAGCCCCGTCCCCAGCCCTTGTTACACTGTATTTTCAGACAGGGCCTCACTGAGTGGCTTTAGGGTCTCACTAACTTACTGAGGCTGGCCTCCAATTTTCATCCTCCTGCCTCAGCCTCCTGAGCCGCTGGGGTGACAGGCCTGCACCTCCACGCCTGGCTCCCTCTTTAAATACAGGCCAGAGGCTCTCAAGCCTTTTGGTCTCAGCATCTCTTCATGCTCTTGACTGAGGATACCAAAATGGCCTGCGGGGGGTCACAGCTATTGGTATTCACTACATTGAGAAACTGAAAGTGACAGATCCTTTTAGCACAAAGATACACAAGCACCATTCCATGAACCAACACACTGCAGAGCTTCCAGAACATTCCACCATATGCCTGAGAGCTTCCAGAACATTCCACCATATGCCTGAGAGCTTCCAGAACATTCCACCATATGCCTGAGAGCTTCCAGAACATTCCACCATATGCCTGTGAGAGCTTCTCTAATAATAATAAACCGTGAAAAAATAAATAAAAATTAAAAAAGAGACACTGCTGGGGTTTTGTGCTGGTTTTCCTGATTCTCCGGCCTCAGGGGCCCTGACCACGGTCACCAACTCCACCAAGGGGTGGCCCCGGCCTCCTGGGGTGCCCAGGGGTGAAGGGCGAGGCCCCTGGGGTCCTCTGTCACACAGGAGCCCATTCGCAGGACGCCCCAGCTGTGGGGCAGCGAAGTGACCGCCATCATCTCCCTCTCAGTGGCAGAGCGCGACTCTGAATCTAGATGCTCCAGCCCCAAGGCCCCGGGTCCCCACCCGGGGCTGTCCCCAGGTCAGGCTGGTGGCAAATTTAGATCGGCTTAAGCAGCTCAGGGCACAGCTGGCCGGCAGCTCTGGAGGGGATGAGAGACAGGCGGGTGACAACTGAGCGGCCCCCAGCTTGGGTGTGGGTGAGGGGCTGTCCCTGTCCCCACCCCCACCTGGCCTCTCCTGTGGCTCAGCCCACCCACACAGCAGGGGCTGGCGCCACCTGTCGCCCTGCTGGGGAACTGCAGCCTGGAGAGGAGCCCAGGGACTTGGCCAGGCCTGGGCACTGGGCGGGGGGCAGCCTTGAACCCCAGGCGGGCCTCACCACCTGCTCAGGGCACAGCGGAGGTTACTCTGCCCCTCCCTGAGACGCTGGGGACCTGTCCAGGTGGAGGTGACGCTGTCACCCCTCGGCCCCGGCCCCAGCTCGCTCTCATCTGCCTTAGGTGCTTGGCAAATATTAGCACATGAATTATGTCACCCCACGGTGAGTCCTGTCCCTAAATCAGTGTCACAAATGCAGCTTTTGGAGGTTTGGGGTAGCAGGGACTGAACCCAGGGCTGCTAACCGCTGAGCCCCGTCCCCAGCCCTTTTTAGTTTCTATTAAGAGACAGGGTCTCGCTGAGTTGCTCAGGGCCTTTCTAAGTGGCTGAGGCTGGCCTCCAACTGGCGATCCTCCTGCCTCAGCCTCCCCACCCACTGGGATGACAGGCGTCGGCCACTGCACCCGGTGAGATAAGCACCTTTTAAAGTTGAGTTCTGGGGGATGGTAACAGATGACCAAAGGTGCCCTGGGCAGGGGGACAGCCAGATGAAGCTGAGAGGTGGGCCCAGGTCTGCTCTGAGCCAGGCCGATCTGTAGCCCCGAAAGCCGGGCACATGGTCCAGTTCCCCTGGGGACTGACCATGTGGAGGAGTCCCTAACTCAAGAGGCTCAAACAGACTGTAACGGGGACAGTGTCTGGGATCCCCTCTGCTGGGACCTCTTTGAGACTCCTGGAGAAAGATTCTAGAAAAGTAAGCCCAGGAAGACCACAGAGACCCTGTGTCCTGGCACCTGAGCTTTGTGGGCACAGTCGGAACTGATTCCTCCAGGGACATGCAGGGACCCGGTGTGGGAGTCTGAGAAAGGCGCCCTCTTCTGATGGAGCCAGCTCCGGGGCCAGACAGGGCAGGAATGGCGTTCTCTCTCTGCCAGCTGCTCTTGTGCAGTGCACAACTCGAACATCTGTACACTGGCAACCCCTGAAGCTCTGCTACTGGACGACTGTGATCCTCCTGCCTTGGCCTCCAGAGCCACCAGGAGGACAGGGCTGAAGCAATGTGATTTTTAAGGCCGACAAAACCCCGTCCCCACATCATAGGCCATCAGGAGCGACATCATTTGCTCAGGTCCTCACACACACAGACAAGACTCTCTGCCCTCTCAGAGGTGGCCACACGCCCTGGCCTCCCACACGGAGTCGGGAGCCAAAGCTGGCTCAAGGTCCCGCAGCCAGGCCAGGCCGAGCCCGGTCCCCGGCTCCACCCCCCACGGCAGACCCAGATTGCTGGGGCCGGAGCCGGGGGCTGGTGTCTGGCTTGAGCCTCTGGGCACAGAGGGGCCCTTCTTTGCTGTCCAAGAGTCCCTCCTGTTTGTCCGGTGCCAGGCTGCAGCCTGCCCCATCCTGCTGACGGGGAAAATCTGGTGCCAGCGACCACAAATATGTGTGCTGTCCAGAGGGAGGGGGCGGTGAGGGTTCCCGCTCAGAGCGGGGGACACAGGACAGAAGAAGCAGAGCCAGCAATGGGGGGGGGGTCATGAAAATATGTCTGGGGGGGTGACAGATGGATAGATGTAGCCAGGAGCGGTGGCCCTCATCTGTCATCCCAGCAGCTCAGGAGGCCGAGGCAGGAGGATCATGAGGTGGAGGCCAGCCTCAGCCACTCAGCGAGACCCTGTCTCTAAATAAAATATAAAAAGGGCTGGGGACGGGGCTCGGGGGTAGGCACCCTGGGTTCAGTCCCTGGTGCAAAAACAAAACAAAACTGTACGCAGCTGTTTCTAGCCAAACGTCCCCGCCCCAAAGGTGGCTCCCGTTTGCTCCGGGGACCGCAAGGGGACATGTCAGTCTTCACTGTCCTGACCCCTTCCCACAGGCCTGTGTCCTCAGCAGTGGGAAAGGCACAGACAGAGCCACCTGAATAAAAGGCCCAGGAGGAGAGGAAAGGGACCTGGACGTCCACCTTCCCCGTGACAGCACAAGCCACCGCCCCTTGTCCTGACTCCTCTCTGGGGCCTTCCACCCTCTGGAGCCCCAGGGAGCAGCGGCTCCAGGGGGAATGTGCCTTGTCACACACCCACAGAGGCCCCAGGGCAGGGACAGAGCCTCAGCCTGGGCGGGGGCTTGGAGGGGACCTGGTTGCACCTTGAGCCCTCATAGGCCCTCCCTGACCCTCAGTTTCTTCATCTATGAAATGGGCGGCTGCGCCTCCTCCGCACGGCAGGAGGAGAGAGGAGCCCGAGGTGCCCAGCCCCAGGACGGTCCCTGCTCAGCCATTCTGGTCCCTGGTTCCAGGCCTGAGCCTGGCACGGGGCTGGGGGACGGCGACCCTGACCACACCAGCCTGGGCCACTGCCCAGGGTGGTGAGGAGGCTGGAAGCCCGAGGTTCACCTAATGCTGGCAACAGCCACCCGCCCCACCAGGGGCAGGCCCTGGACACCAGAGGGGACCGGAGTCCCTGGGTGGCGCTGCTGGGAACCGACAGGACAGCTCGGGCGGGGACACGGGGTGGCCCAGGTCCTGGCGGCCAGGTCGGGGACGCCAGCTCTCCCTTACCTCGGTCCTGCCGGCGAGGCCCCGTCCTCCTGAGGCCCTGTCCCTGCTCCCTGGTCCCTCCCAGCCGCACAGCCGCTGGTCCGGGTCACAAACCCTGAGCCCGGCTTAATCCGCCTGAGCCCTGGCCGGACACGTGACCGTCCCCACCGACCTGCTGGGCAGGAGCCAGGGCTGGGCGGGGCCCGCAGGCCGTCCCTGTCACCCACTCCCCGGGGGGCGCCCGGCCTGGCCTGCAGGGTGCGGACACAGGCTAGGGGACACGCAGAGGAGGGGAAAGGACACACTTGTCCCCAATGGTGCTGGGTCACCTGGGTTATGGGGGGAGGGGTGCAGGGAAAGGGACAAAAGGGACCTCATTCCTCCCACAATGCAGATGGGCCCCAGGTGGGCCAGCATCTACTGGGGACAGGCGGGGACCTGCAGGGCCCGGGGACAGGGAGTCCCCTCTTTATTTAATTAATTTATTATTATTATTATTTGCTCCTGGGAATTGAACCCACGGTCCCTCAACCCCTGAGCCCTGTCCCCAGCCCCTTTTTTATACTTTATTTAGAGACAGGGTCTCGCTGAGTTGCTCAGGACCTTGCTAAGTGGCTGAGGCTGGCCTCCACCTTGCGATCCTCCTGCCTCAGCCTCCTGAGCTGCTGGGATTATAGACAGGGGCTGGGGATGAATTTCTTGAAACACACAATGTCACCAACAGAGTGGATGGCGGGTGGCGGGCAGGCGGGCGACCTTAAGAACTCTGAAACCCTGAAGTCCATCCCGAGACCCCAGTGAGCCTGGTGCAGGGACAGCCCTGAACGGCTCTTTGCCCCAGGGGACATCTGAATGGCCAACAAACGCGTCTGCACACCCCGAAACGCCCCACTAAACCCACCAGGCGACTGCGTCACACACCCACCAGGAGCACCGAGCAACCAGGAGGGGCCCTGGAGCGCGGGAGGCGGAGGCTCGGCCGCCCAGCGCTTTGTGAATTGGGACGCATACATATTGACCACCGAGGTCGATGCCCTAGAGAAGTCACGCCACGTGTCTGGGGACACTCATTCAAAACCGATAGCTCCAAACTGAAAGCAGGAGAGGGGGAGGTGGCCTATGGACACCATGGAGTACAGGGCGTGGGGCGCACGCCTGTGACCCCAGCAGCTCGGGAGGCTGGGGCAGGAGGATCGCAAGTTGGAGGCCAGCCTCAGCAACTCAGCTCTAAACAAAACATAACAAGGGCTGGGGACAGGGCTCAGGGGTTAAATGCCCCTGGGCTCCATCCCTGGGACCAAAACAAACAAAACAACAACAACTGGTTTCAAAGGCCCAAAGACAGCCACTCACACAGGTGACCCTGTGGCCACCCGTCCAGCCTGACCTGCCTGCACAGTCTGCGCCTATTTATAGACAGCTCAAAAATAAGAAAACCAAGGTCACATGGAAAGGGGTCGCCCCACAGGTGGCACAGCAGGATGAGCAAGGACCAAAGACGGGGCTCTCACAGAGTCGGGGACGCCGAGACAGAGACACTTTGAGGTGCGACAGGCGCGTCCCTGCCATGGTCAGCCTCTGGACCTTGGTGTGACCGCATGCACGCACTCATCTTTTATCAGCATCTTTCCACTTTCTGTGGCCATTATGAGTGTCACAACCTTTCAAATGGTGACTGCTCAGCCATCAGGCCATTATCTCTGAGCTAGAAGAGCTCATGGCGCAGATAAGAACTGAGGATCAGAGACGACAAGGAATTGACCCAAGGCTGCACAGCAAGTCTGAGGTCAGCAGGGCCAGGACTAGAATCCCGGTCTTACGTAGCCCAAATCAGGGGTCTCTTGTTTTTTCGGAAGGGTCCCGTCACTGAAAATCCCATTTCACACCAACGGGGGCAGATTCGTCCTCGTGACACTTCTCAGTCTGTGACATCTCTTCTTAGTCGCCTGTTTGTCCCCACCACTCAGGAAAGCTCTGGGAGGGTCGGGTTGGAGTCTGTGTGCCCCGACGGTCACCCCCAAACTGAAAACGAACCAGGGACGTGACGGATACTCCGTCATTTCTGGATGGAGCTGACATTTCTATTTGGACTTCGAGGTCCTAGAAATCCTTGGAGGCTCCTATGATGTCCCCAAGGAAAGAAATGAAAAACAATCTGCAGGAAGCTGACGTCCCTGCACAGAATGACCTTCTGGTGGCCTCAGGGGGTCAGTGCTATCCTGACCGTATGTTTTCTTTCTTTTCTTTTTTTGGTCCCAGGGATTAAACCCAGGGACCCTTACCCCTGAGCCCCGTCCCCAGCCCTTTTTACATTTTATTTAGAGACAGGGTCTCGCTGAGTGGCTCAGGGCCTCACTAAGTGGGTGAGGCTGGTCTCCAACTTGCAATCCTCCTGCCTCAGCCTCCTGAGCTGCTGGGATGATAGGCGTGGGCCACTGCACTGGGCTCATGACCCCATTTTAAAGAGGAGAAGACTGAGGGTCAGGGAGGCCCAGTGACTCATCTAAACTCCTGTGCAAAGTTAGGAAGCTGAGAAGTGGCATTTGAACCCAGTCTAGCTGCAGACTGGGCGGGGAGTGGGGGCTGGCTGCTGGTGGCTATTAATGCCTGAGCTCCCCTCCCCCTGTCCCACCGCCCCCAACCCCTTATGGTGCTAGGTTCTGGGTGACAAAGTCCTGGGACCTCCAGCTCCCGGAGGGGAGGGGCTTTCTCCAGAGGAGCATGGACGGGCCTCTGTTTCCCTCCTGGCTCACTTTCTGCCCACCTCTGAGGCCTCTGGAGGAGCCAGACCCACCCAGCTCGGCATCTGGATGAGCTACGCCATGGAATGTTCTAGAAAGCCCAGGCCCGGCTTTGTCCAAACACCCCACGTAGCATTTCCCCACCCCCAGGACAATCCAGAGCCTTCCACCAAGTCCCCAGATAATTGGAAAATGCAAAACGCAAAAGAAATCACGGGCCTTGGGGCTCGGAGCCGAAATGGGCATGAGAGTCCCCACGACCCGGGTCTGGTCACTCTGCGTGTCCAGGGAGAGGGGACCCTCTCTAAGGCAGCCCGACTCTTGCTTGGATTCAAGTTCAAAGCACAACCCAGACTTAATCAGCCGCCAGCCACCCAGCGTCCTGTCCTCGGGGAGTTTAGCAGGGGGGGTGACGACAGGAGGGGACACGGGGTGTCCTTGCACAGAGGGAGCGACATGCAGGGCTCACAGCTGGCTGGTCCCCGAGGCAGGCTGGCCGACCCTGCGCCTCGGGATTTGTGGGCATCAGCTGGATGCTGGGTTCCCCCAAGAATGTCCCCACACAGTGACACAGGGCTGGGGCTCTAAAGCCACCGACTAACTGTGACTAGGTTCCCCACAGGGGGGTGGGAGGGGCAGCGCTGGACAGGAGCTGTGGCCTGGGAGGTGACATCATTGTTTGAACATGAACTTTTCCAGAACCATCCTGCTAGTTAATGGGTGGGCCTGTGGCTTGCAGATGAAGGGGTGACGCGTGTGACAGCCCTGGGACCGCGTCCCCAGGAGCAGGGGCTAAGTGTGCTGCTGAGTTGGAACTGCAATCTGGTGGATCCAGCCTGAGAACTAGGCTGGTGCGGGCGCCCTTCCAAGGTGGCATCGGCTGGGGTACCCAGGGCTGGAGGTTCCGGAGGATGAGTGGGCTCTGGGGGGGTCTAAAGTCAGGGCCCGCACACGACTCTCTCGTTCAGTGACCACAGATCTGGCTACTCAAAGCAAACTTTGACCAGGGCATAGGGTGGCACCTGCCTGTGATCCCAGTGGCTCAGGAGGCTAAGGCAGGAGGATCGCAAGGTGGAGGCCAGCCTCAGCCACTTATTAAGGCCCTAAGCCACTCAGCGAGACCCTGTGTCTAAATAAAAAATAAAAAGGGCTGGGGACGGGGCTCAGGGGTCGAGCACCCCTGGGTTCAATCCCTGGTACCCATAAAAGAGGAAGGAAGGGGGGTAGAGAGGGGTGAGCGAGCAAACTTTCAAAAAGAAAGGACATGGATGACAGTGATGAAGAACGGACCAAGGAGTTGTCAGGTGACGGGGTGGGGGTGGGGTGCCTTCCTGCAGGAGCCAGGACAGGGCCAGGTGCTCTAGGGGGACACAGGGTCATCAGAAGACCCTGTACCCAGAGTCACTGCACGGCGGCAGAGAACGCTAACTCCGAGCTGCGCTGGTATATGGGATCCCAAATCACAGGGACCTCCCAACAGGGTGGCCTTCACCCAAGCTCATCCATCCAGGAAACAAGAACCCCCACTGTCCACCCCCCACACCCCCATGACGAAGGAGCAGGACGGAGCGAGGCATCTGGTCGACCCTCCCACCAGAGGTGAAGTGCAGCAGCTCAGCTTGAACGCCTGGCTGTCCCCAGATCAAAGGGGGCCACATTCTCCCCTCCTAGCAGGGCTTAGAGGCTCACGAGTGTCCCCTCACTCCCATGGGTGACTAGGAATGCCAAGGCCCCCAAGGGTCCCAGTTCTTCTGGTGTCGCCTTGGCCCTCCCCTCTGGACAACATGGAAGGGTGGGAAGGGGTCAAAGCGGTCGCCATGGGGACATGAGGGGTGGGGCAGGCCAGGTTGGCTGGAAGGGCCCGGCTGGCTGCCACCGGCCCTTTAAGGAGCTTTGGACACAAGTGTCAACTCCAAGTCATGAGACACAAGATTACTGAATGTTTGCAAACCTACCGGGCAGGAGCCAGGGCCCCTGCAGAGGGAAGCGAGTGCAGGTCTCCTGCCTCGGTCCCCTCTTCAGGGACCTCTGTGGGGGCACGGGGGTCCCCAGGCAGCAGATCTCAGGAATGACCGGGGTCCTGGAGGACAGGGGATAGGCCCGCTACCCAGAGCCCTGTGACCTTGGACGTGCTCTTGGCGCTGGCCAGCTCCTGGCTGCGGGATGCTCTCTCCTGCAGGATCCTCCACAGCTGGGCTGTGGCATGTGGCACCCGGGCCACCTCTGCCTGCCTTTTCCTGCCTGGGGAGGGGGCCGGGGGCTGGGGACCATCTCCCTCCCTCCCTGCAGCGGGTTCTGGGCTGGCGCTAGGAGTCCGAGCTCCTGTCGCCAGCAGGTACCAAAGCCTGGGCACAACACGGGGCAGGGGAGGTTGACCAGAAGGCCACAGCTATGTCACCTGCATTCAGACTCCTTCAAAGGGGGCTGCCCAGGCCCGCGGTTGGTGGACACTGACCACAGAATGGGGTAGGAGACCAGCAGAGCACCCACCAGTGTCACCTCCCAGAGCCCAGCAAGAGCTTCCCAGCAGCCCCTGGGGCATGCCCAGCGCCACACAGCTGGCCCGCAGGGCCCCTCTGTCCTTGGGAGCCTCTGGCTTGGCCAGGGCCAGGGGGAGGGGACACCCACTATCATCTTTCTGCTCCGTTTGCTCCAGGAACTGATCAGCTGTGACCATGGACAGCTCGGCCATTTACAGTGGCAATTCCTGGCAGGAACATGGAAGGAGGTCCCCAGGGCGGGCGGGAGGTAGGGGGACAGGGGAAGCCAAGGCTCGGCGCTGCCCACTCCTTCCTGCCCCTGTGCTGACCAGGGGCAGCCCACGCTGGTCAGGGTGAATGGGCTGCCCCTCTAAATCTCTGGCCTAGGAGGGTCCCCTCCTTGGGGACAGGTCAGAGGGGTGTCCTGCCCCAGCCCAACACATCCCGCTGTCTCCAGGACGGGTCTGAGATTCTATGGCAGTTCCAGCCCCCAAGGGGGGGGGGTCCCTTGACCCTACTCCCCAGACCAGGATCTAGCCCTTGGTCCCCAGAGCTAAGAAAGGCCCCTGGTCCCTTCCCCACGTGGTGGCAGGAGGGGCTTCGAGGTCCGGGAGGTGGGCAGGGCGGCTGGAGCCTGGGGCTGCGGTTCCCGGAGCTGCTCCCCCGCCCGCGGCGCGTCCCGGGCTCGGGGCGAATTCCTCGGATGCCACCACCTCGGCCACCCTGGCCCGGCCGGCCACCGCGGGAGGCAGGAGCGGCTGGGGGAGGGGAGGGGACGAGGAGTGCGCGGCGACCCCAGGGCTGGGCTGGGAGCTTCAACGGCCGGAGGCGACGACCGCGCACCTGCCACCCGCAGCCGCCACGGTCGCCTTAAAGCCGCTCCGCTGCGACCCTCCCGCGCCGCTCCCGGGAGCGACACCCGCAGAGCCCCGGCTCCAAACGCTGGCCCGGGCGTCCCTGCGGCCCTTGGGGTCGCCGCAGCCGCGGTGCGGTGTCCCCACTGCGGCCTCCTCGGGAGCCCCCCGCGGTCCCCGCGTCCCCGCCCGGGCTCCGGCCAGCAGCCACCAGAGCTCTCGGAGGGTCCCAGCGCCGTAGCCCCCACCCGGCCCCGCGTCCCCGCGTCCCCGCCGCCGCCTACCTCGCGGGTCGCCTGCAGCCGCCGCCGAGCGCGCGCAGTCCCGTCCCCGTCCCCGTCCCCGCGGCGGGCGCGGCTCCTGCGCGTCCGGCGGGCCAAGGGGGGGCGCGCACCGAGGAGCGGAGCCGATCCGTCCCCGTCCCTGTCCCTGTCCCCGCGGTGCCGACCTTGGCGGGGCCTCCGCGCCGGCCTCAGTTTCCCCCGCCGCCGACGTCACCCGAGCTGGGGACCGCAGGGGCCGCGCGGGTCGCTGGGGCCGAGCGGCCTCGGGGCCCGGGACGCGGCGTCCCCCGGCATCGCCTCCGCGCCCCGCGATCGCCAATGAGCGCCCGGCCAGGCGCGGCCCCTCCCGAGGCCACCAACGCCCGGCCGCCGAGGCCCCGCCGGCCCGCGGGTCCGAGGACGCGGCTCAGAGACGGCAAGCCGCTCGCCCGAGCCGCACAGCGCGCCCGGCCGCCGTGTCGCCGGCCACCACGCCCCCCCGCCGCTGCGGACACGCGCTCCCCGATGGCGGGGGCCGGGGTGCACGTGGCCTTGACCCTCCGGGGCCGCGGGCTGGACCCAGCCTTAGCGGGACCCCGGGGACGGCCCTCGATGGCCTGGGGCGGTCGCGGGGTGGGCGCGGCCCCAGGGTCCCGGGCGGCGGGAGGGGATCGCCCCGCGGGGCGGAGGCCGGGCCTGGGGACAGCACCGCAGCGGGGTGCGCGGGGTCCCGAAGGGGAACGAGGGGGCGGCGCACAGACGCTCCCGACCCCGGAGCGCAGGCCCGAGGCCCGGCCTCCCGCAGCCCCGGCGCAGGCCGCCCCGCAGCGCCCCCTGGCGCCCAGACGCGGCGACACCGGCGGCCCGAGCGCTCGGCTGCGGCGGTCCAGCCGCGCGAGTGACGTCATGGACATGGGCTCCGCGGCGAGGAGCTGTGTGACCTTGGGCGAGGCGCTTCCCTGCTCTGGGCTTCGGGGACAGAGGGAGGCGGCCAGGTGGCAGTGCGCAGGGGCCCAGGAAGCGACACACAGGTCAGAGGTGAGACGCGGGCACTCTGTCCGCCACTCTATGGGACATCTCATGGACCTGAGGCAGAAATGAGCCTCCCAGGTGACACACAAGGACACGCAGGCTGGCGGAGGTCTCCCGCCTGCGTTCTGGGACTCCGATGCAGAGTTCAAGTGCAGGCCTGCCTCCGTGTTCTCCAACCTGCAGCAATTATTGAGCACTTCAGGTTTTCCCAGACTGTACAGCTACTGGTAAGGAGCTGGTCCAGCTTCCGAGGGGACGTCTTCCCTCTCTCCCCGCAGGACTCAGCCTGTGGCACGTTAATCGGGCTTAATAACCAAGGCCTGAGCCCCTCCCCCATGTGATGTCATCCATATTGTTGGAAGTTTTCTAAGAACTGGAAATTAATTTTACAATTTTAAAAATTCTTTTTTTTTTTTTTTTTTGACCAGGGCTGCTTCACCCCTGAGCCCCGTCCCCAGCCCTTTTTGTATTTTATTTAGAGACAGGGTCTCGCTGAGTTGCTCAGGGCCTCACTAAGTTGCTGAGGCTGGCCTCTAACTTTTGATCCTCCTGCCTCAGCCTCCCTAGCTGCTGGGATGACAGGCCTGTGCCCAGTGCCCGGCTCTTGCAGGACTTCTCAGGTCCTTCCCGGCTCTCAGACATGCCCTTCCTCTTTCTTTCTCCCACTTCAAGTGCTTGGAGACTCCGGGTTCCTATTTCCTCTCTGGGTCCCCCCTCCCCCCGCAACACCGTGCCTGTATGGGTTGGAGGTCAGTCCTGTGGCTCAGGGAGATGACACAATTCTGGACACCCACGTGGTGTGGAACACCCGTGGGGCTCATGTTGGACTCACCACATCGCCAGGTCAAGGGCTCTCTCCTCACTGCACGGTAAGATCCTGTACTTGGTATCTACCCTTCATTTGTCCCCCTCGCCTTCCTGCATTCGTGATTTTTCCTCCTCAAAGTAATTTTTTCTTTCTTTCTTTTTTCTTCTTTTTTTTATACTGGGGATTGAACTCAGAGGCACTGGACCCCTGAGCCACATAGATCCCCAGCCCTATTTTACATTTTATTTAGAGACAGGGTCTCACTGAGGTGCTCAGGGCCTTGCTAAGTGGCTGAGGCTGGCCTCCATCTTGCCATCCTCCTGCCTCAGCCTCCTGAACCTGAGATGACAGGTGGGGGCCACCGCGCCTGGCTCAGAATTCAGTTTTTGAGAGTCATTCCGACGACCTCGAACGTACTTTTGCTAAAACGGGGGAGGGTTTCATCATCATGGAAATCACATTTAAAACTGCACCATCAGGACCGTGGGCTCAGCACGTTCCAGGCCCAGCACGCACACAAGTCCAGTGATTTTTTGACAAGAGGGACAAGATAGTTCACTGGAAAAGATCCTTCTGCAGCAGCCAGTATCATGACAACTGGGTGTCCACAGGCAGAGGACGCACTTGGACCCCGACCACTCACCACAGGCAAAAAGTAACTCAGAACGGTGGAGGGTCTACAGGGGACGGCCCAAACCCGGGGGTCCCTCTATGAAGGCAGAGGGTGCGATTTAGACGGTGACGGACAACATCAGATACCAGCGGCCAAAACTGAGAGCTTGGGTCACCTGTGTGTTCCTGTGGCCAGACAGCGACTCAGAGGAGGGAAAGCTGACCTGGGACTCAGGGTGTCACAGGTCTCAGGCCACAGAGGGGCCGCCATTGCTGCATTGCTGGGGCCTGAGATGAGGATCCTGGAGGAAGGGCCTGGGGTGGAGGGAGCTGCTTAGCTCCTGGTGGGGCAGGGAGTGAAGAGAGGGGGAGGGGGAGGGGGAGGGGGAGGGGAGGCAGGAAGGGAGGGGGAGGGAGAAAGAGGGAGGGTGGGGGGAGGAGAGGGGAGGCTGGGGCTCAGGGGTCAGTACCCCTGGGTTCAATCCCCAGGACAAAAAAAAAAAAAACCTACTTCATTTTTGTGGCGTTGGACACACAAATGGGGAGGGGGAGGGGAGGGAGGGAGGAGGGCCTAGGGTAGACGCCTTCTGGTGCAGGGCCCACAGTGACCCACCTCTGCTGACACCCCTTCTGCCTGCAGTGACCTCCCAGTGACTCCAGTCCCACTGGGAGGGACATCAGTCAGCTCTTACAGTCTAATCACTTCACCCCTGAAAGTCCCCGACATGATGGGAGCTGTCGGGAGCCCCTCACGCCCAAGCCACAAGAACCTCAAAATCCAAAACTTCCCTCTGTCACCTGGGACCTTGAAGAGGGTTGGGGACAGAGCCAGCACACAGCACAGGGGAGTGAGGCCTGGGCTCCGTCCCCAGCACCCACGAAAAGGAAAGAGGAAGAAGAGAGAGAGACCGCCCACCGGCCCTGGGAGAGCGCTTCTGCAAACTCCTCTGATCCAATAATAAGATATGATTCCAGAGTGGGCGAAAGTCCTGGACGGACATTTCATGAAAGTCCAGTGAGCCATGGCCACATGCTAGTCCTGAGGGACATGCAATCAGAGCCAGGGTGAGCCTCCACGCGCTGTGACACGCCTACACTCAAAACACAGACAGTGGCCAATGCTGCAGAGACTCTGCGGAAACTGGTCCCCTCAGACAGTGCTGCTGGGAAGGGAACAAGTGGCAGCCGCCTTGGAACCAGTTTGGCTCTTACAGAATGAAACACCAGCCAGGCACGGGAGGGGGGCACACCTGTCATCCCAGCAGCTGGGGAGGCTGAGGCAGGAGGATCGCAAGCTGGAGGCCAGCCTCAGCCACTTAGCAAGGCCCTCAGCAACTCAGTGAGACCCTGTCTCTAAATAAAATACAAAATAGGGCTGGGGACGGGGCTCAGGGGTTGAGCACCCCTGGGTTCAGGCCCTGGAACAATCAATCAATCAATCAAATAATAAACAAGTAAACACAGAATTACCTTGTGACCCAGAAACTCTGCTCCAAGGACTTGCCCAAGGGAAATGCAAATATATGTCCTCAAGGACTTGTGTATGCAAGTGTCAACAGCAGAGTTATGCATAATAGCCCCAGGACAAAAAGGGTCTGCATGCCTATGAACTTGACGCGGAAAACCCGCAGTCCATCCACACAATGGAAGGTGGTTCCACGGGGCGCTGTACTGACCCAGTCCATCATGGACGGCCCAAAACCCTCTCGCTCAACCAGAGAAGCCAGACGAGGCTGTGCGGGTCCATGGGCACGGGCCGCTGGGAAGCCCTCTCCACAGAGGTTCCACCAGGCGGTGGCACAGCCTGTGACCCAGCAACACTGGAGGCCGAGGTGGGAGGATCTCAAATTCAAAGCCAGCTGCAGCAAGTTCAAGGCCAGCCTGGGCCAAGGAGCCAGTCAGACTGGAAAATAGCAGGGTGGGGAGGTGACTCAGTGGGAGAGCACTCCCAGGTTCAGTTCCCAGGCACAAACACACACACACACACACACACACACACACACACACACACACACACGCATGATCTGTGATTGCCAAGGACTAAGAAATTGGTCAAGGAATGAGTGAAACAGCCACAAACTTTCTTCACATGGTGATGGTAAGGATTTAAATTAAAATGGTGTCAGGCAGGGTGGCCCACACCCGTAATCCTAGAGGCTCAGGAGGCTGAGGCAGGAGGATTGCTAGTTGGAGGCCAGCCTCAGCAACTTAGTGAGTTCCTAAGCCACTCAGCGAGACTCTATCTCTAAATAAAATATAGAAAGGGTTGGGGACGGGGCTCAGGGATCAGTACCCCTGGGGTTTAATCCCCAGGACCAAAAAAAACCTGTTTCGGTTGTGGTGATGGACACACAACACCATAAATATTCTAGAAACCACGAGTGCGATCTGCAATGTGTGAGTCATACCTTAATAAAGATTCACCAAACCGCGATGACTGAATGCAGTGAAAGGACTTGGATCGGGTGTGATGGGGACACAGGCAAAATACCGGCTGAGTGTTAGACCTGGGTTTTGTGTAAACATTGATTCTCCTGAATGCGGGCCCTGGGGACACCGGGGAACGGAATGACATGTTTTTCATGTGTCTTTTGCAGGTGGGGCCGGAACCCAGGACCTCACACAGGGCAGCCAAGGGATCTGCTTCTGAGCTCCACCCACCAGTCTGCCTGTCACCCCCTAGCCCCAGTCCCCAGCCCCCAGCCCGGGCCTGTTCTTATCTCAGGAGAAATGCACACAAGGGTTATTTAGGGGTAAAAGTCAACCCATCGCACACTCCTGGTGGCCTCTCAAGACAGTCTACGAAGAAAAAAATGTTTTTAAGAGAAAACTTGGTGGAATGTTGCTAATGATGAGTTTGGGTGGAAGGCAGGCGACAGAGACTTGTTTTCATTGGATGATCTTGCAGCTCTGCCCAGAGATTGAAATTATTTCAAAATAAATCTTCCAATGTTTTTTTTTTTTTTTTGCTATCTGGATTGAACCCAGGGGTGCTAACCCCTGAGCCCCATCCCCAGCCCTTTTTAGATTTTATTTAGAGACAGGGTCTCGCTGAGTTGCTGAGGGCCTTGCTAAGTGGCTGAGGCTGGCCTCCACCTTGTGATCCTCCTGCCTCAGCCTCCCCAGCCACTGGGATGACAGGTGTGGGCCATGGCACTGGGATTCTCGTGACTCTTAAGGAAGCCATACGTGTATAGATCCATGGACACCTATGATCTAGCTGTGAACAAGTCTCTCAACACATGTCTGTTGGACTCAAATGAGGGGACACAGTCAGAGGGGCTGGAGTGTGATGCAGTGCCCACATCTGACATCCGTGCATTTGTCCATTCATCCCACAGTATTTACTGAGCATCTACTATGTGCAGGAGTCTCAGCCATGAACCCCCCATGCACCAATCCCTCTCTCTGGTGCTGGGTGCAGTTGGGGTTGGGGGGCTCCTGCACCAGGGTCAGTGGGTGTGGGATCAACTACATCAGCTCTCAGCTTCCCAGTGGACCTGCGTCCGGGACCCTGGACTCATCTCTGTCCTGCCACCCCAGATTATAAGGAAGTCAAATTCTGTCCCCACTCAGCAAAGAGAGTCACAGCTTCACAGCTTTTACCACTGGGGACCACAGACTGAGGAAGAGCCTGCGGTGGCCTGGGGGTGGTTTGGACCCCAGAGATTCCCATTCTGGACGCTTGATCCCCAATGTCACAGGATCGGGAGGTGGTGGACCTCTAAGGGACGATGGAGGTTTTAGAAGATGATGAGAGCAGGTTGGTGGTGCACATGTGTCATCCCAGTGTCTGGGAGGCTGAGGCAGGAGGATCACGAGTTTGAGGCCAGCCTCTACAACTTCATAAGACCTCCCTTAAACAATAAAGAGGTCTGGGGACCTGGGGATGTGGCCCGGGGATGGAGCGTCCCTAGATTAAATCCTGAGTATGTATGAGGGGGAGAGAGGGAGAGGGAGAGGGAGAGAGAAGGAGGAGGAGGAGGAGGAGGAGGAGGAGGATTAGGTCACCGGGCATCGCCCTCAGAAAGAATCCAAGCAGCTCCCAGTTCTTGGGGACCAGTAGGCTCTGGAGGGCGGGTGTTGAGCCAGGCCACCCGGGTGCTTGGAGCCTCTGGATGGGGCGGCTTTCCTCGCAGCTCATGGTCAGTAACCAGGGGCGAGGGTCACAGAGGTTGGCACCGGCTGCTTGGCTAACCCTGTCCCCGGGTCCCCCTGTGGCAATGCTTGGGGATGAATTCGGGGTGCCTCACCACAGAGCTACGTGGCCAGTCCTTTCTATTAGTTCTAATTTGACACAGGGCCTTGCTAAGCCACAAGCCTTGACTGGCGATCCTCCTGCCTCGGCCTCCCCGGGTGCTGGACTCCAGCGCCCCGCCCACCACCTGGGGAACCTCTTTCCTTGATAAACGACTCAGTCTCGGGCGTTTGGTTACAGCAACGCAAAACAGCCCAGGGCCCCGAGCAGAGGCCATCCAGGCCGCCCACCAGCACAGCTCTGAAGAGTGTCACCAAGACGGGGTGGGAGGGAAGGGATCTGGGGCTGGTGGGTGACGGGTTTCAAGAATGGGGACAGGGCAGAGGATGCAGTGTCTGGGGGGCACCTTGCTCACCTCCCAGCCCAGACCAGCCACACAGACGTCCCCGGAGGCCCCCCGACGGCAGGGTCCCCATGTGTCCCAGAGCTGCTCAGAGACGCCAGCTCTGAGAGTTCCCAGGATTCCCAGGCTGGGAGCCCTGAGGATTTTGCACCCCATATGTCTGCCCGCCGCCGCGGGAGGCCAAACACACGCTGCGCTTCACACATCGGCGTCGCTCAAGCCCAAACAGACGTCGCCTGGAGAAGTAAAATCCACCAACTTCAAATTCATCCCGAAGTGGTTCCCAGTGGCTCCCTGTCATCATGTGGCGATTGCAGCCAGGGGTACGAAGCCTCCTGTGCCAGCGGTCACAACCCCTGAGGATCCAAAGTCAACTTCCAGCCGGGCCTGGCTGGCCTCGCCTGTCATCCCAGGGGCTGGGGAGGCTGAGGCAGGAGGATCGCAAGGTGGAGGCCTCAGCCTCCACCTCAGCCACTCAGCGAGACCCTGTCTCTAAATTAAAAATAAAAAGAGCTGGGGATGGGGCTCAGGGGTCAAGCAGCCCTGGGTTCAATCCCTGGTAACAAGAAAAAAAGAAATAGCTACCGAGGGCCACACATACCCCAGAGAAAAGCCCCAACACAAAAAAGGACCCATGGCGTCGTTGGACGTGAAGAAAAGTGACAGGGAACACACGCACCGCTCACCCCGCCTGCGGGGACCCAGACCCAGCCAGGCCAGGGCCTTGGGGATCCAGCAGAGACCCTGGACTCCTTCACAGCAAAGGACAGAATCAAGGACAGAGGGGAGCCCTCGGGATGGGGGACAGTCTCCCCCAGCACCTCAGACCGACCACAGGGACGTCACAGCACAGAACCAACAACCCAGGCAGTAAACGGGCCACGGGGTGAGTGGACGCCTCGCAGAGGGAGAGACACCACGGTCACCAGCTCAGGGGACGTGCAGCATCGCAGCTGCCAGAACCACACCAAGGTCCCATCCCAACCAGGCAGAGTGGCTGTCACCGAGAATACAAGTGACGATAAGTGTGGGCAAGGAGGCAGGGGAAAGGCCACTCATCCATGGCTGGGGGACCGCAGACCCCATGGAAGGCAGGATGGAGACTCCTCAGAAAACTGGGAATGGAACCACCATGTGACCCAGCGGTCCCTCGCCTCGGTCTATACCCAGAGGACTTAAAATCAGCACCCGACAGGGACACGGCCACATCAGTGTTTATAGTAGCTCGATTCACAACAGCTAAACTGGAGCCAACCCAGATGCCCTTCAGTGGACAGATGGATAAAGAAACTATGGTCCATTCACAGTGGAATATTACTCAGCCCTAAAGAAGACCGAAATGATGGCATTTGTAGGAAAATCGACAGAGCTGGGGACTCTCATGCTAAGCAAAATAAGCCAGTCCTCCAAAATCAAAGGCCAAGTGTCCTCTCTGACAGGTGGATGCTGACCCACAATGGGGGGGACAACAGTTCACTGGATGAGACGCAAGGAGTGGAGGGAAGGGAGGGGAGGGGACTGGGGACTGGGAGAGACAGGGGAGTGAATGGACGTCACTTTCCCATGTTCACAGAGGAACCCACGACCAGGGACACCCCACAGCAGGTCCAGCCACAGGAGTGGGACATAGCAGGACGCACGCTGCCGTCACAGGGAGCTAAGGAGGACAGACGGACAAGAGACCCGGAGGCCCTCCCTGAGCCGGGGAGAAGGGTCGCAGCCTGTCCATGGCGGGTCCTGGACCCGGCCTCCTGGGGCCCAGAGCCCCCCACTCCATGAGACCCCTGACGAAGGACCCCAGCCGCGAGGCCCGGCCGGGGACTTCACAGAGGGTCTTCCATGTGCCCTGAAGGAACAGCACAGCCACTGGCCAAGGTCACCAAGGTCCAGAGTGGTCCTGTGACCCACCCAAGGCCCTGCCAGACGCAGGGGCCGTCCAGAGCCAGGAGCCAGCACTGGGACTTCCCCGAGTTAGTGACAGTGACAGTAAGGCACCTGCACCTCACTGCCTGGGTCCCCTGGGTGTGGCCGGATGACTGGGGCAGGCTGTGACGTCAGCAGGGAGGCAGGAGGGGGGTGTGCCCCTGGGGCTGAAAGAGGAAGTGAGGTCCCCACCTCACCCGTTGCCAGGTGACAGGTCACCTTCCTTTGACCACTTCCCCCGGAAATTCCCCCGGAAATGCCTGAGGGGGCCACGGAGGGGAGTTCCTCTGGAGGAGGCTGAGGGCCTCAACCCTCTCCATCTCCTGCCCAGCTCCCCGCAGAAACCCGGGGGCAGGAGGATTGATAACAGGTGCAGCGTGTGACTTGTGTCCTGGCCAGACGGAGACGTTCTTATTGATTTAAAGGACAACAAACGTGGCTGACAGGGTATCAAGAACAGGAGAGCAGGGCCCACGCCTGTCATCCCAGTGGCTCGGGAGGCCGAGGCAGGAGGATCACAAGTTGGAGGCCAGCCTCAGCAACAGCGAGGCCCTGAGCAGCTCGACTCTAACTCTAAATAAAATATAAAAATCAAGAAGGCGGGTTGTGGCTCATTCTTGGGACTACAGGCATGTGCCACCACGCCCGGCTTCAATGACCATTTTTAAGTAGCATAAGTTCCAACTGAGAAAGGTCTTTTCACTTGGGGACCTTCATTAAGCCGTTGCTACGGCGCCAGGGCGTTAACCCTGCCTGTCCTGAGCCCGCGCCTCCCCTGGCTCGTCCCAGACTGGGTGGCACCTGAGCAGCTCAGTGCCCAGAACCCAGGACCCCTGGCTCCCTGTGGCTGCTCGGGGGCAGGTGGCGGTCCCAGCCACTTCTGAGTGGGGACTTTGCCTTCCCACTTCCCCCAGGGCTCCCGGCTGTGACAGGCTGTGACATGCATGGCCTGCTCTGCTCTCTGGCAGGCCCTGGTGGCTTTCGGGTGACTGCACGATCCCAGGCTGGGCAACCGTCTGCTGGGAAGGGTTGCGACAGGCGACTGTCCTGAGGACGGTGACTTCCCCATAGGTCCCCGAGAGGGGTGGCACCCAGCAGCCTCCGCGTGGCAGACAGAGACCACGGAGTCGGGGAGACGCGTCCCCTGATGCACCGAGACCAGGGCTCAGCCCTGAACCCAGAAATCTCCGTGGCTCCTCCTCCGCAGGGTGGGTTGACGCAGTGACCCCAGGTAGCGCCCGCACACAGTCGGCGCCCACTCAGTGCTCATTCCTCCCCCACGGCTACAGCTGAGGCTGCCTGTTTGGCTAAATGGTTGCGACAGAAATTCCAAATGTTTTTGGGGACCAGTGACTGAACCCAGGGGCCTGTCCCCAGCCCTACTTTGCATTGTATTGAGAGACAGGGTCTCGCTGAGTGGCTTAGGTTCTTGCTAAATAGCTGAGGCTGGCCTCCAACTTGCAATCCTCCAGCCTAGGCCTCCCCAGTCACTGGTGTGACAGGCGCCTGCCACCATGCCTGGCTTTTTCTTGAGGATGGAGGTGGAACTTGGGGCGTCCCGCAATCTAGACAAGTGCTTGGCCACTGAGCTGCGTCCCCAGCTGTGGGGTCACCTTTCACCCACCCGGGGGCTCATTCCGACACCCATGAACACAGACCCTGACTTTGAACTCAGGAACTGCAAGGCGCAGCCCGGCCTGGGGTGGGCGGGTCCTGACTTGACCCAGGGCTCAGCTGCCGCCTCCTCCAGGAAGCCTTGGGGAAGCCTTCAGGGAGACCCAGGTCCAGGTTCCGTTCCTCCTCTGGGCTCCCTGGGGCTCGGAGCTCCCACCCAGGCCCACAGCCCTGTGCAGTCATTTCCTGTTTCCCATCCCACCTCCTGGGGGCATTGGAGCAGCCTCAAGACAACAGCCATGTGTTGGTCACCTCGGCCTGGCCCCTGCAGCCAGCCGGTCACAGGGCTGGGGACAGCGGAGTGTTTTCTGAGCATTCACTACCTGCCAGATACAGAGCCGGGAAGGTCCACAAGGAAAGCACCAAAGTCCACCCGGGAGGTGGCTGTGGGGAAGTCCAAACCACTAACTTGGTCCCCTTGATCTAGCCATTCCTGAAGGCGGCTAACTCCTGGACTGTGTCCCCACTCACAGCACCTCTCTGGGCCCGATTCCTCCTCACACGCCACACCTGCCGCAGATGTCCCTTCCTCCTGGCATGTCCCAGGGCCCAGCTCCACTTAGGGACTATCCCCCAAGTCCCTTTGAGTCTCTGGGGAACCCACAGATCCTCAAGATTCCACTCTGGATCATTCCAGAAAGAAATGAAGAACTGCAGCCGTCAGTTGTCAGAAGCTCCTGATGATGGGGCGGGGGTGGGGCGTGGACTGGGCATCGCCAGACGGGGACAGGGCCCTGGGGACAGAGGGCCGGAGAGGCCTGACAAAGCCACCATTTTCTCTGCCCCGAGTCCCCAACTCAGGCTGAGGGGACAGAGCAGGGAGCAGCCGGCACCCACCAGGCTCCTGCGGCCAAGGTGACCTTGTGCCCAGAGGCCTCAGTGTGCCCAGCTGTGACATGGGTGCCATCAGGAGTCCCTGTTTGAGTAACTCCAGGGCCCGAGAGCGCAGCCCGGGTGGCCCCAGGTGGCCCTGGGTGGCCCCGGGAGCCACACACTTCCTCCCACAGCCGAGGCGCCCCTTCTCGCAGCCGTGGAGACCCCAGGCCCTGGGCCACCAGGCAGGGACACAGGGGCCCAGAGAGCTCGGGGGACAGAGGAGGACCCCAGAGTCCCCGCACTCTCACCCTGGCTGCCACTAGTCTCTGGGTCCCCGGGCCATCGGGGTGGTACTCACAGTGTCCAGGGGAGGGGCCGAGGTCTCCTGGGGCCCTGGGGCCCGACCTGACTGCTCCGCCGGGGTACGGGGACAGTGGCCCTCCCCACAGCAGGTCCTGGGGTGTGACGTCGCCTAACTTCCTCCCCGCCCCGCGGCATCCAGGAAGCCACACCCCGGGGACAGGGTGCCAGGCCCCCAGGTCCTGGCCCGACGCAGCGAAGGCGGCCGTGGCGGTGTGGTCAGCCCGTGGCCGATGGCTTCGCTGGGTCGGGGACATGAATAATGCAGGGTCACCCGGGCGCCCGGGGACGATCGCGTTTCGGGGCCACTCGAGTTTCGGGGAAGCGGCTTTGTTGGGAGCGCCAGGGCCCAGCTGGGGCACTGGCCACACGGTCACCACCCCCTCACTCGGGGCCAGCGAGCCCAAGGACAGAGGCTTTGGGACAGGTGGCCCTGGAGAGGGCGCCCTGCGTAGCAAGTGCCAGGGGCCAGAGGGGGTGAGCAGCCTCGTCCCCTCTGGCCAGGCGCGTGTCCAGCCCCAGGCTCCGCAGGGGGACATCTGGGGAGCTCTGTCCCCACTGTCCCTGGCCAGCCCAGGGCCCCTTCTCAGAGGTCACCCCAGGCCCCTCCTGCAGGGAGGCTTCTCTCTGTCCCCCAAGGAGGAACCTGGTCTCTGTCTCAGTCCCACTGTCAATCACCCTCGCATCTGCACAGTGGCCACCACCCGCTGTCACAATGGCCTCAGAACCTGGCCCGTCACCCCCTGCTCATTTCCTCTGGGGTCCCGACAACCACAGGGGCCTCGACTGCTCTGCAGGGTGCCCAGCCTCCCCCTCCCCACCCCTTCAAGCTGTCACCAGGATCTGGCCCCAAGGACTTCCTGCCTCCAGCTGCCTGACCTCCTCCTGGTATGTTCTTCCAGGGCCCCAGGCCAGCTCTACCCCAGGGCCTTTGCATCTCAGAGCCTTTGCTTAGGAGGCCCCAGCTCACCTGCCTGTCCCTCCCACCTCCAAGATGGTGGCTCCTCCTTTCCCTTTGACTTTGGTGGGGGACTGGACCTGGGGCTCTGCCACTGAGCGTCACCCCCAGCCATTTTTATGATTTTATTTATAGACAGGGCCTTGCTAAGTGGCTGAGGCTGGCCTCGAACGCGCGATCCTCCTGCCTCAGCCTCCTAAGTAGCAGGGATGACAGGCGTGTGTCCTCGCCCCGACTGCTCCCAACCTTTTTATCTTGGCACCTGAAGCCGGTCACCTGTCTCTTTTCTGTCTCTTGTCCCTGTCCCTCCTGGGCAGCACTTCCAGGAACCCTGACCCAGCTCACCAGGCTACACCACAGGGCGGTCCAGAGCGGCCAGCGCCCAGTAGCTGCTCAGCTAACTCCGGGGCAGCTGGGGACACCTCTCCCCGTGTGCCCGGCGACGGTGCCCACACCCTCCGCCATTCCGTGGGAGGGAGGAGCACCCAGTGAGTCCCCAAGAGCAGGCCCTGGCCTGGGACCCGGAGCCGGCCACAGAGCCCCCAGGAGGGAGGAGGGGAGCCCAGGGCCGCGGTGGGGGTGGACAGTGACAGGGACCCGGCAGCATCACAGGGGAACCGCGAGTGTGCAGACAGCGCGCAGAGCGGGAGAGGGGCCCCTGTGCTGCCCGGGACCCCACATCCTAGACGAGGGACAGGGCAGCCCAGGGCATGGCCAGCAGAGGCAGGGGGGACCTGGTGGCTTCTTCCTGGGGAGTCCTGGCCACAGCCGAGCTGGGGCCCCACCCCCAGGTGGGAAGGGACTCCTCCCAGGGCTCCCCAGGGTCCCCGAGGCTGGGAGGAAATGGGCCCCGGGTTCCAGGGGCGTCCCCTGGGCCGCCCGCTGTGGGGCACCAGGTGGCTAATGGCCCAGGAAGGTCCCCCGGAAGCTCTCAGAACTGGTGGCCACCTGCTCCCGTCCCTCCTGCCCAGCTGTGGCCACTGTGGGGGAGGGGACCTTGACCTGCTGGCCAAGGTCGGGCACCCTCTGCTCAGCTGAGCCCTGGGAGTCGCAGTGGGTGGGGACACGGGGACCCGTCCCCAGGAGACCCAAGACCTTTCGCTGTCAGGCCACAAAACAATTTTTCTTTTGCAAAATCACATCAGGCGAGGTGGCTCCCTGCTGGCCGGGGACTCGGCCGGGGAGGACACTGGGGGACAGGTGGAGGGGGCTGCCCCAGGTGGCTTCGGCTCTGAGAGCACACGTCCCCCCACGGGTTCACAGAGGAGGATACCGAGGCTCAGAGAGGCCACCACCACAGTGAACAGCAGGGTCAGTTAGTCCTAAATGTCACTTGGGCAGTAAAAGGGCTGAGCTCGCTTTCAGACGCAGGCTGGCCCTGTCCCTGGTCCCCTTATTTACTCTGCCCTGTCCCAACCCCCTGCGGAGACTCAGGGATAGAGGAGGGGTGAGGGCAGGGTCGCCCCAGCCAGGCCAGGAAGCGGCCCAGAGAGGCTGAACCACTGGCCTGAGGTCACACTGCTGCCACCTACCGTTGCTGGCTGCTGGGCCGGGCTCCGTGCAGGGGGCGGCTCTGAGCCAGGAGGTGGCTCTGAGCCCTGAGGTCCCTCTCAGAGCCCCGAGCCAAGGTTCCAGAGCCCGGCCCCGGGTTCCTGGGCTGCAGGCGAGGCCAGGGAGGCCGAGGAGGCCGGGGCTCCGCACACCTCGCTCTCCAGATGCGCAGGAGCCGCTCGCAGGGACCCGAAGACGCAAGTGGGAAACTATGCGCCTGGGGCAGCCTCCAAAGTGTCCCCCGCGGCCGCCGCCAGCGCCGCCCGCCCGCCCGGGGCTGGATCTGCTGATTCAGGTCTCCCTGGCCCCGCGGCTCCGGGCGGCTCCCGCCGTCTGTCTGGCTGGGAGTGGCCCTGGTCCCGGGTGGGGACCCCAGAGGGGCAGGGCGCAGGCAGGCGGGTCTCCTGGAGCTGGGGACCCCCGCACCATGCCCCAGCCTTTATGGGCCTGGGGGGGATGGCAGCCCCAAGGCAGGTGGGGAGCCTCCCTGAGGCTAGGCGCCTGGGAAGTGGGACAGGGACAGGGATGGCTGTGGCAGGGGACACCCACGGTGGGGGACACCTGGGGGGGTGCGTCCTGAGGCCCCGGGCAGCTCAGCTCCAAGCCCCACCAGGTCAGGCAGAGTTGTCCCCATTGAACAGATGAGGAAACCGAGGCGCGGAGGGTACTGGGCTGCCACCCCCTCCCCAAGGCCACCAGGGCCAGTCAGGGACTCAGAAGGGACAGGGCTCCCCCTTGGCCACTGCCCGGGGGTTTCTAGTCACCAACCCCAAACCTCAGGATAAGGAGATGCAGGAAGATCCAGCCGCGTCCCTGGGAAAGGAGAGTCTGGCCCCTGCCTGGCCCGGCCTCCAAGTCCCCGCACAAGGAGGTCCATCCCGGGGCCAGGCAGCCACTGACCCACCGCCACTCTACATCCCCACAGCCAGCCGGCGCCCGTCCTAAAGGGTACCCCAGTCCTCATGTCTGCCCTGCTCCCGTCCCAAGCCCCCGACACCCTCAGCGAACAGCAGAGACAACAGTGGCCCCGTGACTCTGGTTCTTAGTGAGGGACAGTGGGTTGTGCAGCTGCATTTCCCCTTTCCCTTTGGCTACCAGGAAACTCAGCGATTTTTGCCTCAACAGAAAGACCTCAGGACCCTGCCCATGTGCACTTATCATCATCATCATCATCATCACCGTCATTATTGTTACTGTTGTCACCATCATCGATATTATTACATCCCAGATCACGATGTCCTATTTTGAAGGTCCTTCTCCTGGTCCCAATTATTATTGTTATTATTATTATTATTTTGGTACCAGGGACTGAACCCAGAGGTGCTTCACCCCTGAGCCCCCTCCCCAGCCCTTGTTATTACTTTATTTAGAGACAGGGTCTCACTGAGCTGCTCAGGGCCTTTGCTAAATTGCAGAGGCTGGCCTCCACCTTGCGATCCTCCTGCCCCAGCCTCCCAAGCTACTGGGGTCCCAGGCGTGGGCCACTGCGGCACCCGGCCTGTTGGCTGATTGATCATCTTGCTGTAGGCGTTTCCTGTCAGCTGTCACAGATAGGTTCAAGAGGAAGGAAGGAGAAAGGGAGAAGAAGGGAAGGGAGGGGGCCTCTAGTTTACAGACCAGATGCGGAGGACGTCTCAGTCCCTCGCCCTGAGAAACAGCCCTCTAAGGGCAGCAGGTGCCCTGGGTGCTGTCACCATTTGACACTTTCCAAACAGTAGCACCCTCCTAGCCTGCATGCAAATCACGGTGGCAGGTGACGCCCTTGCAGCGGAGGCCCCGGGCCTGGCCTCGGTCCCGTGGCTTCCTGTCCCCTGGCTCCGTCCTCCTGCAGCCGCAGGGCTAGAGCAAGCCCAGCTGTCCCCCCAGGGCCCCGGGGAGCGCTGGCCGCCCTCCTGGTCCCCTGCCCGCTCCCTGGCAGCCCCAGGGGAGAGGGTAGGGTGACCATCGGTGATCACATCTGACACTCCCCGGAGCTGGCAGGTGCCAGGTCCTGCTCTTTCAAGTGTCACCCGAGTCCTAAGAGCACCTCCAGCCGAGGGGCACAGCGACTCATGACCAGTGTTAAACCTGAGTGGCCTGGTGCCTGGCTCAGGACCGAGTTCTCAGCCGTGGTGACAGTGTCCACGGTCACAAGGGGCCACTGTACTATGTGCTCAAGGAAGGAGTGTGAGCCCTGCTTCAATGAGGCCCAAGAAACTCAGAGAGGTTGGGAAGCAGGGTCAGAGTCACACAGCTGAGTCCGCCGTGGATGACGTGTTACGGGTCTTGCATACCCTGCGCCTGCCCTGGAGGCCACACTGGGCCCCAGCCCCAGGCCAGCACACTCCTGACCCCTGCTCCCTGCTCCTCCCTCCATGCCTGCTAGACACCCCCCAGCTTCCTCGAGGGTGCTGGATGCAGCCTCGCCTGCACTCCATCTCTGCTCTCTGCCCAACTCCAGCAGCCACACAACCCAGGATGGCAGGGCCACCTCCACACACGTCCCCTGGTACCTGAGGGTCCTCACGGAGATGCAGAACTTCCACATGAGGCTCCACACAGCACTGCCACCACCCTTCATGCCTGGCTTGGCGGGGATGTCGGTGGCCCGGGGGGTGGCGGTCCCGGTCCCCCAAGCCCAGCTGCCCTCGGGGCCAGGGGCTGGCTCTCTTCTTGAGTCAGGTCACTTCCTTCTTCATGGTCGCAAGAAGAAACAGAGGCCCCAGAGCTGGGAGGGCCCTGGCTCTCACGGGCCAGGGCAGGTCCAGCCAGCGGCGGTGCTGTCCCCGGGCCGGCCTCTGTGCCTGGTCCCGTCCGGCTGCTCCGGTCCCTCCCAGCTGAGCGTCCCTCACACCCGTGGCTTCTGCTCAGCGTCGCAGCCGCCTCCTGCCAAGACCCAGGGTGGCCGGGGGCCAGGCAGCCGTGAGTCACTTGGAGGGCGGGACGCGAGGGGCGTCCACGGTGACGTGACGGCAGGGAGCCGGCAGGGGCGGGCCACATCCTCCCCTGTCCCCAGAGGCCCGAACCCAACACCCGCCCATGACTGCCCCAGGAGCTGGCCGGGCCGGGCGGTGACCGTGGCTCTGACAGGCGGCTCCAGGGCCATGAGACAGGAGGGACAGAGAATCAGGGCCACCCCCCGGGGACCAGCCGCTCTGAGGGTCCCCTCGGGACTAAGGAGATGAAGTCCAGTCCCAGCCGTGTCACTCTGTGACTCTGGTGGTGGCAGGTCCCTCTCCCACTCCGGCTTCCCCACTGGCCACTGGGGACAGGTGGGGACAGGACTGGGGTTTTATCAGCTCCATCTCACACGTGGGGACACCAATGCCCACAAAGTGACGGCGTAAATGAGAACCAGCAGTGGCTCTGAGGGACGGTCAGGGACAGCGCATGTGCCAACTCCCTAGGCCGGGCCTGGGCCGGGGGACAGCGAGGGTCGGGGCCCTTCCAGAGGGGCCCAGCTGCTGTCCCCGGCCGCCACCCAGACAGCTGCGCCCGGCTCAGGGCAGGAAGCGGGGCTTCCCAGGCTGAGCCCCTGGGGACGGTGACTCACGGCTGCCGAGGCCCAGGTCACACGGCCCCGCCTCCCACCCACAGCCCCCAGCAGGGTCCCAGGAGGGCAGGTGGCCTCGCTCACCCACAGCCGAGCCGTCCAGGACCCGGGGCCACTCGGCCCAGGAAACAGGACAGGGCGGCCAGCTGCCCCCAGCACGGTCAGGCCTTGCTGGCCCAGGTCCCCTGCCCCCTGCCCAGGATGGGAACATCCTCAGGCCCGGCCTCTGTCCCACGCGGGGACCAGCAGCTGCGGGCTGCTCTGTCCCAGGGCCAGGGAGGGAGCTTCCCTCTGAGAGCCAGAGAAGGTTCTAGAAGGGCCCCGTCCTCGGGGTCTGGGGACCCTGGTCCTCCCTCCTCGTCACCAGAGGGACTTCACCAGGCACCAGAGCCACGACCCAAGAGGCAGGAGCTGCCTGGCCTCAGACTGAATACGCTGGTGATGGAGGCTGGCCACCGTCCAAGGCCACGTGGGCCTCCATGGGCTCACTGACCAGAGGGAGGTCCCCCCCAGAGAGAAGTCCCCTCACGTTCCACTCTGCCTTCTGCTGAGGCTCCTGGTGGCCTGTCGGCCCAGGGCCTTGTCTGAAATGTCCTCGAGGAGAAGTTCCCACGGTGTCTCCTGTGGGTGGACGCGACGGCACAACATGCCCACTGTCCCCGAGCACGGCCCCCGCCCGGATCCACCACCTGCAGCCACACAGGGGTCTCTCCACAGGGCCCCTGTCTGTCCGTCCATCTCCTCAGCCGTCCTTCCGTCCCTTCTGTCCATTCCTCCAGCCGTCCACCCAAGTGTCCTCCTATCCGTCCATATGTCCATCCACTCATCTGTCCACCCATCCATTCCTCCATCTGTCTGCCCATCCTCTCATCCATCCATCCGTCCATCCACTCATCCATCTGTCCACCCGCCCGTCTGTCCATCCGTCCATCCGTCCATCTGTCTGTCCATCCGTCCACCCATCCATCCCCCAGCCCCCGTCCCCCATGTGTCCACCCCTCACCTGACCATGACCTATAGCCTCACCCACTGCCTTCTCCTCTGGGAGAGTCCCCTGTCCCCACAGGCCCTGTGATGCCCATGACAGCCGGAGCCTGGTCCCCAGCCTTCCTGTCCCCATGGGTCGCGGCCTGTCCCCTGGTCCCCGGTCCCCATCCAGGGAGGGACTCCCCACTGCCCTCTGCATAGCCCTCGTCCTGCCTCCCTGGGCCCCACAGCTCTGGGGACCTGCGCTCAGCACCCTGTGGCCAGTGCTGGTCACCTGCGCCCTCCGCGCCTACTGGTGACAGACGCCGGCTGGTGGGCAGCTGCTGGTGGGAGCGAGGACTGACCCTGGGCAGGGAGAGGGGCCACTTCCAGGTCAGGCTGGAAATGAAGCCTCTGCAACCAGAGGCCTGTGGGTCCCCGTCCCCCAGTCCCCTGCCGCGCCCGTGTCCCCTTCCCAGACGGAGAGACCAAGGCTCCCAGGCCCACAGGGCGGGCTGGGTCCTCACCGTCCACTTCCTTAGCTTGGGTGGCCAAGGGCTAGGAGCACCTGGGACAGCCAGTGGACCCCAAGGACACCAAGAACAACTCCACGGCCCTGGAGCGGGACCTCGGGGTCCCGTGTTACAGAGGAGGAGACCGAGGGTCCAGGTGCTCTCAGGACCCCTGAAGGCCGACTTGGCTCCCACACCCCACCCGCCTTCACCTCGTGAACGCGACAGACTCCTTACTCATCGCCGACTCCCCGTCCCCATATGAGTCACCCCATCTTTCTGAGCCTCGGTTTGTCCCTCTGCAAAATAGGGGTAAGAATCCTGCCAGACACAGTGGCGCACTGTCATCCCAGGGGCTCGGGAGGCTGAGGCAGGAGGATCGCAAGGTGGAGGCCAGCCTCAGCCACTTAGCGAGGCCCTGAGCAGCTCAGGGAGACCCTGTCTCTAAACTTAAAAGAAAAGGGCTGGGGACGGGGCTCGGGGTGAAGCCCCCTGGGTTCCATCCCTGGTGACAAAGGAAAGGAAACCCCGCGGAGTGGGGACACCATACCCAGCGCCGTGGCCAGGGCAGGCGGCCAGGCCCCTGAGTCCCCGCGGCTCCAAGGGCTCCCCTGTCCCACACGGTCCCTTCCAAGTAGTTTCAAATTTCCACCAGAAAAAACGTCACAGGCCTCAGCAGACATGGAGGACCACTGGCTGGGACCCGCCTTGGCCACGGCTGGTGACACTTCTCTGACAGGAAACTGTATCCCCTCCCCAGGTGGAAGCCGCCCCCCAGGTCACCCTGAAGACAAGGCCCTGCTCTTCAACGTCTCCAGCTGCTGTTTCCTGCCAGCGGCCAGGAAGAGGGGACAGGGGGACGCACACCGCGGCCGGCCCAGGTAAGTGTCTGCAGCTCCTGGGACACAAAGGGATCAGAACCACCCTTGGGGTATGGGACAGAGCCACCCCCGCTGAGCTCTGGATTCGACCTGCCTCTGTCCTGTGGCAGAAGTGGACGCTGTGGAGGATTCAGCTCCTGTGGCAGGTGGGGACTGTCCGCGTCACACAACCCGAGAGCTTTATGGCCGGGTTCAGAAGAAGAGACTGAGGTTCTCAGTGGGCAGGAGACTGTCAGGTCCCAGAGAGGTCCCTGTGGGAGATCCTGGGGGGGACACAGGTTCTGCCCTCTAGACTCAGGGTGCCCTGATCTTTTCACGGTTCCTGTCCCCAGCACCGCATAAAGGTGAATAGATAGCACAAAGGTGTGACATTGACCCACAGCTACAGAATGATCACCAAACAAGACGAGTTCGCCCACCCAGATGACCCCACAGACACCCAGAATGCCCCGGGCCTCTCGGCTCAGTGCAGTGGACACAGGAGATGGGTCTTTACATGTGGGGCTCCCTCTGTGTGCTGCGCCCCAAGTCCTTGTCCTGTAGGGACCCTAGCCAGAGGGAGCGGCACCCACCCACCATCTCATCTACCTGATGTCCACATTAGGTCCCCTCCTGAAGGACAAGGGGTCAGGGCTCAAGTCAGGGAACCCTGGGGGACGGGAGCCCCAGGAAGCCCAGCAGGGGAGGGGACCCGGCTCCTGAGCCCTCAGGCCCAGCCCCCCAATCAGCGGGGCATTTGGAGTCCCCGGGTTGGCATGACCGTCCCCAGGCTGGCTGACCCGTCCAGCAGATGGGTGATGCACCAGGGCTGACCTGGACGGTGCCCTGTCACCCCCAGCCATGACCCACGGCAACAGTGTTTGTCAGAGAGAATCCAGGAGAGTCCCCCCCCCGGGCAGGATTCTCCCAAACCAAGGCTCAGGAACGGGCCACTGCCTGTCCCCACCCTCTGGCCACCAGAGGGCTGAGGCTGACACAGAGAGAGGGCTGTGGGGGAGGACCGTGACAGAGGCTGGCCTGGCCTGGGGCCCAGTTGGCCTTGGGTCGCCTTCGCACGCCCCTGGGGGGCTGGGTAAGGAGATGCAGATGGTGGCCAGGCCATCTTACCCCCAGGACTTCAGTGCCTGTCCCTGAGCTGGGGTGGGTGGGACTCTCGGTCATGAACCCGGGGCCCTTGACCCCCCGAGCCCTGTCCCCAACCCCCTTGATTTTCTATTTAGAGTCAGGGCCTCGCTGTTGCGGAGGCCGGCTTTGAATCGCGATCCTCCCGCCTCAGCCTCCAGAGCCGCTAGAAGGACAGGCGAGGGCCACCGTGCCCAGCCTGGGCACTTGGTTCTTTATCCTGCCCTGTTTGGGCTGCAGACTGGCTCCTCCAGGTCCCTGACTCCGTGGTCACACTGACCCCCTGGTCACTCTGACCCCCTGGTCTACCTCCCTCCCAGCCCATCCGGGGCCAAAGTGCCTGAAATAGAAGGACATGGTCCCAGAGAGCACAGGCCATTCTGTCCCGCCCTGTCCACAACACAGGCTCCCTGCTCCGTGCCCCCAGGGATGGCCCATCCAGAGCACAGCCCTGGTGACCAGGAAATGGGAGGCCTGCCTGTGTCTGTCCCTGGTGGAAGCCAGGGGTCCCTGGGGACGCCCCCTACTTCCTCCTCCTCCCACGGAGGGCCAGGCCCTGTCCTGACCGCCACCAACCAACCCTGTCCTGAGGCTCCACAGCTGGAGGGGACCAGAGGCTGGTTGGCCGCCGAGGGCCTCCGCCCAGTGACTCCTTGTTCCCCCTCCAGCTGCCTGTGGAGCCAGAGTGGCCAGCACAGCTGCATAGCCCCACCCCCGTCCCCCCCCTTTACTTTGGGCACCAGGGACGGAACCCAGGGTCACCTTAAGCCCTCGGTCACCTAGAGGAAGGTGGCCCCATCCCAGGTGAGATGGATGCTCTTGTTCAGAGTCAGCGCAGCACCTGGTTTGAACTTACTGCATTCCTAAGAACACCCAGCACTTATTGAGTGCCAGCTGTATCCCAGGCACCCAGGCACCCACTCAGGGTGACCCTGACCCCACTTCATCTCCAGATCCAGTGAGTCAGAGCGGAGAAGGGATCTGCCCTGGTCACCACGCAGAGTCTCAGCCTCAAGGGCCATCTTACAAGCTCTGCCAGGGCCTGGCACTCTCAGGTCCCTTCTCCACGGCCACAGGAGGACCCCGGGACTCCCCAGAGAGAGGCCGGCACAGCAGGAGTGAAGCCGCGTGGAGAAGACATACAGAAAACCTGGCCCACACTCAGTGGAATATTACTCACCCCTAAAGAATGAAACAACAGCATTTGCTGATAAATAGACGGAGCTGGGGACAGTCATGCTACGTGAAATGGGCCAGTCCCCAAACACCGCAGGCCGAACGTTCTCCCTGGTGTGCAGATGGTGACTTAAAGTGGGGCAGGGTGAGCGTGGGGTCATGTGGAAACACGGAGGTTGTGTGGCTCCTCAGGGGGGTTCCCTGGCCACGTCACATCACGTGGACCCAGCCACAGTCAAGGGTCTCTGAAGGTCGCAGAGCGCCACACCGCGCCTAAGGGTCGGTAAAACATGACACCGTGTTTCCCACTAGCCAGGTCACTAGGGAGGCCCAGGAGGACACACACCAGACAAAACCTGCCTGTTCAGCTTTGGCTGGGGACACGGGGACACAGGGACACAGGGCGGGTCCAGGCTCCTGGGGATGCCTGGCATTTGGGAACCACTGATTATTGGGCTCCACCTGTTCCTTGCGCCTGGTCTGGCACCTGAAGGGAAGCCCACAGGGGACCCTCGGGCCTGGGGGACCGGGGCGAATACTCTTGGGGACCTCAGGGGCTAAGGGTCCAGGGTGGCCCTCCGTCTGGTCCGCAGGGCAGAAGGCAGGGGCTTGAGAAGCCTCGCGTTGCTCTCTGGTGGCAGTAGTGGCCCAGTGGCCCCTGGGCAGCGCTCCAGGACCGTCCTGGATGAACTGAAAGCCACCAATGGGGACAACCAGCCTGCTAGGGGGACGCGCCCTGTGAGGGGACGGTCCCCACGCCCGCAGTCGCCCTTTGGTGCTGGAAGGTCTGGGCCAAGCAGCAGAATGTGACAGTGACCCAGGGCCACGTGCTTTCTGCCAGGACCCTGGGGCCGCCACCTGCCAGGGCCCTGCTAAGTGTGGGACTTGCGGTGGCCTCTGCCTGCTCGTCCCCAGAGCCCCGCGAGGGAGGCGAGCACCTCCTCCCCAGGTGACACAGGCTCAGAGGGACGGTGACTTCCTAGGCTCCCTGACGGGGAGGGCCGACCACCGAGCCTGCGTTCCGCCCCACACTGGGGACATCCACAGAGGGAAGGGGACCCACCCAGCCTGAGCGTGTCCCGTGACAGAGCTCTGGGGCCACCACCGCGGGCTCCTGGTGGCACTGGAGCCTGGCTGTGGGACCTGGGCGAGCTGTTTCCCTGTGCCTCAGTTCTTCACCTGGATAACGGGACACTCGTGTCCCCTGCTGCCAGGGTCAGCATCCAGAACAGTCATTTTTTTTCTTTTTTGGCACCAGGGACTGAACCCGGGTGCTTCCCCCCTGAGCCGTGTCCCCAGCCCTGTTTATGTGTTATTCAGAGACAGGGTCCCGCTGATTGCTGAGGCTGGCCTCCACCTTGCCATCCTCCTGCCTCAGCCTCCAAGCTGCTCAGGACCGTCGTCCATGTAGCGGGGGCTCAGGGTCAGCCTTCCTTCTCGGCCTCAACCCCCCACACATGGCCTGGACACTCCCGCCTCACCTGTGGCCACCTCTAACCCCTCACCAGGCTCCGTCTCCCTCCAGGATTTCGTTCGAGGACCATTTCCACCTGCGGTGCCCCTCGGCCAGAAAACCCCACCCCTCCACCCAGGTGCCCCGGCCTCTCCGGACGGCCTCCCTCGGCCGCTGGCACCTGGAGCCCCATCTGTGCCCCGCCCTGACTTCTGCGGCCCAGGGGTGGGGAGAGGAGGCTGCTCTGTTCGGCCTGGAGGCTGAGCCAGGCCTCACTCTTGGATCAGGGGACTCCCGGATGCGACTCAGCTTGTGGTCCACTAAGACCCTCGTGGGCATCCCACAGATTACAGGACGAAGCCCGGCACTGGCCAGTGGCCCCTCCCAGTCCTGTGGATCTGGCCACTCCTGAAGACACCTGCTTCCTTTCCTGGGCTCCCCTCCCTGCTGCCCGGAACCCCCTCTTCCCACCTCAGCCCAGCACGGTCCTCCACCCCTCTCACGGCTAGTGTGACCATCATACCTGTGTGATGACCCCGCGCCCAGATGACCCCCTCAGTCCAGGCTTCGACCTGACTCTGCCTGTCGGGCGGAGCCCTGGGGCCTGCTTGCCCCAGGACCTTGGCACGTGCGCACTGGGAGACGCCCCTCGGGGCAGCACAGGCCTGGGTTCGGATCCGCAGCCCCTTCCACTCGGAGTGGCTGGCACTGGTCACATGCAGCGAGGCCACCCACTGGCTCCCACCCCAGAGTGAGAACTTCCTTTCTATGGCTCCTGGAGGGAGCCCCCTAGAAGGGACAAGAAGAGCCCCGCACTCGCCCAGGGCCACCGCCTGTGAATGGCCGCAGGCCCCACAGAGGGAGAAATCCGGAAAGCGAGGTCCCCAGGAGAGGTGGCAGGCGCTCCTCCGCATACCCCCTGGTCACGTGCCCTCAGAGGCCACATGGCGGTGGCTGGGGGCGCTGTCCCCACTGGCCTAGGCGAGGGCTTTTCTTGGCCACGGTGGCACATGGACACACACACGCAGACCCGAGGGCTTGTGGCCCCCGCAGCTCTGACACTTCAGGGAACAACCCCAAGTCCCACTAGACGTCATCGGGTCCAAATCCCTACAGATGGGAAACTGAGGCTCAGAGAGGGAAGCCGACCTCCTGAGGTCACACAGCAAGGGACAGAAACGGAACTCTGGTCTTCTAACCCTGAGTCGGCCTTCCCGGGCCTGTGCTGGGGACATGGTGGTCCCCGAGATGGAGGGACAGGGCCACGGCAGAGCCAGGCTGGGGACCTCGCCACCTGCGTGGCTGCCCTCCTGTGGGGCAGAGCCCCCCAGTGTCAGGAAGGGACAGAGGGCGTCCTGTGGCGGAGCAGACTGTGCTGGCCCCCTGTCCCGGGGCCACAGTCCCTGCGTCCACTCACCTCTGGTAGCCGGGCAGGGGCTGCAGGCAGAGCAGCTGCCAGTACTCCAGACAGATGGCCTTGAACTTGACCATGCTCCCTCCTGGTGTCCGCGGCGGCTGTGGACGCTGCACTGGCCACCGGGGCCCGCTCACGGCCGCCCGCCCCGCAGTCCCCGCCTCCAATACAAAGAGCCACACAAAGCCAGGCTGGTCACGCTGTCCCTGGTGGCGGGTGCTTCTGGGGCCCCCCTGGGGACCCGGGGACAGGCTCTGGCTGGGTGGAGCCGCGGGGTCCCGGGCCCCTCATCCTGGGCGCCTGGGGGTCGGCGATCGCGGTGAGCCTGTGTCCCCAGCCAGGTCCCAGGGCCCAGCAGGCACCTGGGCCAGGACGCTTCCACCTCCTGCCTGTCCGGTGGCCGAGGACAGGGACGTCCCCGGGGAACAGCGGAGATACACACAGCCCGGCCTCTTTTGGCAGCTGAGTTACATTCGGCGGAATCCCAGCCTGGCCTGCGCCAGGGGACACTTACCGAGCAGCCACATAGTGCCGCGCGGGGCAGCTCCCTGGGACACAGGAAGAAAGGCCCAGCCACCGCGGTTGCCAGGCAACGGGGACACATTGATAAAATCTAAAATGGAACCCGATGACAGCTGCTGATTGGCTGCTGGGAAGGGGACCCCGTGGAGAGGGAGGTGGGGAGGGAAGTGCCCGGGTTCAGGGGCCAGGGCCAGCCCGGGCCACTGTCACACAGGGGAGCCCCAGATGGCTCCAATCTGGGCACAACCTGGGTCCGGCCACCCTCCCTCCCCTGCCCTCAGGTCTGCTCTGGCCGTGCCCCACACCCAGCCACTGGGGAACGTGGGGACTTCCTGCTGCTCTTAGAATAAAGCCAACCAGGTGACACACAACTGTCACACAAGTAGCTGGGGAGGCTGAGGCAGGAGGATCGCAAGTTGGAGGCCAGCCTCAGCAATAGTGAGGCCCTGTCTCTAAATGAAAAATAGAAAGGGCTGGGGACGGGCTCAGGGGTGAGTGCCCTGGGCTCCATCCCAGGGACCAAACAAATATAAAGAATGAAGGCCACACTACCCCCGGGGTGACCACCCCCAGGCCACCATGATCTGGCCTCTGCTGACCGCCTGGCCCTGCCTGACACTCAGCTACAGCAGCTCAGCCCCCTGCTCCTCGCCCTGCCTGGGGGTCGGCGTCAGCCCTCCACGGGACACTCTGCAGTGACCCTGCTTGTCCCCAACCAGGGGCAGCTCTAGGCAGACAGCCTCTACTCCCCAATGCCCAGCCCCAGGTGGCCACTCGGTCATGGCCAGGCGAAGGCATAAAGGACTTAGGCCACAAGCACACCGCAGTCACCCCTCTGGCCACTTGAGGCCTACTGACCCCTCCACAAAGCAGGGGTCGCCCTCCAGGCCTGCAGGAGGCCTCCGACCCCTCCACTCGGCCACAGATGAGGAAACAGAGGCTCCCAGAGGACCCCATCCCAGGGTGTGCACGCGGAGCTCTGGGGCCGCCAGCCAGGGGGGAATGAAGTCACAGGCCATCAGTTTCAGGCCACCAAAGAGACTGGGTTCTGAGTGTCCTGAGCCAGGCTCGCTGGCCTCCAGGGCTGGGGTGGGGACCCCGGGGGCCTGATCCCACGCCCCGTGGTGGCCCCCAGGACCTCCCCTCAGTGTGTCATTTGCAAACGCCCTGCTCCTAGGACACCGTCCCCAGCCAGCGGTGATTTTTGTCTCAGTGCCCCACCACGGGGGACATCTGGCAGTGTCTGCAGAAAGGTCTGATTGTCACATGGCGGGGGAAGGTCTGGAGAGTGGGGGGCTCAGACCAAGGGGGAGGGGTGAGGGAGGGGGCGCAGGACGCCCCCGACCCCCGGGCCATCTGCTCAGGGTGACGAGCCTGTTGGCCAAGGTGGCAGGCTGGGCTGGCCTCCCCCTCCCCTGGGACAAGGACATTAGCTTTCCTCTCACGCCTGAGGCAGAGGAAGCCGCTGAGCCTTTGAAAGGCGCTGTGACTGGCTGGGACCTTTGTCCCTGGTTCCCAGGCTGAGGGGCGGGGGCTGTGGGGGCAGGGAGGGACTGGCAGCGCAGGGGTGGGGTGGGGACCTGGTCCTGGCCCTGGGCTGGCTCAGTGCTCCTTCTGCTCTGGGGTCTCAATTTTCGTCACCTGTGAAACGGGAACATGGCGCCAGTTCCATCTCCGTGCAAAGTCCCCACAGGGTCTGAGGGCAGGACCCCGGGCCAAGCACACTCGCATCTCTGCAAGGTGACAGGGACAGGACAGGACCCACAGCACCTGCCTCCTTGCAATGTGCCCTGTGCGCCCGCCACAGGGCCTTTGCACGGGTTGTTTCCACCGGGCAGATGGGATGCTCTCACCTCCTCTCCCTCCAGGCTCTGGTTAAATGGTGTCTCGGCAGAGCAGCCTCCCTCCCCAGCCTCCCTCGCCAGCCTCCCAACCCTCCGTTCCTTTCCCACCAGTTTATCTCCCTTCCCCACCCCCACTGCCAGCCGACGCGCTGCATGGAAAACCAATTTCTGCCGGGTGTGGTGGCGCACGCCTGTCACCCCAGCAGCTCCGGAGGCTGAGGCAGGAGGATCATAGGTTGGAGGCCAGCCTCAGCATTCAGAAACACCCTCAGCGAAACCCTGTCTCTAAACAAATCTGTGGTCACACAACTGGGCTCAGTCCTGGTGCCAAAAAAAACCCAAATAATTTCTTGGAGCCTCGGTGCTTGTCGCCCTGGACACCTGTGAGTGATGGGGACATAAGGGCCGGAGAGCGGGGTGGGGGGGCAGGCTGAGAGCTGTCCCAACCGCAGCTCTGTCACGTAGTTCCCCGCGGGCACAGCCGGCCACCCCTCCTTCTAGGACCCCCAGCAGGGCGCCTGGCTGTCCAGCCAGGGGCCAGTGGCTACTGGGCCCTTCCCCCCTGGCGCCCGGCCCGCCCTGCACTGGACACCTGTGGACCTGCGGGCACCAGGAGCCAGCTTGGCGGGGACACACGTGGCTGTGTGGCCACCTGGTGCCAGGGGGCGTGGTCAAGGGCATGGCCACACGCAGGTGCGCGAGACCCCATGTCAGGCGGAACTGGCCATGTGACGGCTCCAGGGCCCTGTGGCTGTGAGGCGGCACGCGGGGACAGGGAGAGGGGGATGAGTCTGGGCGGCATTCACACTGGGGTCCCCAAGTGTTCCCAGGTGGACTCTCCAGCCGTGACTTCCTTTTTTTGGTGCCAGGGACGGAACCCGGCTCCCTGACCCCTGAGCCCAGTCCCCAGCCCTTTTTATATCCTATTTAGAGACAGGGTCTCGCTGAGCTGCTGAGGCTGGCCTCCACCTTCCTATCCTCCTGCCTCAGCCTCCGAGCTGCTGGGATGGCAGGTGGGTGCCACCGTGCCCGGCTCCTCATTGCGACATCTGAGCCCATCAAGAGTCCTGTCTCGCTGGGCAGTGGTGAGGACCAGTGGCAGCGTCCTTTAAACAAGATGGTTGTCACCACAGTGGGTGTGACAGTGCAGCCTGTGACAGTACAGGAGTGTGTGTAGGGTCCAGCCCTGTCCTCGGGAGTGCGTCCTGGGGGTGTCCTGGCTTGGGGAGGAGGGACCACAGGTGGCCACCCTGGCTTTGGTCACAGCCACTTGACCTTGGGGGACAAAGGGGTCACGGGAAGCGAGGCCCTCAGGCCATCCCCGTGGAGACAGGAGAGAAGTGACATGTGACAGAATCTGCAGTGGTCAGTGGGAGGCTGCGTCCGGTTTCCAGGGGGCTCCTGGGTGGCAGAGTGACAAGAGTCATCCACGGTCACCCTGGGCCTCGAGGGCCCCAGCTCGGCCCCCTGGGGTCCCAGGAGGGCTGCAGGAGCTGGGGAGGGTCCCCGCGTCCCCGGCCACCGCCTGCAGGAACCGCGTGCTGTCCTTGCCCCGGTGGCTCCGCCAAGGGGAGGCCCCACAGCCGCCCAGGGCTCTGGCCACCAAGGGCCTGGCAAGGTCAGCCCAAGTGCTGCCCTTCGAGGGGACACTGAGGCTGGGGAGGGGCAGCCATGGCACGGCCACAGACTGAGGCTGGGGACAGAGGTGACTTTGTCATTATTCTATCATTTGCAGGACTGGGGACGGGGCCTGGTGGCGGGGCTCACTTGGCGCCGTCTCCGGTGTCTCCTTAATGTCGAACGCGACGGGCCACCCTTCCTGCCCGTGCCACCCTGTCCCCTCCGCGGGAGAGGTGTCGGTTCCCAGATGTCCCAGAGGACGCTGGCAAAGCCCCGCAGCCCTCTGAGCCGGGCAGCTCTGCGAGCTCCATGCCGGACACAGGCACTGCAGGGGGGACTGTCCCAGGACGCTGTGACCTGGAGAAGGGTCCCTGCAGGGCTGTGGGTCTGGAGTGGACGGGCCACGTCTGTGCTTGGGCAGGGACCTGGGGACGGAGGGCGGGCAGAGGGGGCTGGGGGCGGCTCAGTGGCCAGCGCTGGCCTGGCTCAGGAAGTCCCTCCCTGGTCCCCCCCCCGTCCCTCCCTGGTCCCCCCCCCGTCCCTCCCTGGTCCCCCCACCGGTCCCTCCCTGGTCCCTCCCTGGTCCCCCCACCGGTCCCTCCCTGGTCCCTCCCTGGTCCCTCCCTGGTCCCTCCCTGGTCCCTCCCTGGTCCCCCCCCGTCCCTCCCTGGCAGAAGTAAACAGCAAACGGGAAAAGGAGGCCCTGGGGGTGGCTGTGCCACCCAGGAGCCCTGAGGTCACCAGGCTGCGCAGGGGACCTGGGGCGGGTCCCCAGGGAGCTGAGGCAAGGGACACGCCTGTGTCAGTGCCCTAGTGTCCAGGGCTGGGGAGGTCACGGCCCTCCCTGTCACATGGGCCCTCCCTTCTGTGACACACTGAAGCCGACGGGTCACAGTGTCAGCTGGACGAATGACCGCCGGCCCGGCAAGAAGAGCCAAGCCCCTTTGCGGCTTCCGGGGGCACCTGAGGGGCTGTGTGGCCCGGCAGGCTGACGTCACCTGGGGCTGGACACGTGGTCACACCGTCCCACACCCCGTCCCTGCTCCCTGCCTGCGGGGTGTGGCCGTCCCTCCGCCCCGTGGACAGCCCTGGGCGGCTCCGTGTGCTCAATGGGGTCTCTGTGTGTGGCGGCCACTCCTCTGGGCCCGGTTCCTGGGACAGTGGGGACACGGGGAGGCGACTTCAGGGCCCTGGGTTCGCGGTGCTCGGGGAGAGGCTGGGCCAGGGCGCCCTGGGCAGCAGCTCTGAGTGCTTGGCCATTCCTGGGCTCTAGAAGCTTCCATGGGGCCTCTGCCCCGAGCCTGCCCAGGGCCAGGTCGGGTCACCCGTGTCTGTGCCACCCATGGGCACCCCCCTGTTGCTGGACCCCGATCGGGGCACCTGGGCTGGGCCAGGAAACCCACCGGGTCCCACTGTCCCCTGCCTGGGCCCCGGTTTCCCCGTCTGCTCCGTGGGCTGCCCTCAGGACCCCAGGAGCCTCCCAAGGGGGGACCGTGGGGTGACGCTCCCGAGGGCCGCCCAGAGGGAGGCCTCCTTAAGAAGGCCACAGAGGGCCCCTGTCCTGTCCCTGGCTTTCCACCCTGGCGCTGGCCAGACAGCCCTGCCCACAGCCCAGACAGGACGGAGGCCCCGGGGCACAGGGAGCCACTGTCCAGGCTTGGCCTCCACCCGGCCCGCCCCACCCAGCGCTCAGCGTCTGGAAGTCTGCTGCCGGGAGGGACCTGGGCATCGCTCCCTCCAGGCCTCGTCCCCATCCGCACGCTGGGAGGTCTGTCTGGCCAAGTCTGCAGGAAGTGGGGTCTCGGGCCCACCCACCGCAGAACCCACTCCACGCCAAGCCCTTTCTCTTTGGGATCTAGGGCCCCCAACCCCTGAGCCCCGTCCCCAGCCCTTTTATTGTTTATTTAGAGACAGGGCCTCACTGAAATTTCTTAGGGCCTTGCTAAGTGGCTGAGGCTGGCCTCCAACTGGCGATCCTCCTCCCTCAGCCTCCCGAGCCCTGAGGATGACAGGTAAGTGCCACTGCACCTGGCTGTCCACTCGATAGTTTTGTGTCCTGGAGGGTCACAGGTAATTGAAAATACAGCAAGCAAACACTGTGGGTGACAGGGGGTGACTGTAAATGCAGTTCCCGCTCAAGACCACCTGTGATTCGAGGGGAGCTTGTCCCTGCTTTACAGATGTGGAAACTGAGGCCCAGAGAACTGCCTGGAGCATCTCGGTGTGTGCTCAGAGCACAAGGTGACAAGGAAGGGGGGCAGACAGACATGGCCACTGCCTCTGTGGGCACAGGGTGCAGTCTAAACAGTATGGAAACACACGGCTGGCACCGTGGTGCCCGCCTGCAATCCCAGGGACTGTGGAGGCTGAGGCAGGAGGATCGCAAGATGGAGGCCAGCCTCAGCAACTCAGCGAGACCCTGTCTCTAAATAAAATATAACAAGGGCTGGGGACGGGGCTCAGGGGTCAGCGCCCCTGGGTTCAACCCCTGGCACCCCAAATAATAAATAAATCCACACAGAGATAAGGCCTCTTCATAGCCAGGCAGTGGGGCCACCAGGAAACCCGTCAGGAGAGGCCCTCCATAGGGGTGAGCCGTCCCCAGAGCTTGGGGACCAGGGAGGGAGTCCCTGGGGAACGGGCAGGGTGAAGGCCACGAAGGGAATGAGCCCCACACAGTTGAGGTGGGGTCCCTGGCACAGGGTGGCGCAGGGCCAGGTCGGGCACTGGCTGCAGTAAGAAAGCCCTGGGGGCCTGGGGGCCTGGGCCCTGCTGTCCTCTCGAGGCCCAGGTCTGAGTGGTGGCCAGCAGGGACGAGGGGGTCCCACACAGCACAGGGCAGGGCCGCGCCCGCAGCGCCCAAGGCCGCGCGTCCCATCTCATCACCCTGTGCGCGGGAACACGAGGTGCCCGCCCAGCTCCAGGGCAAAGAGGCGTCCGTCAAACCCTGGGGCCACATGACCTTCTGGACATCCTTCCTGGGTCCTCAGAACGGCACCAGAGTCTCCGTGCGGCCAGGCCTGCCCCCCCCCCCAGCTGCTTATCTCACTTTTACAGATGAAGAGACTGAGGTTCTCAGAGGCCCAGATCTCCCCAGCGCTTTCAGCTGGCCCTGCCCAGCGCCTGACCGGGACCGTGGTGCTCTGTCCCCTGCCCTCTGCCCCAGGCCCTGGGTGCACGGTCAGCCCAGGCCTGGCCTCCAACCACGGAACATTCCGCACCCACCGCACCTCAGGGCGGAGGCTCTGGGTGGGAGAGTCCCTGAGAGCACCATTCCTTCCACCGCGGGGGTCACTGGGGTCTGTGGGGGTCACTGGGGTCTGTGGGGGTCAGCGCGCACGTGATGACATTTCTCTTGGAGACAGCAGCGCATCTCACGCTCCGGAGCACAGACCGCCTAGGGCACCGGGGACTCGGCCTCTGAAAAGGAGGAGGCGGGCCCTGGCCGGGGACTCTGTCCTGCTGCAGCTGGAGCCCAGCCCCAGGCCCAGGCGAGGGAGGGACAGAGGGGAGGAGGAGGATCTGGGGAGAAGCCGGCCAGGGCCACTAGAGGCCACCGCAGCCGGCTCTGCGCACCTTGCCTGGGACCGGGATGCGGAGCAATGTCCAGCAGATGGCTGCGGCCCTGGCAGAAGGCCACGGGGAAGGCTGGTGGCTCCTGGCGGCAGCAAGAGTCTTCCTCAGCCGGGGGGGGGGGGGCAGCGTCCCCAGCAGGGCCGGCGAGTCCCCGCCTCTGACACAGACTTTCTGGACCTGCTTCAGCCTTTGGTGCCAATGGGGACACTCCGAATCCGACCCCACCCAGGGCACTCGGCCACTGAGTCACCTCCCGGGAGTCTGGCTGAGTGGCTCAGGGCCTCGCCAAGTGGCTGAGGCTGGCCTCCAACCTGCCATCCTCCTGCCTGAGCCTCCCGAGCTGCTGGGATGACAGGTGGGCACCACCACACTGGCTTGTGTGGCCTTTCTGAGGTGGGGTCTGGTCTTGGGAATAGTGTTCAGTGGTCAGACTTGTCAGGGGGTCAGCAGAGGCTGGTGACCATAGGTCAACCTTGGTTGGAAGGTTCTGAGGTTGTCAGTTGTCCTGTGGCCCACGGTCAAAGAGGGTCTCAGCCCCTGCGACTCATCACCTGCTTCCCAGCTTTCGAGAATTGAATCAGCTGGGGGAGCACCGAGGGGGAGCACCCCTGTGGGAGCAGCCATGGGGCACACAATAATGGGGAGCAGTGTGGGGAGCACCCGTGGGGAGCACTCATGGGGGAAGCACCTACCAGGAGCATCCGTGGGGGGACAGGAGCATTTGTGGGGGGAGCACTCGTGGGGAGCACTCATGGGGGAGCACCAACTGGGAGCATCCGTGGGGGAGAGGAGCGTTTGTGGGGGGAGCACTCGTGGGGAGCACTCGTGGGGAGCACTCATGGGGGAGCACCCATGGTGAGCACTCATGGGAGAGTACCCAGTGGGGAGCACTTATAGGGAGCACCTATAGAGAGCATCGTGGGGAGCACTTATGAGGGAGCACTCATGAGGGGAGCACTCGTGGAGGAGCATCTGCGGGGAGCACTAATGGCTGAGCGAGTGCTCAGGCCCTGTAAGGCCCTGTTTGTGGCCCCAGCACTAACAAAGAAGTTCCCAATGTCACTTTGAGGGACCTTTATATCCGTCTGCGGTGGAGGAAAACCATATGGGGGGCCAACTGCACCCACTCCTCCCAACCACGGGGAACACCCAGGAATGTCCCCATCAGGACAGTGACGCGCTCTGAGGCCCTCCACTAACCCGAGGCCCCCGTGCTCACAGTCGGGTGATGGACGCACACGCTGGACACACAGGCCAGGACCCGCGGTCAACACGGTCGCCCCCAGAAGCTGGGAGAACCTGCTTCCTGGTCCCCATCGGAGGCTCAAGTCCCCACCAAGGAGGCTCCGGGAGGTCCTGCCGCTGAGGCTCCCCCAGAGTTTGAGGTGACCCAGGAGAGTCCCTGTGGACGTCCCATGTAGGCCCTGCCTGTCCCCTGCTGCTAGTGTCTTGGGACACAAAACAGCAATCGTCTTTCAGTTGTCCTCCACGCACAGGGAGGCTGACAAGGGTTGGGGTGTGGCAGAGACTGCAAGGGACAGGGGCCAGGCCGCTGAGCCACACAGGCCTGCGGGGCCAGCATGGGCCTGGCCTGCTCTGCTTCCAGAACATTCCACAGCCCTGTTCCTGCTTCTGCAGAAGTCACAAAGGAACATGTTCTCAGGGACAGCAGGAGGAAAGGAGACGGGAAGTCAGACAGGGGGCGGGTGTCACTGCCAGGACAGTGTCATCGCAACGTCTGTCCATCTCAGATTCTCTAGAGAAGAGGGATCAAGAAGAGTTGCCCTGGGCGAGCACACCTGTCCTCCAGGGCTCGGGAGGCTGAGGCAGGAGGATCGCAAAGTGGAGGCCAGCCTCAGCAACTGAGTGAGGCCCTAGACAGCTCAGGAGACCCTGTCTCTAAGTACAGTATAGGGAGGGCTGGGGACGGGCTCAGGGGCCAGGGCCTGGGGTCACTCCCAGTGCAAAAAGGAAAAAAGAGGGAGAGCTGTCCTCTGGTATCCAAGGTCCGAGGACGTCCTCATAAAATGAGTGTGCGCAGGACACACAGACGTTCTCCTGTGACTTCAGGTCATCTCCAGGTGACCTAGGATACCTCACCAAAAGTCAACAGGTACTTGTCACACTGCAGTGTGGGGGGGGGAGGGGGAGGACTGGGCCAGGGTTGGGGTTGGGGAGGGTTGGGGGAGGGTGGGGGGAGGGCTAGAAGCAGCCCCCATAGCGGGGCCATAGCCTGGGTGGCACAGAGCGTCTAGGATGGGCCTGCAGGGCGGGGACACATGGCGCCATCATGTGGATTCAATGAGGCGCTCCGAGTCCTACCCCTTGGAACCTTCTGGAACCCCATCCCAGGGCTTCTTCCCTAGTGGGCCAGGTCCGTTGATCAGGAGTCACGCACCCAAGACCTGGGTTCCTCGGGCACTGCCACCCACACCTGCCTCCAGCACCCCGAGGCCCGCAGAGCCCTCTGGGTGAGCTGTGGCCTTGCTGTCCCCACACTCAACACCCCCAGAAGCCCCTGAGGGTGACGTCACACTGCCTGGGGCATGAAGCTACTCAGCAGGTCCTCCCCACCAGGCCCGGCAGGAGGCCCAGCTGTCTCCCTGGTCACTTGACAGCAACTTGCAGACCCAGACCCACCCCAGGGTTGCTGGCATCTCTGGTCCCATGAGGGACACTGTCCTTGGTGATGCGCTGTGAACGGTGACAGTTCTTGGCAGAGCTCCGGACATCTCCAAGTCTGCTCTTCCCTCGACTGCAAGAGCAGTCACCTTCCTGGAGAAGGAGCCAAATGCACAAAATGCACTTCGCGGTTTATTTCTAGTTCTTCTGCAGTGCCAGGGACCGAACCCGGGGTGCCTGACCCCTGAGCCCCGTCCCCAGCCCTTCTTATAATTTATTTAGAGACAGGGTCTCGCTGAGTGGCTCAGGGCCTCCCTAAGTTGCTGAGGCTGGTCTCCAACTTGCCATCCTCCTGCCTCAGCCTCCCAAGTAGCTGGAATGACAGGGGTGCACTACTGGAGCTAATTTTTGTTTGTATTTATATTTTTTTGAGACAGGATCTGGCTAAGATCCCCAGGCTGGCCCTGAACTTCTGGGCTCAGGCGATCCTCCTGCCTCAGCCTCCTGAGGAGCTGTGACCACTGCATGCCATGGTGCCTGGCTTAAATTGAAAACATTTTGACTTTTTACTTTTAAACAAAATTTGGGGTGCTGGGGATCGACCCAGGCCCTGCACAGGCTAAGCACCTTCTGTCCCTATGGCCCTTTCAGTGGTCTAGATGTCAAACAGTTGAGGCTCCAGCCTCGGCTCAACGACCCACGGACTCTCATTCCCAGAGACACCTGGACGTCCCTGGCTGTGGCGGCCTCTGGTCCAAGAAGTAGGTCAGGGACTCTCACCTGAGGAGAGTCCTGCCCTCCGCCCGGGTTCCCAACTCACCCCGTGTCCCCAGACTGAGCTTCTTAGGGGAGAATGCAGAATCACCACAGGCTCTGTCTCCCGTGAGGCTCAACCGGCAGTGCTCAGAACTCCTGGGGGGACCCCAGAAACGGGGCACAGTTGTGGCCTCTGGGCGGGGGACAGGGAGTGAGGGGTCACGTCTGCACCGCGAATAGACGTTGATGGTGCCATATGGACATGTCATCTCTCAGTTATATGGTCAACCAAAGGACGGCAAAAATGGTTTGTCCTGTGTGAGTCGGCCTCACCATCGCCACCTGCCTGTTCAAGAGAGGACACGACAAATCCACCGCATGCCACCAGAGGACCACTATCTACAGAGCAAAGAAGGAGACCACCCAGACAACAAGTGTCCGCAAGGATGTGGGAAAATTGGAACCTCGTGCAGCCACTGGGGGAAAGGGTCAGGCACAGCCCCACCCAAGACAGAGGTGACACTTTTTTTTTTTTTTAAAGAACTGGGGACTGAACCCAGGGGTGCTTAGCCACGGAGCCTCATTCCCACCCTTTTATTTTAAAATTCTGAGCCAGGGTCTCTCTGAGTGGCTCAGGGCCTAAGTGGCTGAGGCTGGCCTCCAACTTGTGATCCTCCTGCCTCAGCCTCCCCAGTTGCTGGGATCACAGGCGTGGGCCCCCTGCGCCCGGCTCTTCAAGACACATTTCATAGACTCTGACCTGCGATCTCACTTCCCGTCTTGGCAGGTGGCAGCAGGTCCTCGGCAGGCCTCTGCCTACTTACGTTCATGGCGCCCGTCACAAAGGCACGGGGACCGTGGGAGTGACTCACAGAGGCTCCCCGAGCAGTCGGTCCCCAGAGACAGGAGAGGGGGCTGGGAGTGGGACTGGGGGAGGGCGTGGGGACGATGCTGGGGGAGGGCGCAGCTGCTGTTGGGAAGATGGGAACGCTCTGCAGATGGATGGTGGCGGGGACCGTATGACAGTGTCAAGGCACTTAATGTCACCGAGCTGCAGGCTCCAAGATGGCTCAGGGGACAGACATGTTCATATCCCAACTGTGTTTAGCTGAAAAAATTTTAATTGGGGGACTGAACCCAGGGGGGCTGGACCGCCGACCCCGTCCCCAGCCCTTTTAAGTTTTTATGCAGAGACAGGGTCTCGCTGAGCTGCTCAGGGCTTCCCTGAGTTGGTGAGGCTGGCCTCCAACCTTCGATCCTCCTGCCTCAGCCTCCCAAGTCACTGGGAGGACAGGTGTGGGCCATTGTGCCCGGCTGCATCCCTATTTTTAAAAAGTCACTGGTGCTTTCCTAGATCAGGTCCCAAAGGGATGCCAGGAAACAAAGGCAGGGCCTTGAGGGCAGCTGGTGACAATGGAGGGGCTCGCATTGTGGCAATAGGGAGGGCCAGTGATGGAGGTGCTCAGAGAGGCATAAGCTGGTCACAGTGGCACACGGCTGTAATCCCAGAGACTTGGGAGGTTGGGGTAGGCCTCCCGTGTGTCCCCAAGCAACGCAGAGCGGAGAAGTGTCGCTCCTGCTGCTCTGGTTCTGCATAAGCTCATGAGCCCAGAGAGGCCAAGAGGCCTGCCCTGGGTTGCACAGCGAGTTGGGGGCGCAGCTGCGGCTCCATTTCCTTTTCCTGCTCTGGGAGGCCCCAGGAAGCGGGCAGCTCAGAGGGCCAGGGGCAGGGGCCTTCCTCCTCTGCCCAGGAAGGAACTGAGGGGCAGACTCCGCCTCCTGGGCGAGGGTGGGGGAGGCAGAAAACAGAGGCCGGGCACAGGGGAGGCTGGGAAGGGCCCGCACAGCAATAGCGGGCACAAGGGCAGGGGCAGTGCCCAGAGGCGGCCGGGTGGAGGGTGGCTCAGTCAGAGACAAGGCAGGCCTCGGCCGAGGACAGGGACAAACTGGAGCCCAGTTTGGGGCTGGGCCTGGGACAGAGCAGGACAGATCAGGACAGAGAGGGTCTGGGACAGAGGGTTCCTGGGGGCTGCAGCCAGCCTCAGCCCAGCACAGCGAGGCCCAAGGAGCCCAGGAACCACCCAGTGCCCTGGACAGGCTTCATCCCTCTGGGCTTGGGTGGAGCCAGGGCCATAAGACAGTGCCCGGAAGAACTTTGTCAAGGGAGGACACCGTCACTGGGGGCCCGGCTACAAAGGGACTGTGTGTAGCACACTCAGGAGAAAGCTGGGACCCAGACACGGCGGCCCACCCATCTAATCTCAGTGACTTGGGAGGCTGAGGCAGGAGGATCCAAGTTGGAGGCCAGCCTCAGCCACTTAGCCTGGCCCTGCATTAATAAAAAAGACTGGGGACAAGGCTCAGTGGTAACGTGCTTCTGGGTTCAGCACCCAGTGACAGAGAACGCTGGTTTCCCTGTCCAGGCTACTGGACTCAAGGGTGGCTGTCAGAGGGTGGCCGAGGCCTGACGAGGGTCTTTGTCACGCTGTGGTGAGGACAGTTCAGATGCACATTCTCGGGGCCACCCTGGCTACCAGCCACGGTCACAAGCAGAGCACAGGGAACAGTGCGGCCCTGTCCTCACCCTCCGGCCCCCTCAAGGACCCCAGCAGGGGTCACCTGCTCTGCATGCAGCGCTGGGGTTACAGAAAAGGACAGCCGAGGCCCCTCCAGGCCCCCGGGGGCTCTTCCTGCCTGTCCCCCAGGTCTCTGCAGCCCAGCTGCGACCTCAGCCCCCTGCTCCGGGCCATCTTGAAGTCCCTCTCTCCACACTCCCTGGTCTGTCCACACCTGTCCCGGTGCCAGAAGGCTGAAGCCATTTCTCACTGGGCCGCGCTCGGCTGAAGGCAGCCCCTGTGTCCCCACCCAGGGCTCCGTCACCTGCTGCGCAGGTTTCCTGAGCACCTACTAAGTGCCAGCTGCTCCCCTGGGCCCTGCTGCGGGAACCCGGACCTCTGCCCGCTACAGCTGGCGTCTCCGTGGCGGAGCAGGCCACCCACCCAAGAGCAAGACGCGCAACGGCAGGGCCGGTGGGGAGGCGAGCAGAGACGGGGCTGTGTCAGGTGGCACCTTGACACCCGCTGGTCAAGGCTGAGCCCTGGAGGGGGGAGGGACAGCTCCCGGCTGGGAATGGATGATGGACGGCAGGGCGTGGCGGGGACAGAGGGGACCCTGCCTGGGACCTGCTGGACACCCCGGGCCCTGACAGCAAGGCCCCGTGCCCGAGTCCCAGGATGCAGTGGCCCTGAGGGACCGTGTCCCCAGCCAGCACTGTCCTGCTGTCAGTGACAGAGGCCAGGCTCTCTGGCAGTCCCTGGGAGCTCACTCCTGGAAGTGGCCCTGTGGGCAGGGCTGTCCTGGGCTGAGGGACGCTAGTGAGGACACATGGGGACCCTGGGTACATCTGCGCAGAGCTGGGGGGTGGCATGGGGGGACACGCTGCCAGCAGGACAGTTCTGAGGACCCTGCCACGTTCCTCCCCGCAAGGCCTGAGTCCCCCTCTGCACAACAGGATCAGGAAGGCCACTGTCACAGCAGGTGGGGACAACCTACCAGGGAGCTGGCCTGAGCAAACCATGAGGCCACTCGGGGCAGCTCTGAGGTCACCGCCATGTGGCTGTGCGAAAGTCAGGTGCCCAGAGGTGCCTGGCCACACAGAGAGCCTTGGGGACTAGCAAGCTCCAACAGCAGGTGCCGGAGGACCCCAAGCCCAGGGTGGCCCTGTCTCTGGTTCTGGGGACCCGCAGTGGGCAAGCAGACGCTTATCAGATACCGAGGGCCACCTGGGCTAGGTCCCAGTAGGGACAGGGACACGGGCTCCACTCGGACCTGCCACACCAGCCTGTGGGTCTCTAGCGCCAAGGACCCGTGACAGCGCGCGGGCGCAGGGTGGGGACATCCTTGTGCCCAGACGGGGGTCCCTGAGCTGGAGCAGAGGCCGAGGTGCATGAGGAAGGGAAGCGGGGACACCTTGTCCCCCCAGACCCCCAGGCCCTCTGCTGCAGCCACCGTGGCCACGCTCCAGTGCAGGCTCCGGGACCCCAGGAACAGGAACCAGATCCTCTGAGAGTCTCTCAGAGCGCCACAGAGGGACAGGGCGGGGAGTCAGTCACAGGGGGCTTCAGCAATGTCACCACAGAGAGTAGCTGTGTCTGTGGGCCACCGGCCACAGCCAGGCACTCAGCAGACCCTGGGGGCCCAGCCCCTGCCCCGTCCCCAGCCCAGAGTCTGCACCTCGGGACCCGGGACAGGGGATGGTGACGATGACGATGATTTTGATGCTGTTCAAGTTACTCCTGGGCAGAGCCTGGTGACGGTCCCCACCCCTAGCTGGGCCACTCCAGGTCCTAGGGGGTCTGCCGCACCTCTGTCCCCATCGCCAACGCGGAGCGATCGCACCCGTCCAGCCTGGGCTGCGGGGTCCCACCACCGATGACCAGTGACTCTCCAGGGACAATGTCACGTCCACCCTCAGGACATCTCTGTCTCCGCAGGAGCTGTCACCCCCCCCCCCCCGAAGTTGAGTGTCTCTGTCACCAGGCGCAGCTGTGGGGGCAGAGACAGCTGAATGCGGACCTAGTCCCGGGGGTGGTGACAGAAGTTCCAGGCCCGGGGACTTACTGTCTCCACAGGTACAGCCACAGGGCCTGGTGGGGACCGTGTCCTGCCACGAGCAACCTAAGAAGCCACAAGCCTCGGGCCAGACAGAGGCCACTACTGATGCAGCCTGCGATGCTGCGTCCCCGTCCCCTCCAGGCCCCGCTGTGGGGGGACACTGTGGCTTCCTGGGGCCACCGAGTCCCCTCCTGGCCTCAGAGCGCAGGGGACTTGGCTGTCCCTCCAGCCAGGCACCGCCCCTTGACCCAGGTCTCCTGTCCCTCGTCCTCACGGGGCTGAATCCAACCCGGGGGGCTCCTGGCTGCTCTGTGACCCCCCGTCGGGGTCCCTCAGGCCTCCAACAGCTGCCCGCCCCGGGCAGGTGGCCAGGCCAGTCCCTGTGACTTCAAGCCTCTGGAGGACGTGGGATGGCGGGGCAGAGCGCAGGGCTGCAGGGAAGGTGGCCTTTGAATCCCGCCATCCCAGTCCCTGGGAGGACAGGCTGGAGCCACGGCCCGGTGACCATAAACATCAGCCGTGATGTCACCACCCGGCAGGTCAGGAGGGCCTCTGCCGCTGGCCCAAGGCCCGGACGACAGGCCGCTGCTGCCAGCCCCTGGGACACCTGGATGCCACCGCTGGACACCGAGGCTGCCCTGCTGGGGGAGGGGTGGCCCTTCATCTGTCCCCAGAGGACACCAACCCCTGCCCCTGCTCCAGCCAATCCGTGTCCCCAGGCAGGGCGCAGGGCCAGCGGCAGGCTCCCTGGGCACCAGGACTTCCTCCCACGCAGGCTGCGGGTGACGCCGAAGCCACCGCGGGAGCATGGGGCTGGGGACCCTGGGGATGGGCTGGGAAGGGGACAGCTGGTCGCACAGCCCAGGATCCTTGAGACCAAGACGTGCTGAGTAACAGCCGGTGTCCCGGCCACCAGCCCAGAGCCCTGCGGGGACAGCCCCTCCCCTCCCCCACTCCAGGTGGCTCCGCGTCAACCTGTCACGCGTACTCACAAATAGCGTCTCCTGCAAGCCATCCTGTCGCCGTCCAAGTCCCCTCGCGCCGTCCCCTGGGGGCCCGGGAGGCGCGGGATGCTCTGCGGGATGCGGTGGCGGGGATGGCGGGGGCGGCGGGAGCAGGTGACAGGTTCCTGGGCGCGGGGTTCACAGGGCGACCCGGAGCCCGCGGGGTCGTGGAGTCACCATGGTGGCCTGGCGGGGGCGTCTGCCGGTGCCGGGGCCCCTCCTGGGGACGCGCCCTCCGCGCAGGCACCTCGGTGGCGGTGGCGGTGGCGGCGCAGGGCGCAGGGCGGGGGCGTCTCCGGGTTCGCGCCGCGTCCGGGGGAGGGGACACGAGCGGGAGCCTCCCGCGGCCGGGAGCGCGCTGCGGCCGCGCTGGACCAATCGCCGAGGCGCTCGTCGCCATGGTAACTGCAGCTGCAGGCGCGGCCGGCCACCAGCTGGCCCTCCCCGCCAGGGACGGGACCCTCGCTGTCCCCCTGGGCCATGTCCCCACCTGGGCACGGAGCTCACACCCTGGAGTCAGGCGTCCCCAGGTCCCCTCTGCTGCGAGAGTTCTTTGACCCATCTGCTGGCTCTTGGCGGTGCCACTGGGAATCGGGACCCTAAATGCCACGTTGGGGTCCCCCTAACATGAGATTAAGTGGCCTGGTCAGGACCTAAGGGTTTCAGGGTCAAAAATGGCCTCCTGTCCCTGCCCCCAAGTGTGCCCTGTGCCAGGGATGCGAGTGCGTTACCCAGATGCCCATGAACGAGGCCTGCAAAGGATTCATGTCCCCTGTGTCTACATTCCAGGGGGACTTGGGAAATAAACATGTCACTGAATATGCAGGTTTGCATAACAGGACCAGGAATCCAGCACGCAGAAGAGATGCAGGAGGGAGGGGGAGAGAAGGAGGGGAGGGCGGCCATCTGCATTAGATGGGGTGGCCAGGGACCATCTCTCGGGGACAGCTCAGAAGGCTGAGAACCCCCTAAAATGAAAGATGGGGGGAGGGGCTTTTCATGCACAGGGAAGAGTGTGTGCCAAGGCCCTGGGGCAGAGGGGAGCAGGGTGGATTCCAGGCAGGGGGAGAGCGTGTGTCAAGGTCCCGAGGTAGAAGTGAGCTGGGTGATTTAACCTGTGGGAGGTGGAGCTCAGAAAGTCGCACCTGCCCCTCTCCCAGATTCATCTGTTCTCACGGTGGCTCTTGTCACTGCGGAATGGGACAGGGACCTGATGCGGGATGCTCTGGAGACACTGAACACCAGGGACTGTCCTCCCCCGACTGGAAAGTTCCAAACTGCGAGCCCTCAGCACAGCCACCCAGACTAGGTTGTCCCGCAGCGGAGGCCATCTGTCCCCAACCACGTTTGGGAAGAGGGGGGACAGGGAAGGTTGAGGACAGATCTGCAAGTCACAGGCCTTCTGGGCGGGGAAGCAGAGTGTCAGGGACGGAGCTCTGTGGCCCCAGGGAGGAGGGCCCTCCTGGCCCTGCCACCCAACGGGCGGCCTTCCCGGAACTTTCGTTTCTGTTTTTTTTCTTTTGAGGGGGACCAGGGATTGAACCAGGGGCCCTCGACCCCTGAGCCTCGTCCCCAGCCCTATTTTGCATTTTATTAGAGACAGGGCCTCACTGAGCTGCTCAGGGCCTCGCTTTTGCTGAGGCTGGCCTCCATCTCACGATCCTCCAGCCTCAGCCTCCCGATCTGCTGGGATGACAGGTGTGTCACCGCCCGGCTGGACTAATGGCTGAACGGACTCTCTGCGAGGTGCCTGCAGCAGGTGGGATGTGGCTGGAGGAGGTGGGTAATGGGGATGTGACCTTGGGGAGCATGTCCTTTGTCCCTGGCACCTCCCATGTGCCCTCTCCCTGTCCCTCTTCCTGGTTGCCCTGCACAGAGCAGCTGTCCCCACCATGTCCCTCCACCAGGATGCTCTGCGTCACCTCAGGCCCAGGGCCTGGGGGTTGGGTGACACAGATGGGGTCCCTGGTGTCATGAGCTCAGACAGACTTTTCTTCCTCTAAGTTGGTCACCGTGACAGATAGCGCACAGGGACTGTGTGACTTCCAGGTGAGATGGTGTAGGCGAAGGCGTGGAGGTGACAGGGACACCCTGGGCGGGGCTCGGGTTTCACGGTGAGGGTCATGGGGCACCAGGGCGGGTTTCCTGGGCACAGAGACTGGTAAGGCTGTGACCACACTGAGCCTTCCTGGGGGTCCCCTGGAGGGGACACGAGGATGGGGACCCAGAGGAGGTGGGACCTTACCGCTGGAGAGAGGCAGGGAGGCCCTGCACTCGAGCGCCAGGGGGCGGGATGGAGTCTCAGGGCTCATGGGCAGAGGCAGGAGGAAGGGCCAGGGGTAAGGAAGGACAATCAGGCATGGCCCTGGGGACAAGGACGCTGAAGGGACAGAAGTGGGCAATGAGGCCCTGGAGCCGTGGGAGGGAGCACCTGGGCCCTTGCCCTAGTGGCCTCACTGCCGGGACCTTCCGCAGTGCTCAGTCCAGCCTGGGGACAGCCTGCCCCGCCCCTCCCGCCTTCCCGGGGACCTGCCATCTGTCCTGAGCTGCCACGACTCAGGCCCTGCCCCCTCCCGAGGACTCAGCACAGGAGACTGAGCTTCCCGCTCACAGATGGCGGCCACGTGTGTGGGTGTCAGGGACAGACGATCAGACCCACGCAAATTTAGGGTCACCTCTAAGGTCGGGAACACAAGGGATCCCCGCTGCTGGGGGGTCCGCCGTGACGGTCGCTAACCAGCAAAGCGTATTGCAAAGCGCAGTCCGTGGGACGGGAGCAGGTCATTCACGATGACAGAAACTTCCAGAAACAGAAATGCCAAGACGTGACGTCATTCACAGCTGCCACTTCTGAGTGGTGGGATTCCCTGTTGGACTTTATTTTCTTTATTTTTAAATTCCCTACAGCAGGCTGCTTAATATGCAGAAATATATTTTTATAAAAATCCTTCAGCCCAGTGCTGGGGCACGTGCCTGTCCTCCCAGTGCCTCGGGAGGCTGAGGCAGGAGGATCACAAGTTGGAGGCCAGCCTCAGCAATTTAGGGAGGCCTAAGCAATTCAGTGAGACCCTGTCTCTAAATAAAATGCAAAATAGGGCTGGGGACGTGGCTTAGTGGCTGAGTGTCCCTGAGTTCAATCTCCAGCGCCCCCAAAAGAAAGAAAAGAAAAAACGAACCACCTGGGGAGCCTCCCCTAAGTGCTCAGGAGCCCGAGAGCCTGAGGGTGCGGGATGCGATGCTCAGCGAGGCCAGCAGAGGGCGCCGCAGAGCTGCGGCAACGGCTGGGAGAGTCCTGCCTGCAAATCCAGCCACCCAGCGCGGGGACTCTGGTGGCGCGTCCAGCCCCCCGCCAGGCCTTGTCCCGGCCGTGATGCCCCCCTCGCCATCTACAGAAACCCCAGTTCTCTCTCAGGCTTCAAAACCTCCAGACCCTGCTGCCCGAGGCCCCTGCGTGGGATCCAGGCCACCTCCTCCTGTCCCTGTCACCTGGGCCATCCTGCTCCAGCCACACTTCCCAGGGACGCCCTCTCTGGCCCCCAGGGATGTGTGGCTCCCAGGCCTCAAGGTTCTATCGCTGTTGTGACAACCTGGCAGCCTGTCAGTAGCTGGGATTCTTTTAGCAGAACCCAGGCAGGAAGTGCTACCCGGTGCCCCGGGCGACATCTAGCTGGAAATAAGCCACCCTGCCCTGTGGCCAGAGCTTGCAGGACTAGCCAGCTCTGGAGGGAGGGGACCCGAGGCCCGGTCCTTACCGCAGGCTGCAAAACGCCCCTCCAGCGACCATGTGGGGATCTCACAGCAGAGCTGGCGCCCTCTTGTGGCAGCAGGTGGGACCGTTCACAAGTCCCCCCTTGCGACAGCACTGAGGGTTCCATCCGGGCACAGGCCCCAGGGCTTGGGGCAGCGAGGCAGGGGACCTTTTTTTCTCTTTCTTTTCTTTGTATCAGGGATTGAACCCCGGGGTGCTTCACCCCTGAGCCTCATCCCCAGCCCTATTTGGTATTTTATTTAGAGACAGGATCTCGCTGAGTTGCTTAGCACATCGCCATGGCTGAGGCTGGCCTCCAACTTGCCATCCTCCTGCCTCAGCCTCCAGAGCTGCTGGGAGGACAGTGTGTGCCATGGTGCCGAGCAGCCCTGGGATTTTCGTGGACAGATGGCTGGAGCACTTTTCCCACGCGCAGGCTCCATCTGAACCAGGCCCTGTACCAGGCGCCTTCCTCTGCTGCCCCCAAGAACAGAGGCCAAAAGCAGGGACAGAGTGGTTGGGGCCTGTCCACGGACACTGCTGGGCAGAGGGGTGTGGGGTCATATTCAGGCTGTCTGGCTCAGCAACCACAAATTCTGGGACCTTCTATCCTGGATCTCGGCTGCCTGGTAGGCTGTGTGACCTTCAGAGAACAACTGCCCTCTCTGGGCTCTGCAGGGAATGCAGAGGTGGTGGGAGAATAGCCATCTATACCTTCCCAGGTGGGGCTGCATTAGATGGTTCTGGAACAAGGCTCAAGATGACCTCCAGTTGTAGCCCCAATTCTCCAGTGAGTCAGGAAGCTGGCAGTCCCTGCCCTGGGCTGCCCTGGGCAGGTGAGGGCTCTCTCAGCCACCCCCCCCCCCAAGGCCAGCCTCCTCAAGGCCAGCGTCCGGTCCGGAGGCCAGCCCAGCCCTGCAAGGTTCTCCAGGAAGCCCCCATGGAGGTTTGAAGGCTGTGTGTGCTCTGTCCCTTCACCCACCACCTGGTCCCCAGGGAACTTGCAGGAAATACATAGCAAATGCTCAGGTCCACTGGGACCGATGACTCAGGCGCTGGGGTGGGGTCCGGATGTTTGGGGTAGAACCAGCCTCCAGGGGATGCCGACGCCCACTAGGTTAGGGAAGGGCAGGCTTGGGGACAGCGGCAGCATCGGGGGACAGACAGATGGAGCAAAGGACATCTTTACAACTGGGTCCCCTACTTCATGCACATCCAGGCCTCTTCGGAGACGGAGCTGCTTCCTGCTCCGAGATAATCACGCAGCCCCACCCCCTCCTCCGCCACCTGGGGCTTTTTCTGCCACCACTGCAGGCTCTGGGTAGGCCCCGTGGGGACACTGAGGACGCAATCACCAGCCTTTTAGGAGCGGGCGCTTGTGAATGGAGCGGGACGTCCTCCCGCAGAGGATGCTGAGCGGCAGTTCAGAGACTCCAGATGCCGCAGGACAATGGGGCTCTGATTGGCAGGGGGCTGGGGGGGGCCGCAGCTGCGACGCGAGCCGGGAGGTGGGTGCGGAGGGCGGGGCCGCGGGACAAAGGGAGGGGCGCGGCTCACAGACGCATGGGGGGGGGGGCGGGCTCCATCCCAGAGTCCCAAGGACAAGCGCAAAGCCAGCCGGATGGAGCCAGACCAAGGCCGCGGGGACAGGGACCAGATTCCCTTGAGACCCGGTTCACCCAGCCACCCACCCACCAGCACTCATCGGAAGCCATCGTGAGAGGCAAAAGGAGCTCTCCGTGGTCCAGACCCCAGCAGCCATCCTGCCTCTTCACACCCTAGGGTCCCACTGCCCCAGCTGCCGTCCGTGATCTGGGCTGATTGACCCAAAGAATGGAGCCTGGGCTGGGTGCGGTGGAGCAGCTCGGGAGGCTGAGGCAGGAGGATCGCAAGTTGGAGGCCAGCCTCGTCAATTAAGCAAGAACCTAAGCAACTCAGTGAGACCCTGTCTCTAAATAAAATGTAAAAAAGGCTGGGGACGGGGCTCAGTGGGCGAGTGATCCTGGGTTCAATCCCTGGTACCAATAATAAAAAAAAATGAAGGTGAGCGAGCATCAGAAGACGGCGCAGAGGAGGGGCCTGCGAGGTGGGTTTTGAAGGCCGTGTAGGAGTTTGCTGGCTTGGGGACGCGAAGAGAGCACACTCCCAGAGGAAGGGAGACGGCAAAGGCAGGGCCTTTGGAGCCACGAAAGATGTCCTGGCAAAGGGCAAGTGACCAGACGCCCGCTCAGCTGCCCCCTGCCCCAGTTCACCTTTGGATGACAGGCAGACAGTTATCACTTACTGAGCACCTACTGTGCGCCTGGGTACTGTCCTGGGCCTGTCCAACGTGGCCTCCCTGCCACCCTGCCAACTTTGAGAGGGTGCTGGTTCACGGGAGAGGAGAACCACGGTCAGGGGGAGGGGACCTGCTCCCCCTCGGTGGGCAGAAAAAGAGGGACCTGAAATCCAGGTCTGGCTTCTCCACAACAACCTCCCCCAACCTGCATCCAGGAGGGACCCTGGCCACCAAGGTCTGGGGCTGGACTCTGCCTGGTGGCTCAGCAGAGGACGCCCTCTGCCCATCTCCCCAGGGCTCCTCCTCCCGCCCCTCCCTCAGCCCCGCCCATCCCTGGAATGGCCCCGCCTACAACCCGACCCATCCACCCCCATCACTGGAATGGCCCAACCCACAGCCTCGCCCATCCCTGGAATGGCCCTGCCCACAGCCAATCGCTGGAATGGCCCCACCCATTCCTGGAATGGCACCGCCCACTCCCAAAATGGCCCCACCCACGGCCCCGCCTACCCCTGGAATGGCCCTGCCCCCAGCCCCGCCAATCAATGGAATGGCCCCACCCACAAGCCCGCCCCTGGAATGGCCCCGCCCCCAGCCCCGCCAATCACTGGAATGGCCCCACCCATAGCCCCCGCCAATCACTGGAATGGCCCCACCCACATGCCCCGCCCCCAGCCCGCCTCCCCGCGGCTTCCTTCTGCAGACCCTCGGCCACCTCAGCCTGCAAGGGCTCCGTTTCTGCAGCCGCAGTTCTCTCCACATTTTAATGAGCTGCTTTCAAAGCTGGTGACGGATGAGGGACAGCGGGAGGCTGCGGGGCTGGGCAGGATTTTTTTTTTTTCCTGGAATCGCTTCTGGCCGCACATTCGACTTTAAATTGATTAATAACGGGCAGACCCAACATTAATTATCAGCCATTTGTCACTCGGGAAGGCTGGCGTCCGCGTCTGTTCTTAACGACCAGCTCGATGGCGTCCTGGGAGATGTCCATCTGCCTGCACGGCCCCGGAGCTTAAAGCCCTGATGGTCCCAGCTGATGGCCCAGGCATGGAGTGGGCTTCTGGAGGCCCCGACTGGGCCTCCCAGAGCCAGCCCCTGAGGTGCCTAAGGTGGCTCATGGCCTGGCTACCCTCCTTTTTTCTATGCCACGTTCTTCCTGTGCCCTCTGCCACCTGTCCCCCTCCCCTCCTTATCGCCTGGTGAATGTTCGTCATCAAGTGCCTTGGGATGGAGGCTGACAACCCGGGGGGTTGGGCCTCACACAAACACCAGCCTCCAAGACGTGTCTTGGCTCCTGCCTCTCAGAGCTGGAGCTGGGCACAGAGCCAGGGGCTGAGACCCCAGGGCCAGCGAGTCTCAGGTCGGTGGTGACGTTCTGTCCATTGAGCCCTGGTCCAGGCCCGAGGAGTGAGCAGTACGCAGGAAGAGCAGTACTTGCTGTCACAGGAATTGGGGACAGGGACGATACCTCCAGAGGGTGCTCAGGCTATGAAGAGGTGACAGGGTGATCAGGGAGGGCTTCCCGGGGAGGCGACCTCAGCAGACACGGGAACAAGGCAGGCCTCACAGAGCCCTGGGCAAGGATGGTCCAGGCCAGAAACAGGGAGTGGGCCGGAAGGTCTTACGGACAGCGGAGTAGGAATGGAGCAAGAGGAGGCTGTGGGGGGAGGCCAGGTGGGCCTCAGGCCGGGAGGCTGTTGGGAGGAGTTTGGAATTCATGGTGAGGGCAGAAGGAAGCCCTGGGAGGGTGGATGGCTGGCACTGCCCCCATGCCATCCGTGTTTTCTGAAGTCCCTCTGCTGCTCAGGGGGCAGGAAGGAAAGAGGGGAGCCAGGCAGGGTCTTGGGAGGACCAGCGGTGGGGGTGCCAGGGCAGGGAGAGGTGGGCAGCTGGGGTGCTCTGGGGTCCCAGGTGTCCACGAGGGGTGGGGTGGAAGGCAGAGAGGCGGTCAGGGTGCAGGACAGTGGGGCGGGGAGCAGAACTAGACTCCAAGTCCCCGTTTCAGCCTCGACCAGGGAGGCCCAGTGGAGGCAGGAGAGGTGGTAGTGCCTGGAGCCCAGGCAGGGCTTTCAATTTTATTGTCTCGGAGAAAAGCCCTTATAAAGTCCAGGAATCAATGCTCAGAGGCCGACGCTGGCCTCCCTCCCCTCCAGGTCCTGAGAGAGGATTTCACAGTAAGTGCTGCAAAGTAACTCCGGCCTCGGCAGGAGGGGGGACCCAAGCTCCACCGCTCAGTCACTCTGGAACCCTGGATCTTGACACCAGGAGAGGCTGGCACTTGGCTATGGAGTGTGAGTCTTTGGAGAGTCCCCAAGAGCTGGCGCAGGGCTGGAAGTGAAGGGTCACCACCCACCCTGTGGGCCAGGGGCTGTTCTTCTGTGACCCTCAGTTTGCTTGGCTGAGAAATGGGCATCAAGACATGGGTTTCCAGGGGCTCTGCCGGAGGAACAGGGCAGATCTGTACTAGCAGCTCTCCATGGTGCAGGGTGGACACGCAGGAGGGGTCCCCACACAGGGCAGGCTGCGTACTTCACTGCAGGCCGCAGCTTCCGGTCCTTCCAGGCACGTCCCCCTGCTTGGATCCTCTCTGACAATATAAGTAGCCTCTTTTGTTTTGGGTACTGGGGATTGAGCCCAGAGGTGCTAACCCCTGAGCCCCATCCTAAGCCCTTTTTAGTTTTTATTTACAGACAGGGTCTTGCTGTGTGGCTTAGGGCCTCGCTAAGTTGCTGAGGCTGGCCTCCAACTTGGGGTCCTCCTGCCTCAGCCTCCGGAGCCACTGGGATTCCAGGGAGTGCCCCAGCACCCGGCCCTTAAGTCCTCTTATTTCTCATTACACCCTCTCAAACACTACCTCCAAGAAGGTGGCGATTTGGGGTATCCTGGTCACTATCCCATGTGTCCCAGGCCTGAGGCCTGTGACCACTGGGGCCCACCTATTATTGGCATTTAGTGCTCAGGACCACTTGGGAGGTCAGGAGCTTCCAGAGGAGGGGCCTGAGGTGGGGAGGTGTGCTGACAGTGGCCGTGCAGGCAGCTGGGGCCTGGCTCATGTGTCCAGCTCCCCAGGCTCCAGGGTGAGAGGGCAGAGGGCTGGGTGCTCTGCTGCAGGCCCCGCCCCTCCTGGCCCCACCCCTACGGCCCCACCCCTCCTGGCCCTGCCCAGCCCCTCCGGCTCCACCCACCCTCCGTCTCCACCCACCTCTGGCCCCGCCCCTGACTCCGCCCTCCCTCCTGGCCCCGCCCATCCCCTCAGGCTCCACCCATCCCTCTGGCCCCGCCCCGCCCCGCGCAGGCCCTCTGCGGGAAAGGGCTGCCTGGATCTTGGCTGCCTTCCTCCCTCCCTCCCTTCCTCCCTCCCTGGGCAGGAGCGGTCAGCGCCCTTGGCTCCCGGCTCCCATCGGCTTCCCATTAGGCAGATCAATGGCTTCCATTGGTTTCCAATTATGTTTCCTAAAGTCCAGCCAGCATTTTAATCACCCCTCCAGCGCCCCCAAGGCCCCATCCATCACCCTGGCCCTGCACCTCCCCCGAGGGGCGGCTGTCGCCCCGCGTGTCTGGAGCCCCGTGACAGCGCTGTGGCCTCCACCCCAGGGAGGGAGGGAGGACCCGCGAGGCCCAGCGGGCCAAGGGCCCGGTGCAGCCGCAGAGCAGGGGAGGGAAGGAGGCCTGAGGCCCAGGAGGCCCGGCACCGGGGGCTGCCATATGCCACCCTCCTGCACCCAGGAGAGCAGGGCCTGCCTGTCCCTTCATGGCTCCACCCCAGTGTGCAGCAAAGCGCAGGTGCTCGGTCCATGGCTGCCAAGGAACGGGGTCCTCCCCAAACTCGGGATGCTCCGGGGCCTGGGAGGACTTCACTGCATTATCTCATTTAATCACCACGAGTCCTGAGGTGGGCGCTCCTGACGTCCTCATTAACAGCAGTATGGAGGGTCCTTGGAAAACTGGGAATGGAACCACCATTTGACCCAGCTATCCCTCTCTTCGGTTTATACCCAAGGGACTTAAAAATAGCACACCACAGGGACACAGCCACATCAGTGTTTGTAGCAGCACAATTCACAATAGCTAAACTGTGGAGCCAACCTAGATGCCCTTCAGTGGATGAGTGGATAAAAAATGTGGCATTGGGCTGGGGATGTGGCTCAAGCGGTAGCGCGCTCGCCTGGCATGCGTGCGGCCCGGGTTCGATCCTCAGCACCTCATACAAACAAAGATGTTGTGTCTGCCGAAAACTAAAAAATAAATATTTAAAAAAATTCTCTCTCTCTCTGTCTCTCTCACTCTCTCTTTAAAAAAAATGTGGCATTTATACACAATGGAATATTACTCAGTCTTAAAAAAGAATGAAATTAGGGCATTTGCTGGTAAATGGATGGAGCTGGAGATGATCGTGGTAAGTGAAATAAGCCAGTGCCCCAAACCAAAAGATGAAAGTTTTCTCTGATATGTGGGTGCTGACCCACAATAACAGGGGTGGGGGCGTAGGAAGAAGAGAGGTACTTTGGATGAGACGCACGGGAGTGAAGGGAGGGGAGGGGAGGGGGACTGGGAGAGACAGGGGAATGAATGGACGTCACTTTTCCATGTTCACAGAGGAACCCACGACCAGGGACACCCCACAGCAGGTGCAGCCCCAGGAGTGGGAAGTCATGCCCCGTGTAGGTGTGATATGTCAGAATGCTCGCTGCCATCATGGAGAGCTAAAAAGAAGTAAAAAACTTAAAGACAAAAATAATAAAGGCACATGGATGTTTCTCTATCGCAAAAGGTCAGCTACGGAAAGAAATCTTCAAACTTGACAAATAGCTGAATTAAACGAAAAGCTGAGGCCTTGGGTAGACACTTGTACCAAGATGACATAGGACAGCCCAGAAAAGAGGCTCCGAGCTGAGGACCGAGGAGGACGCAGAAGCTGGCAGCCCCTGTGCAGCGCTGGGGACGACAGACAGTGGTGCAGCCACAGGGGAAATCAATATGGCGGAACCTCAAAAATCAAAGAGAGGATGATCTCAGGGTCCAGGAGCCCCACTTCCAAGTCAAAACCTGAAAGAATGGGAGGCGGGGACTCAGACAGGTATTAGCACACCCACATTCACAGCAGCAAGACTCACAGTAGCCAAAAAGCAGAAGTGACCCCGGTGTCCACCAATGAATGAACAGGCAGACAAATGTGGTCACTTGGGATGGTGGAATATTATACAACCCTAAAAAATGAAGAACATCATGACCTGATATAACATGGATGAACCGTGAGGGCATTAAGTGATAAGCCAGTCACAGAAATGCTGTGGAGTGACTCCCATTCATCATCGGACTGGTCTAGTTCACAGAGACAGAAAGTAGCATAGCGGGTATCTGGGGCTGAGAGAGAAAAACTGGGTAGTCACTTTCTAACAGGGTGGAGTTTCCGTTCGGGAAGGTAAAGAAGTTCTGCTGGGAGACGGCAGGGATCTTTGCAAAATAGAGTGAGTGTACTGAACCTGAACCTAACTGTGGTCAATACGGTAACACTGTATGATAGAGTCACTCCATTGAAAAATTTTTATGGACAAGGTTTAAAAAGTGAATTAAAAAGTAGAGGCCCTGAGAACACACTGCGGCAAATTCTCTTCCATTCTACCCTTCAAATGACCCCAAGGAACAAGGAGGCCATGCTGTCTACACATTCCAGCCACCAGAATCATAACCAAGCAAACCTCTTTCCTTTATAAGTCTCCTGGCCTCAGGCACTATATTATAGCCACACAGAACTGACTAAGGCCAAGGGCAGGAGAGTCCAGCACTGTTGTTTCTCCCCATGACCATGATATCAACACCTGTCCCACGGGCACCGGACAACAGCAGCAGACGCACCCTGGGTGTGGCCTTAGGGACGAGGGTGTGGCCTCTGCAGACTGTTAGGGCCATCTGGCTCAGGTGGGAGAGCGACTATCTATCAAGGTCAGTGGCATTGGGTGGAGGGGGCAGTGGATGGCGGCACAGTCCTGTTCTGCTCTCCAACCTGTATGCTGTGTGTCCCTGGGCAGGCAAGTGACCTCTCTGGGCTCAGCCCCTGCCTCCCCAAGGCGAGCACCAGATATACTCTTGATTAGTCTCGATTCTTCCTTTCTCTTCCCTGGGGAGCAGCAGCCCACAGTCTACAGGAGGAGGCCAGCGTTTAATTAGGGAGACTTACAAGGCAACGGGAAATCGGGGTAAACTGAACAAGGAGTTGGTTAGAGGTGGTTAGAAGGAGTTGGTTAGAAGGAATCCTCTTGCTGCCTGGGAGGGAGGCCAACCATCAGAGGGGCCTCACCGCCTCAGCAGAGCCGGAGGCCAGGTGGCATGGTTCTTAAAATGACAGATGACAGGCGTAGGGGTGCCCATCTGTAATCTCAGCCGCTCAGGAGGCTGAGGCAGGAGGACTGAAAGTTAGAGGCTGGCCTGGGCACGTTGGAGAAACCATCTCACAATAAAAGTTTTAGAAAGGGCTGGGGCTGGGGCAAAATTAAGACCCTGTGTGTTCATCCACAAGTTAAAGATTCAAGAGAGTTTGAACTTATTTTAGCAGAATAAAGGTCACTGTAAAGGCCACCTCCTTGTGGAAAACAAACCAACCTCGTGTCTGTGAGCCCACAGACTCCTGTGACCTTGGCCCATGAGTCCCTCCCTCCCTCCCTCCTTCCATCTTGGCACTGGGGATTAAACCCTAAACCCAGGGGCACTTAACCTGAGCCACATCCCAGCCCTTTTTATATTTTATTCAGAGACAGGTTCCTGCTAGGTTGCTGAGGCCAGCCTCCACCTTTCGATCCTCCTGCCTCAGCCTCCTGGTCCACTCGGGTTACAGGCATAGGCCTCTGTGCCTGGCAGAATATGAGATTCTGATAGTTCTCTTCCCAGAAGATGTTGTCGGCATCATCACCACCCCATCATTGTCACTGCTGATCAGGGTACAGCCACAGCTGGCCCTCCTTTGGCACCTGCCCCAGATACGCTATTTAAACCACAGCCCTGGGTTTGCTGGGAGGCTGCCAGCCTCGCCATTTGCGTATCTTTTCCAATCTGCTTGTGGCTGCGTCATTCTCATGATGGATGGAAGAGACCACATGGCCCCCAAAGCCTGAGGCACCGACTGTGAGGTCCCCGACAGTGCGTGGGCACCCCGTGTTAGGGTCTCACTTCACAGATGAGGACAGGAGGCTCGAGGAGTGAGGCCAGTCTCCCTGGGGCACAGCTGGGCACAGCGGTATCCACAGGACCCTGAGCTCAGTGTGGACAGAGCCCTGCAGGACTGTCCCCGGGGTCCAGGGGACATGGGGCTCACTGTCCTGGAGAAGGCCAAGCCTCCAGGCTGGGAAGAGGGGATGGGTGTGTTCTGCAAGGCTCCAGGGGCGGCCAGGCCACTGTCCAGGAAGACCACGGGCTTGGGGCCTGGGGCAGGGCTGTGTGCGGAGGCGCAGGACGCACAGGGAGGGGTCTGAGTGCCGGGCCACAGCTAGGAAGGCCCAGGGGCCCTGGACCAGCGCAGCCCCTCCCAACAGGACAGGGGCCTGCTGAGCCCCAGTGTCCACACCAAGGGACAGACTGGGCTGCTCCAGGTCAAGGGGAGAGAAGTGGGGTACAAACTGCCCCCCAGGCTTGGGCGACAGGAGGCGAAGGGCACCTCCACTAAGGCCAACGAGAAGCCCCAGGGCAGATGGTCCAGCCCTGCCACCCTGGCTCCTGTTCTAGAGGAGGGGCCGGCCACATGGCAGGGTCACTGTGAGGAGTCTCAGTGAGGAGGGGCCGGGTCAGGGGAGGGGTGTCAACCCACAGGTCTCAAAGGACCCTTCTGCTTGCTCAGTGGAGCCTGGGGACATGAGCGAGTGAATAAATGGATGAAAGCAAACCACAGCCAGGCGCAGTGGCCACCCCTGCATCCCAGCAGCTGGGGAGGCTGAGGCAGGAGGATCACAAGGTAGAGGCCAGCCTCAGGAAAAGCGAGGCCCTCAGCAGCTCAGGGAGACCCTGTCTCTAAATAAAATAGAAAACAAGGCTGGGGACGGGGCTCAGGGGTCGAGGGCCCCTGGGTTGAGAACAGAGAGACAGCAAGGTGACAGGAACGAGGAGTGTGATGAGGTCCACACCCTGGAGACAGGCCGATGGCCTCTGGGCTGAGAGTCCCAGATGCCGTCTCAAGGCCCACAGCTGGGGACATAGTCCTCAGGGGACGTATCCCAGTAGGTCCCTGTTACTGGTGTCACTTAGCTGCCTAGGCCTCTGAGGTTCAGAGAGTGACAGGCCCCGCCAAGGTCACACGGGGTCATTATTGGAATCGTCAGGGTTCAAATCACTCCCAAACCTCTCAGCGCAGGCGGCTCCTGGATTCCCAAGGAGGTGGCAGCCTCCCCCGGCCTCCCCCGGCCTCCAGCGCAGGGAGCCGCCTCTGACTGCACCCACCGACTGGGAAGCTGGAGAAGCTCTGGGCACAGGGTGGTGGCCCTGCACCACCCCAGAAGTGCCCTGATGCGTCCCCCTCGGGGATGACCGAGTGCCCTGGGCTCCAGGGGCAGGGCAGGGATTCACTGTCCTCCCCTGTGTCCATAAAGACCATTCTCAGCCCTATTCTGTGTTTTATTTAGAGACAGGGTCTCACTGAGCTGCTCAGGGCCTCGCTTTTGCTGAGGCTGGCCTCCAGTTTGCGACCCTCCTGCCTCGGCCTCCCGAGCTGCTGGGATACGGGCATGGGCCAAGGTCTCTGAGCCCTGGCCCCTCTCTTTTCTCATGAAAGGACACTGACAGCACCGCCAGAGGCCAGAGCTGCAGGGACCATACCTGGCAGTTCCTGTAGCCACAGCCAGCCCCACCAGAGGAGGCCGGCTTTAGTCAGTGGCCACCATACAATTGGGGAGGCCCCAAACTAGAAGGCCCCCCTCAGGCTCCAAGTCCAAATGTGGCCTTATGCCTTCGGACATCTTGGAAAACTTGTCATATTGCCACCAGAATGATTGGTGACACTGGACAGTACACCCAGGGTGCCCTAGCCAGCCTTTGTCACTTGCAAGGCCAAGGAACTGAGGTCTCCTCTGTAGATCCCCGAGGTTGTGCCCCTGGATGAGCCTTCTCTTGTGGAAATGGAGGCCCAGAGAGGTGAGGCTCGGGGTCACGCTGCAGAGTGAGAAGCAAGGTCACGGTCCCTGCCATCGCTGTGGCCTCCGGTCACTGGCTCATCATAGGATTTAGTGTCTGAGATCAGGGGTCTGAAGAGTACGGCCCACGCCTTGCCTTTATAAATAAAGTTTTATTGGAACTGGGCCATGGCCACTTGTTTCTTGAACGGGGTGCAGCCGCTCTGGGAACCACGGTGGCCCAGGGGTGCTGACAAACGAGTGTCATTGGCACCCGCAGGCCGTGTGGGGTGCCCTCATCCAACAACTGCCTCCTTCCACACAGGAGACTCCTGCCGGCGCGTGGCCCCATCTGTGTGTGGCCATCGGCATAGGTGGCCTTGGGGGCCAGGCTGAGGCAGTGGCTGCAGAACCTCTGAGGCTCAGGGCACCCTGCTGCTTTAGGAAGTGGGGTGACAGCCCGGGGCCCAGAGGCCTGGTGCTATGGTTGGGTACACGGTGTCCCCAAGGCTCAGGAGCGAGAGAGCGAGAAATGTTCAGAGGTGAAGCCGTCTACACAGCGGATTAATCCACTTGATGGGTTAGTCACCTGGGTGGACTAGGGGTGCTAACTGTCACAGACGGGGTGTGGCTGTGTATTTTTGGCCGCTGCTCTCTGACCTGGGCCTGGAGGGCGTTGGGATGGCTATTTTGATAGCCTTTCCTGCTGACCCAGCATCCGCGTGGGTTTTGGTCACTCCCAATGGCTTCTTGCTTCTGCCCAATCTGCGCTCTCCCTGGGGACAGACGTTGGGAGGTTTGCGTCCCCTAGATCCTGTGGCGCTCGCTCATGGCCAGGTCCTGTGGAAACAGCCTGGTCCTTTGGGTCTTGCTTTCAAGATTGGCAGGTGGGACCCACACAGGGTCTGGTTAGAGCTGTGCCCATTTCCTGGTATGGGGACGAGGTTTTGGGACACGTTGGCCGACGTCCTGTGCTGGTGAGGTTTTCCTGGAGCGCTAGGGACAACAGACGCCTCTCCATCCACAGACGCCTCAGCCCTGATTTCTTTTGCAGCCTGGACCCAGAAAATTCCCCAGCCTGTGACGTTCTCACCCTCGCAGGTGCTGGTCAGCACTCAGGGGGCCCTGGAGAGGGGCCTGCAAGGCGTCCCCAGCTCCTCTTTGGTCTTGCTGCCTTAGCCGTTTCCTCCTCCCTGGGCTGTGGCCTGGACAGTCCCCCAGATCGACACTGGCATATCACCAAAGTCACCCTCTCCAGCTGCCATCTCCTGTCCCTCGCTGCCCGAAGCCCTGTGTCTGGCAAACGTGGCCCACGGGTTTGTCTATATTTTTGGAAACCTCAGGGGCTCTGTCCCACCCGGAGCCCGGTTCAGAACACCCGACGGGTTTGATTCCTACAGGACACTTTAGGGAACCTGGGCTCCTGGACTTGGTCCCAGGTCACAAGCAGCACCTCTGCCCGTTCCCAGAATTCAGTTCACCTTTCTGTTGTCTCAGGACAGAAGCAGGGAGCGGGTGGCGTGGCCGGTGCTCTTGCAGGAACTGGGTGTTACAACTGGCCACCGACATGGGCCTGGCCCAGGTAACTTGAAGTCACAGCTCATGCCCCTGCCAGGCTGAGCCCCCTCAGGTTTGTCCAGCTATGGGGACAGTGCTGCTGGCATGGTCTCTGGCTGTGCGCAGGTACCCCGATTCCCACAGTGTCCCCTGCAGAGACAGCTGAAGTTAGCGACTGTTAGTGTGGGACACCTCGGCAGGGTCCAGGTCACCGTCCTCAGAAGGGTGCAAGCTGCCTCAGGTGACCCCTGGCTCCCTTGCCCCCTTCCACGTGGCACAGACGCCGTGACAGCGTGACAGCGTGACAGCGTGACAGCCGTGCCTCCCTCTCAGCCCCTTATGTAACCACTGCCTTTGAGGAGCCGTGGCACCAAGTCACACGAGGTCAGCGAACTAGTTCAGGGTAATTGGCGGCTTTGGGACGCTCGGCTCCCTGAATGCGGCAGACGACGGCGACAAACTGCGAACCCTTGACCCAAACTCCCTCCCCGAGGGACGGTGCCCGGTGCGGCCTGCGCAGAGTCCACGCCCTGGGCCAGCGAGGACAGCCTGGAGCCCGCCTGGCTTAGGCACCAAGGCCCTGGGGGACGCCCTGGAGCTTCAGTGAAGACCTGCAGGGTCCCCTGCTGTCCCCTCTGTCTCTGTGGGCATGCACCATGGGCAGGCTTTGGTCCAGCCCATAGGGACTTCATGGCACGGGGACTGGCCGCATCCCAGCTGTCCTGGTTGCATGTGTGTGCGTGTGTGTGTGTGTGTGTGTGTGCATGCGCGTGCCTGCATGGGGCCACCCTGGGCCACTGTCCCCTCTGCCCTTGCAGACACCTCACGGGAGGCAGCTTGACCACAGCAGATCGGGGCCAAGCGAGCGGGTGTCAGGCCCGAGGAGACGGGCTGGGGCTGCTCCACTGCAGGGGCGCGACGTCCTCGGGTGGCACCGTTGTCCAGGCCACCACATGCAGAAGACGATGGCAAGAGCACCACCCGGGGAGGGTGTCTGAGGGCCGGGAGGGGGACGTGGCCTCTCTGTTCCCCAAGTCCATGCGGAGGGCTGGGAGAGGGGACCCCACACCCACCCATCCCTGGGTCTGTTTGTTGTCTCAAAGCAACGGGCACCTGGGTGGGGCTCACCTGGGAGAGGGCCCTGCCACGGGCACTGCCACAGCACCTGCCACCAGCCACGGCCACCTGCCACAGCCACAGCCACAGCCAGACCCACAGCCAGAGCCACAGCCACTCGCCCTCACCCCCCAGAGCACAAGCAGAAGTCTGCAGGGAGCCCTGGGCTGGCCAAGCACACGTCGCACCAGGGCCACAGCAGAGCTCCAGGTGGACGGCAGGGGAACCAGAGAGCGCTTTCTGGAAGGTTCTTGGGGTCGCTGCCCCGGAGCCCAGGGAACACGCTGCCTGGGGGTTGATGTGCACTCGACGCTGCCTCGTCACTGTGTGTTCCGGGAGCCCCGCGACCTCAGGATCATGGGAGGAAGGGATCGGGGATGGCCTGGCAGGGGGCGGCCCTCCTGTGCTGGGTCACATGATGCTGCGTTCCCGTGGCCGTCATTGTCACCGTGCGCGGTCCTCTGGGACCTTGCTGGCCCCCTCCTGAGGACCCTGCCAGCTGTCGGATCCCCAGGCCCCGATGGTCGCAGCACCATAGGGCGTCCTGGGGAGGTGCCATGAGGGCCACCCACTGACCCTGCAGCCCCGGAGATGGTACCCTGGAAACACGCCTCAGAGGGGACCAATCTCTGTCACAGGATGGCTACGTGAAGGGGTGGCATGAAGGGGTCTTCGCAGGTGCCAGGCCCTGCCTCCCAGTGAGTGGCAAAGAAAGGGACAGTCGTAGCCCCCCGGTCTGTCCCTGGAGAGCTGGGGGTCAGGCTCCCCCCAAGCACAGAGAGCAGCCACAGCTAACAGTCCCTGGGCAGTGGCCTTGGCCCTGCCCCTCCATCGGCTGTCCGGACGTCCACGGCACAGCGGTCATTCCCTGAGAAGCTCCACTTTCCTGTCCCCACGCCCCTCACACTGGGACCTGGGGGCTCCCCCCACTCAGATGTGGTCTGCTCCCCACTGGGAGTCCACGCTGGCCCTGTGACTTCTCTGGACTCCAGGACATGGTAGAAACACGGTGCCCCTTCTGGGTGGGGGACTCTAAGGGTCAATGGCTCAGCCCAGGCTCCTGGACCCTGTCATTGTCATGTGCAGAAGCCCAACTGGCTCCTGAAGAATGAGAGCAGTAGCCTGGTTACTGCCACCGCACGTCACATCACCTGCAGCCAGGGGCAGGTGACCCTCAGAAACAGTCTTACCACCCTGCTGAGACCACACGGGTCCAAGGGAGCCCAGGGGCCCGGCCCAGCCAACTTCTCAGCTGGATAAACGCCTTCCTAGGCAGTCGCTGCACTGGGGATGGCTGTTACGCAGCTAGTGCTGACTGATGCCAGCACCAGGTCTTCTGGGCAGTCAGGATTCAGACGGCCCAGGGCTGAAGCCGGCTGTGAGGGGCGGGACTGGGGCTCTTGTCCCCCACTTCCTGTTGGCCACCACCACACAGGCGCCCTGAGGGTGCCACACACCAGGACCTCCATGGTCAGGGGGAGGGGAGGACACACAGAGAGGCCTGGCTGAAGGTCCTTGCACACGATCAAAGACCCGAGGGCTTAGAGTTTCTGGAAATGTCTTGACCTGGGCTGCAGAACAGAGGCCCCACGGGAACGGTGGTGCTGGGGCTGCTGGGTAAGCAGGCGGAGATGAACCAGGATCCAGCCTGACCTGCACCCCAGGGCCAATCCCAGACACGGCCAGGAGCCCAAGCCCAAAGGGAGGACTTCAAGAATGTCCACGACAACAAATTGGCAGAATGTCTTCCCACAACTGAGCTGTGAACTGTTTCTCAGGAAGGAAATGGAATCTTGCCATTGATAAAATAATAGTAATAATAATAATAATAATAATAATAATAATAATAATAATAATAATGCAGATGCTGGTTCACAATAAGGCGGGGGACACTAGGGAAGGAAACTGTCACCTTGGGTTAGGTAGAGGGAGGTGATGGGAGGGGAAGGGATGTGGGGACAGGATAGACGTCATTACTGTGTGTCTGTGGGTCAGCGTGACCAATGCGATTCTGCAACACAGACACTCAGAAAATGAGAAACCCTATCCATCTATGTGTGACATGTCGGAGTGCGTAAGTGCGTTCCGCTGTCACATAAACTAAGTAAAACAAATAAAAAGTTCTTTATTTTTTTTTATTATTATTTTTTTTAAAGAGAGAGGAAGAGGGAGAGGGAGAGAGAGAGAGAGAGAGATTTTTTTAAAGAGAGAGAGAGAGAGAGAATTTTAATATTTATTTTTTAGTTCTCGGCGGACACAACATCTTGTTTGCATGTGGTGCTGAGGATCGAACCCGGGCCGCACGCATGCCAGGCGAGCGCGCTACCGCTTGAGCCACATCCCCAGCCCCATAAAAAGTTCTTTAAAATAGATTTGATCACAGTTCAGCATTTCTATGTGCCAAAGTCACCGTAAAGAATACAAGAAGGTGAACCAAATCAGTAAGAAGACAGCGGGGACAGGCACAGCCGGCCAAGGGTCAGAGTCCCGCTTACACAAAGACACCTGGAGGCACCCAGACAGAGCAAGAAGCCAAACACGGAAACCAGGTTTCTGGGGGCAGGAGACGGGCACAGCCAACAGGCGCTCGGTGTCCCTGTTACGCAGAAGCCTGCAAACTAAGGTCCCCATGAGACGTCATTCATCCCCATAGACTGGCTGTAAGGACCAGGGCCTGCGGGGAACGCAAGCTCTGTTGGGGACGTGCAGATGGCGTGACCACTTGCAAGTCCCCTGGCATTTCCTTGCAGCCTGATCCTTCATGTGCGTCCCTGACCTCGCAAGTCCAGCCTGCGCCATACACAGCGCGCCCCTGAGAAGATCTCATGGCAGCATTGCTGATGATGGAAGATGACGAGGACAGCCAGGAAGGACTCGGGACCCACTGGTGGGAAAATATATCACAGTAAATGGTGGGAGGTCCCCACAAGTCATTTTCACCCCAGTAAAGGTGACTTGCACCTGGCACAGGGCAGGGAAGAAGCTCAGGATCTAAAGCTGCCAAGTAAACACTGAGACGGAACAGCCGAGGTGACACCAAGCACAGGAGCATCACGAAGGTCTCCGACCCACCAGCTGCTGTACCACAGGACACCGGTGCAGAACCAGCAGCCAAAGAATGATGAACAGAAACCAAACGTCACGCCGTGGTGACCTGGGGAAGACGCACAGTGGATGTGAACGGCCAGGAAGGCTCTAGTCCTGGAGGGGGACCCTCGATGCTTATCTGCTAATGACCCTTCACAGGGCACCAGCGGGTGACAGCCGGCTTCCCATTGCAGCCACGGCCCACCTGACGCCAACAGCTACAAGGAGGAGGGGGATCGGGTCCACGGTCTCAGGGTCCCATCTGGCTGGTTTGGAGCCTGGGGTAAAGTCATGGCCAAGTCTCACTGAGCGGCTCAGGGCCTCGCTGTTGCTGAGGCTGGCCTCCAACCTGCGATCCTCCTGCCTCAGCCTCCCAAGCCCCTGGGTTGACAGGTGTGCACTGTGGTGCCTGGCCATCCCTAACCTCTTATAGTCATTGAGTCAGGGTCTCCCTAAATTTATAAGGCTGGCCTCCTACTTGCCATCCTCCTGCCTGGGCCTCCCAAGCCACCAGGATCACAGGTGTGGGCCACTGTGCCCAGCGTGGAGGGAGCATGGTAACAGCTCCCTGTGTTTCCTCCGAGTGTCCCTCAGCAAACATTAGAAAGAGGAATGCGCATTTCGCACTGTCCCTCAGTTGACCAAAACGTAGCAGGAGAAAGGCTCCCGCTGTGATCTGCTTGGATCCCCAGGGACGCCTTCCGGAAGGTTCTCCACAAGGGCACACCAGCAGCGGCCCTCCTCTTCACGGCTGTGCTTCATGCCCATGTGGGACGGCCACTGTGCCACCTCCTGTGGCCTAGGACGCAGCCCTGCCGTTGCGCTAGCTGCCATGTCGCGAGCCCAGGTATGTTGTCCCCGCTGGTCCCAGGGCTGCCCTCCAGGTCCCCTCACGGTGTGCCTCTGCCCTGTGGGACCCCTGACTGGGGGCTCCAGCCTGCGCCCTTCGCTCCCTGGCCCCCACGCCGTCCCTGACCCCGAGGACAGCACTGGGCCTGAGGCCGACTCCCAGCAGCCCCCGGGGGCCGCCCCTGCCCCGCTCCCAGGCTTCAGTCCCCAGGCGGGCCCCCTCCTGTCACCCCGGCTCCAGCCTGGCCACAGACACAGCCTCCTCCGTCTCGGCCACCTCCCTTGACCTGGGTCCACCTGCTGCCAGCGGGGCCTGGGGACACACAGGCTCCTCCCCCTGCCCCTGACCCCACCTGCTGTCCCCAACAGCCTCCCCTCCCTGACTCCTGCCCTGAGATCGGCCAGCCCTGGCCTCCACGGATGAGGCCCTGATGGGGCCTCCCACTTGGGCCAGCCTCTCCCTGGTCTGCTGGTGCCCAGCAGAGACCTGTCCATGTCCCCCGCACCGTCCTTCCCCGTGTCCCCGCGCCCACTGCATCCTGGGGAGGCGCCTGCAGCCCCAGGGCAGACAGGGGTGTCGAGCCACTAGTCCTGGTCGGCTGCTCCGGCACAGGGGGCCCCGCAGCCCCAACAGGGAGGAACGGCCACCAGCCCTGGGGCCTCCCAGACGTCCCCCTGAGCCCGGGGCGCCTACACCAAAACCTGCGTTCGCTCACGTGCTCCTGTGCAGACGCCAGGCCCTCGGGGGAGACCAGGCCCGGGAGCCACAGTGGGCAGGGAGCCCGCAGGAAGCCACCAAGGCACATCACGAAGGCCACTGCTCCCGGACAGACATGAGGACGGGGGACGGGACGCCTACCTGATGCTGCGGGAGCTGTCCTCCTCGGACCTGCAAGACAAGAGCACACGCTCAGAGACCCTGCTCCAGGGACCCGCACAAGCAGGCCACCCAGGGCACCCGCTGCCCCCGTCCAGCCCCAGGGCATCACCCGCAGGCCCAGGCCCCGGGTCTCGCTCTCGTGGACTTTACACCTGGAGCTGTCCCCCAGAGTCACCTCCTCTTGGAAGCCTGAGGCTCCATGCCATTCCCTTTGGGGCCCACTGATTGTTCCCAGGGCCGGCGACAATCACAGAGGAAGGTCTGCGGTTCCCGCCTTGGTCCCCGGGGCTCCGCAGGTGCCGGGGACAGAGGATGAGGGCTAGCAGCCGGTGCCCTGCTACTTGGCATGTCCGGAGGGCCCCCACTTGGAGCTCCGTTTTCAAGCTTCCAGGTATCAATCACAGTCACTTTTCAAAGGGGCACAAGCTCGAATGTCAAGGGGCGGGACACTGCCTCCTGCAGCCTTCTGCGCACTTGAGGATTCAGGGACAGCCAAACGCCCAGGACCCACCACAACGCACTCCCCTGTGTGTGCTCCACAGGAAAGGGCTGTGGGGCTCAGCCACCCAGCTGATGGGGGGCTCCAGGCTCCTGAGGAGCAAAAGGATGTGGGTACACAGGTCAAGGACTTTAGGATGACACCTTGGCACACGCCTATTATCCCAGTGGCTCAGGAGGCTGAGGCAGGAGGATCCCAAGTTGGAGGCCAGCCTCAGCTCTTTAGCGAGGCCCTAAGCAGCTCAGCGAGACCCTGTCTCTAAATAAAATGCAAAAAGAGCTGGGGACGGGGCTCAGTGGTTGAGGACTCCTGGGCTCACTGCCAGAGCAGGAGGGATCAAGCCAGCCTCACCCCCGGTCAGGCGCTGGTCTTATTGCCATGTTTTTTCCAGTTACGTGACGGCCGCAGGACAGGGTGCTCACGCACGGCCTGTGGGCACAGGCTCTTGGCCCAGCCCTCCCACTGGCCACCTTTCTGCCCAGCTCTTGCGTCTCCAGGCCCTGCGTGGACCCCTCTGTGCTCTTCAGCAGCCAATCAGGGAAGGCGGCGCAGGGGTTGAGGTCCCCGGAGCCACAGCTAGTGCCACACCTTCTGATTGGGTGCCTTGTCCTTTCTTACTGAGCCTGTATCGTGCCCTGTGGCCCTGACCACCGCCACTGGAGGGGACAGCCAAGCCAGCTGCAGTTTCCTTTTCCCCTTTAACAGATGCACGGAGCAAGCCAAGGAGGGGGGACACGGCAGAAAGAGAAACCGCAAGGCTGTGTGTGCAGACACGCGTGCGTGCAAACACGCTCAGGTGCCAACTATGCGAACCTGGACAGTGCACAACACCAGAGAGGGCAGCCACGGAGAGCAGGGCCCTGGGACAGCGGGAGAGTCCCCGCACACCCCGGAAAGACGTGCTGAGCTTTGAAGCAAGAAACACTATCAGAGAGACACTAAGCAGCCATCGGCCGGGCCGGCTACTCGGTGCCACCCAAAGCTAAAGAGCCCTTCCGTGTGGCCAGGGCCTATCTGGAGTCCTTACGGAGACCCTGGCGGTCACCTCTCTCCCAGCAGAAATGCGCAGTTGGCACTGTCCTTGAGTTGAGTTTCCGGGAGGTGACAGAAGCGTCAACCCTCGGGGACCCCACCTGCATCCCCGGGTTCAGCGTGCAGTTCAGCGTGGGGTCCTTTACTTACAACCCTGCACCCCGAATGGCCCCCGGGATGAGCTTAGGACTCAGGGGCCGCAGACCAGCCCCGACCACGGGAGCCCTGGGCCATGCCCCACTCTGCCCCCCCAGGTCCCCAAGCTCGAGGACTCTGCTATCAAACTGCAAGAGCCACCTGAGGCCTCAGCTCCGGAGGATCCTGTTTCCTCCTGGGCCATCTCGTCCCCATCCCTGGTGGCACAGACACTGTTTTTCAAGTGACATCTCTCCCGCGTGGCTCTAGGGGCCGCTACTTCTCTCAACTCTCTTCCTCCCTGGCCCAGGGCGCGGGGCTCCACCTGGGTGGCCTCTGGGTGCAGAACGGGAGACGTCCCCAGCACCCACCCGCTGGCCCCCAGAACCGACCCCATCTCTAGGTCCCTAGGGACCCCTGGTTCTGGCTGCTAAGCAGTGCGGCCTGGAAGAGCGCTGGCGGTCCAAGTCACAGGTCCACTGCTTGGTCCAGATGTGCGCTCCCTGTCCCTTGCCCGTCTCAGCCACCAAAGACACCCCAACCACAAGACAGAGGGACATCCCGGCTCCATGTGGAGAGGCCCGTAAGGAGGCCACTGAGGGAGGACGGGGTCCTGCCTGGGGCTGCAGCTGCCCCCAGCCCTGGGCCTCCCGGGCCTCCTGGGCCTCCAGGGCCTCCTGGGCCTCCCGGGCCTCCTGGGCCTCCAGGGCCTCCTGGGCCTCCCGGGCCTCCAGGGCCTCCTGGGCCTCCAGGTCCTCCTGGGCCTCCCCCTTCCTAGACGCCCTGGGCTTCCTGGTCTCACCCCAGGCTTAAAGAGGACCTGTGTCCCCCAGAAGGACACGACTGGCTCACGACTCAGCAAACTCCCAGTCACTACAGCCCGAGCCCTGACTCAGCCCTGGGAGCGCGGTCCTTGTCCTCGTCCTTGTGTGTCGCCTGCCCCCGCTGCGCCCTGCAAGGGAGGTCCTGTCCTTACTGCACTGAGTTTTGCCACTTTTCAGGGTTCGCTTATTTTACTATGAAAGGCACGCGTGGTCCCTGGAGCACCTCGCATGGTACCGAGGGGTGCCAAGGGCAGGGGCCCCGTCTACCCCGGCCGCACCCGCCATCACGCTCCATTTACCATCTCCCAGAGCAACCCCCGGCCAGTCCTGTCTATTGTCTGCCCTTAGTCCTGCACACACCTGCGGTATATTAGAATCACCCACCCCAGGCCTGTGGCTCAGTGGTAGAGTGTTTGCCTAGCAAGTGTGAGGCACTGGGGCTGTGGCACGGGGCTGTGGCACGGGGCTGTGGCATGTGGCTGTGGCGCGTGGCGCACAGGCAGAGCCGGGAGCTGTGCACGGTCTTTGATGCCAAGTGTCTCCTCCTGAGCCTGTCATGAAGGAAACCTTAAGAGGCTGCGAGGACACTCTGACCCACAAGGACGTTCACCCAGGGTTATTCATGATCAGGAAGTCGCACAGAGGGACGGGGGAGGCAGGGCCCACTGTGGGACAGTGAGGCTGCCATGCAGGTGTTGAGAGAGGCCGTGGCGACAGGAGGACCCTGGCTGCCCCGGGAGCGGCCCTCCTGCTGGGGAAGGCAGTGTGGAAAGGGACAGGTGGGGCCAAGTGGCGGAGTCCTGCGTGGCTCTCCCAGGTCGGGGCTCAGGGCGTGACCACAGTGAGGAGCAGGTGGCTGAGGGGAGAGGACCCTGGTCGTGGGGTCGCCAAGTCCAGAGGCCTCTTTGCCCCACGGCAGTTACCAGTCACCAACAGGAGCCCAGCCAGAGCTGGACAGGAGATGGGTCAGGTGCCAGAGGTGGCCAGGGACACCTGATGCCCTGGCTATGAGGCGGCTGGCGGGCGGTGCCCACTCTTGGCTCCGCTACCCCACAGCAAGGACCAATAAAGGCGTCGCCCGTGGGTGTGGGGAGGTGCCAGCTCAGTCTCCCAGCCTGTTCCTCAGGTGCTGGGGTGGACAGGGCCGCACAGCATGCTGGGTAAGCACCGGCCACTGCACTCCGGCCGCATCCCGGACCCCAGAGTCACCACAGGAGCCTCAGGAAGGAATGGTGCTGTCTGACCATGAGCGTCCCTGTCCCCGTGGGAGAGGCCGGACGCGGAGGAAGCCATGCAGGAGTGAGCTGGGGACTGGGCCCCCTCCAGGTCCCTCCTGTCACTGGGAGACGGCAGGAGGCTGAGGTCCACCTTGTCCCCCGTCATCCAGAGGGGCCCGTCCCAGGGTGAGGGGGCTGTACCTCCCTGTGGTGTCCTTCATGGGGGACCTGTCACTTCATGGAGAATGTCTGCCAAGCCTGGTTGGGAGCCAGGTCCCCAAGAGGTGAGGCGGAGGCTTCCCTGCTGGGGCCTCCCTTCCAAGGGACACCATGCGGGTCAGTGGCAGCTGCTGTCACAAAATGCCAGAACGGGTCAACTTACAGAGCAGAAAGGTTTGCTCTGATTCCCTATTTCAGTGTGTGGTCACTTAAGCCTGCGGATTTGGGCCTGGCACCTCACGGCAGGAGCACATGGTGGGACAGAGCTGTTTGGGAAGACAGAGGACGGACCCAGGGTCCCAACACCCGCAGTGGCCTCATGTCACCAGGCCCCGCCCCTGAAGGTCCCCCACCTCCCTCTGCATCATGGCTGAGGACCAAGCCCATGACACCCAGGTCTGGGGGACGCTGAGGTACCATTGTGACAGCTCCCTCCCCAGAGCTCCTACAGGGCCCTGGGTGGCCAAGGTGGGGAGGCACCCAGAGCTTCAAGGTCCTAGGGACAGTCCAAGATGCTGGGGGAGGTGACCTAAGTGCTGCGGCCCCCACAGGGACAGCAGGCAGTGTGTCTGCTACCCTCAGAGGCCTGAGTGGAGCTCGGGCACAGCCACCGGCCAGCCCAGCCCGTCACACATGTCCCCACCCGAGAGCCACTCATGTGTGCCTGGGGGCAGGACGTGACCTCTGCAAGCCACTTCCTCCCAGTGACATTTTGGGGAGAAGAAAACTACTGACACCCTTGCCTTCCCTCCTCCCTCCTCCCCTCTGCAGTGGGTCCCCTGAGCTCACCCAGGGGACTGTGGCTGGGGGTCTGGCGAAACAGTGCGGGCCTGGCACCCAGGAAGTGCGTCTCCCCGACGTCGCTGAGTGGAAGGAGTGGGAGGACGCCGGGTGCATGGCCAGGCGCACGCGCGGCTCAGACCCAGGGATGGGGACGAATGGGGACAACAGGGCATCTTCCAGCTGTCCCTCAGGAGAGACAGGAAGATGAGCCCTCTCGCAGTGGTGCGCACCGTGGGTCAGGCAAGGACAGCAGAGGTCACCATGAGTGTCCCTGGCTGAGGATGGAGGAGGTGCCCAGTGGGCCCCGGGCACCAGCATTCCATTCCCTCCTCACAGGATAATGCACGAGGTGGCCACCACCACTGTCCCCTGTGTGCAGACCCCACCTGTCACAGCTGGGGTTGGCCCAGAGGTCCTTGGGATGCGACGTGGACACCACGGCATCCACGTGACCCTGGAAGTCGTCAGATGCCCAGGTCCAGCCCCGTCGCCAGTGTGGGAGCCAGCCACTGGGTGCGTGGGGACGCCAGGTGGCTTTGAGGCCACTCGGGGGTGACAGCAATGCTGCCCAGGATGCCCCGGGCTCTCCAGTGTGCAGCCTGCGGGTCCTTGAGGAAACAGCGCCACTCCAGATGGGGACGTCCAGCAGGACGGCCCTCACCCAGGATGGAGCAGTGGCCTGCGTGTCCGCGGCCCTCCCTGGGCTCCCGGTCGGTGTCAGGAGGACCACGGGAACCCGGCGTGTGGCCCGTGGTAAGGCAGTAAGCGCCCGTGACACAGGATGCACCCACGTGAGTGGCAAGAGACAGAATGTCCCTGTCACCAAGCCGGCAGCCCACGCCCCTAGCCCTGGCCTGCAGTGGCTGCTGGTGTCCCTGGGGCAGCTGGATCCTGGCCCCAACCCTGGAACCAGGCTCAGGCACCTGGTCTGAGAGCCTGGCAGGCAAGGGCCCAGGGACAAGATGACAAGACGGTGCCACGTGAGGCCTCTGTGGGGGTGCAGCAGGTCTCGGGGACACGTGGGTCCCTGCCGGACCCCATTAAGGTTCTGTCCCTGGCTCAGGGAGAAGCTAGTATTGTCCCCAAGAATCAGCATGGGTACAAGGTAGGACCGAAGCTCTCATGCCAACTAGGAATTCGGTGTCCCCGGGTCCCTTGGCATAATGACAGGACCCTACACCCCACGTTCCCAGATGCACCTGGGGTGGACTCTCTCCTGTCCCCCAAATCCCTGATCCTTTTCTTGCCACCTGGGCCCCTAGGTGGTCTCTACGTGCCAGTGACACCCTCCCCCACCACTCGAGCCCCCAGAGGTGCCTCCTAATGCTACAGGTGGAACCCTGGGCTGCCACTTCCCGGCTGTGTGATGTTGGGCCAAGTCCTTGACTTCTCTGTGCCTCCGATTCCTCATTTGTAAAGTGGCCCTCGCCCAGGATGTCGTGGAGATGAACGAGTGTGGCTGCCCGGCAGCTGCCATTGTCCGATTAGCTATCATCAGCATCGCCATGTGCCGTGGGCCAAGGTTCCTGGGCCGCAGCCAGGAGGCTGGGCTTGTCCCCAGCTCTGTGTCACCTCGGGAAAGTCCATTCCTAGAGCTGCAGAGTAGGGGACGAAGCAGGAGGGGCCGAGTCCTCTGGGTCGTTTTGACGCACGTCCACGCCATCTCTGACTGTCCCTGTCCCCACGACAGGGCTGAATTCTCCACTCGAGGGTGTGGGCTGGGCTGCGTGGGCTGCCAGCTGTCTGTCCACTGGGTCCTCTAGCCGACGCCACAGGCCGGGTGGCTGAGAAAGAGGGACCACCGCTCACGTCTCGGGCGCAGGAGCCTGGTGACCTCCTGCCTCTCACGTCACCTGCAGCTGTGGCCTCCAGTGTGAGTGACCCAGCATGAGCCCCGCTTGGGAGGACTCGGCCCCCGCCTCCTGGCCGCCTGCCCACACCCCCGCTTTGGTGCTCGGGTTCCTGCAGATGGACTTGGGGGCAGGGGTGACCACGCTCGGGTCACAGCAGACCAAGTGAACGCAGGTGGCAGAGGGACGGCGGGCAGTTCCCGGGCTGGGTCACAGCTGTTCTGTCCTGCTCATCTGCTCATCTGGGGGACACTCAGCGGCCTCTGGAGACGCCAATGGGGAGAACCAGGCCTCCTTCCAGAGCAGCTGTGTGACCCGGATGGAACCACTCTCCCGGTCCTGGTGACTCCTCAGACGTCCGGGCCTGGCTGCGGCCACCTTCTCCTGGAGCCCCGTGCAGCCGCCAAGTGCAGACACCGGTTCAGAGACCAGACCGACTGGTGGGGAGCAGATTTGAAAAGCCGGGACGCGATGGCGCTCTACCCACACCAGGGAGGCAGGACGGCGGGTCCAGGCGGCTACGGAGGGGTGAGCCCGGAACACAGCACGCTGAGCCACAGCCACAGAGGCCACCGAGTGCCCACGCAGGACAACCCAACAGGAAACCCAGAGCGACAGGCCACAGGTCACCAGGCACCAGCTGGGGACAGCGGAGGGAGCAGCTGCCACGGGTGGGGCTCCTTCCTTCTGTCCTTGTCTTTCTGCAGGGCCTGGGGCGGTGACAATGTCCTAGAACTGGACAGTGGTGCTGGACGCACAGTTGGTGATTACCCAGAAGCCCCCTGACCATGCACTTTGGAAGGCGCCTGTGGCACGCCAAGGGCCCTGGGTTCCGTTCCCAGCACTGCAGGCCACTTCTCAGCCACACTGTGAGTAGGACAGAGAGGCAGAGTGACAGGGCCACCTGGTGCTCACTGCAGCTCCACTCACACTGGCCAAGCCACGCAGCCAGCCTGGGTGCCCACAGAGATGATGGACCAGGAAACTGCGGCGCAGGCACATAGTGGAATATTACTCAGCCCTAAAGAAGAAGGGAATGATGGCATTGTGGGTAAATGGACAGACTGGAAATTGTCATGTGAAGTGAAATAAGCCAGTCGCCAAACAGCAAAGGCCAAATGTCCTCTGTGATATGCAGATGTTGACCCACAAGTGGGGGGGGGGACAGAAGCTCGCTGGATAAGACACAGGGGAGTGAAGGGAGGGGAGGGGAGGGGAGGGGAGGGGAGGGACTGGGAGACACAGGGGAATGGATGGACGTCACTTTCCATGTTCACATAGGAACCCACGACCAGGGACACCCCACAGCAGGTCCACCCACAGGAGTGGGACGTCACACCGTGTAGGTGGGACATGTCACAATGCAGGCTGCCATCGCGGATGGCAAGAAGAACAAATAAAAACATTTAAAAAATACAACAGGCGGCCGGGGACGTAGAGGCGCTTGCTCAGGGCTGCTGCGCACAGCTGGGACCCAGGAGGACCCCAGCTGTCCAGGCCCCCGGCCATGAGGTCACCTGCCCCTGCACCCCAGCAGTGGGTGGGCAGGGGGCTGAGGCTTCCTCGAGAACCCGACACCCACGGGGCCAGGCTAGGCAGCGCAGGGCAGGCCAGGGACGCCGTGGCTCCTTCGCGGTGGCTCGAGGCTCTGCCGAGCCAAGCTGGCCGGCTGCTCGAGGCGCCCCCATGGCTGTGTCCCTCACTGTCCCCACGGTCAGACGCACCTTGGGTCCCAGTTCTGAATCTTGCCATGTGACCCTGGGAGAGGCGAGAGGGGTACTCTGCTTGTGGCCTTTCTAGCTCTCGGCCACTTCTGGGTGACTCCTCTGCGCTCTGGGTCATGCCAGGTGCTGGAGGGTCCCTGAAGGACACAGATAGACCCGAGACCCAGCCGTCCTGGAAACGACCCTGTGAGGGTCAAACTCCAAAACCAAGTGAAGGAATGACAAGGTCCCTTCGCAGACTGGGAACACCGGGCTCAGAGAGGGCGCGGAGGTCAGGGTGACAGGCTGGGCCCTGGGCTGGCACTGCTGTGTCCGGGCTGTGGTAACAAAGCACCAGAGACTGGGCGGCAGGTAAAGGGCAGAGTGAGCGATCTGGAGGCCGGAAGTCGAGGGCAGGTACTCGCCCCAGATGGGCGATCTCTCTCCCATCGGATAGCAGTAGCCTCACACTGTAGTCGGGGGACAGCAAGCTTTCTGGGACTCTTCATGGCTTTATCTAACCCTAAGTGCCCCCCAAGTCCCCTAACCCTCAATGTCCCCAGCCCTTTTATGTTTTGAGACAGGGGTTCCTAAGTTGCTTATGGCCTAAGTTGCTGAGGCTGGCCTCCAACTTGCAATCCTCCTGCCTCAGCCTCCATAGCTGATGGGATCATAGGCATAGGCCACCGCACCTGGCTAGAATTTGAAGTTTAAAGATACAAACCTTCCAACAACAAGCAAAAACACCAGGTGCAAACGGTTTCACTAAGGAGTTCAGTCAAACAAGAAAGAGATAAGACCAATTCCAGATCTATCTTCTGGAATATGAGCAACTCCATTTCCCAACTCCTCCTGGGAGGTTGGCATTACCCAGATCCCCAAGTGAGACAAAGACGTCTTGAGAAATAAATCTACAAAGTAACATCCCTCACGAACTCAGATGCAATAACCACCCACAAGCAGGAGCAGGTGAAATCCAACAATAACGACGGTTCAGCCCTGAGAATTAGTCCACGTAATGCGCCATATCCCCAAACTAAAGCAGGAAGATGATATGATCATATCAAATATGCAGAAAAATCCTTGACAAAATCCAACATTTATTCATGATGGAAATTCTCTTCCCACCGGGCACAGAGGCAATTTCCTCAGCTTGATGAAAGGTATCTTCAAAACCTCCAGTTCATACCATTTTCATGGTCACAGAATGAAGCTTCTTCCCCCAGGATCCCAAACAGGGCCCAGACCGCCACCCTCACCCCCTTGTCAACATCACTCTGCAGGTCCTGCCCGGGTCACAGGAGAAGGAGACGGCTGGGCGTGCTGGTGGCTCAGGAGGCTGAGGCAGGAGGACTGAGAGGTGGAGGCCAGCCTCAGCAACAGTGAGGCCCTAAGCAGCTCAGCGAAGCCCTGTCTCTAAATAAAACACAAAACAGGGCTCGGGGTGGAGAGGCCCTGGTTAATTCCCTGGTATGAAACATAGAAGAGGGAGGGAGGGAGAGAGGGAGGGAGGGAGGGAGGAGGAGGAGGAGGAGGAGGAGGAGGAGGAGGAGGAGGAGGGCAGATGAGAAGAGAGAGACAGAACTGCCCGAGCTCACAGGCCACGGGGTTGTCTGAGTTAAAAATCCCACAGAATCAACAGAGAAGCTACTGGAAGTGACAAACGCACCGAGAGGTCACAGAACACAAGGCCAGTCTCCCAAATGCAAGAGTGTTCCCATTCTCCAGCCAGGGCAAGCTGGGGACAGCAATGAAGAAACACTGGGGTGACAGAGTGACTGGATTGGGGTGACCCTGGGCAGCCAGGGGGACCTGGGGCCCCTGACCTGTGGCCTGACCGTCGGCCAATTTCTGGCCAACAGAGGAACTGGGCCTCACCCACCTGCTGTCACCCTGGCACCCTCCGGCCCACTTTGGGAGCTCCCATCCCTGCCACTGCATGGCCTCTGTCAGGGTCAAGGTCATCGGCGTCCACAATGCTGGCAGCCCAAGGGTCTGTGTCTACCCTGACCTGGCCCTCAGGCGGTCTTGGCCGGGCTGACCTCCATCCTTCTGGGGACCGTCTGGCTCTGTTACCAGACACCAGCCCGGCACCCCTCTGCCCAGAGACCTCCGGATGGCGGAGAGTGGGGTGTCCCTCAGCTCTTCCCCACGGTGACTCAAGACCCACCAACACCACTGCAGAAGGGGACACTGGACGTGGGGCTCAGGGTGTCCCAGGTCCCAATCCACAGATGAATCTCCCTATGTCACCCCTACTGTGTGGCCACCCAGGGTACTCAATGCCACTCAGGGGACAAATGTGAAGACTAATGCAGTATGTCCTCCTGGCTAGAGGGACCCGTGCGGCCCGGCGAGGCCCAGGACAGCAGGGTGACCTCCTGCATCTCCCTGACGGGCCCTGGGCTCGGAGAGCCGCCTGGGGACGCGGGGTCTGCGGGATCTGAGGCCCGTGGCTCCCTCCCTCCTTCAGCCCTGTCCCTGCCTGGGCCCAGCCCCCTGGGAGGGGCCCTTCAGCACAGACCAGGGGCCTGGACACCACGACTCACTGTGGCTCTAAGTGACCCTGGCCCGGGGGACACACCCACAGGACTGAGGGGGGTCAGCACGTCTCCTTAGCACTGAGGCAGCAGGCGCTCCGTGCCCACCCACGTGGCTCGGGGGGCACCACTGCTTCTCCGTGTGGCCTCCAGGGGCTGCCAGCCACTGGCCATCCCAGGTGCCCAGGTGCAGTTGGGCGCAGGCCACCTCTGAAGGCCCGCTCCGGCTGCCATAATGGCCGATGGCTGGGACTCGTCTGGGGAAGACGAATTTTCTTTCAGAAGAATATTACCGTTTTGTCCTCAAATGTGACTCTAACTAGCCGCCCTGTGGGCTGTCCTCTGTCCCTCCGCCCTTCCTTCCTCCTTGGGGACAGGAAACTCACTCTCAAGGAAATCGACTCACTTGGTGCTGGGCCTGGGCACCCCCGGAGGTGGGGTCTGAGCCGTCTGGCCCGTGGCCCTGCAGAAGGCGAGGCTCCCGCACTTCCACCAGTGGCCCAGGCCCACCTCGAGTGAGTGACAGGGCCCAGCCTGCAGCCCGAGTCTGCCGGACACCCCAGCTTCCTGGGGCCCAGGACACATACATGTGCACATTCCCGGGATAGAGCACAGGATCTGGCATGTGACAGGTACTTGGAAGGAAAGGAGCATTTATGCAAGATAATGTGGCAGAAGTAAGCCAAGCCGTGGAGACAGACAGACCAGACACCAGGTCCTGATGAACCTGTGACCTAGATCAAGCCGTGCCTGAAGCCCACCTTGCCCTGAAAATCTCAGTTCCATGAATCCACGCTCCCACCTCAGGGTGTGTTTGGTTTTTTGGTTTACACCTATTTAATCTGCCCATTCTACCTGTTGCAATGGGGTTTTTACAGCCAGAGGGATGGCTCTTATGTACCCTTCCTTTCTGGACTCTGATTGCAGGTGAAGATGGACGTCCCCTCCCAGCAGGCTCCCTAGACCCTGTCCCAGGTGGCCCCTCTCCACGACCCTCCTGTCTTCCCACGCAGCCTGGGCGTCCTCCCTGGGCTCACTGGCGCTGCTGCCCAACCCAGAGCACAGCTCTGATGCATGTCTGTCCCTGCTGCGCCCTCTGCCTGACCTTCACATGTCTCATTCTCGTCCCTCCTTCCTTCTGGATTTGATCCAGCGTCACCAACGTCACTCCGTCAAGGAATCCACTCCGGGCCACCCAGTCCTAAAGGTCCCTCCCTGCCCTGGCTCTTCCTCACACTTAGTACCAGGTGCCATGACGCCCTGTTGACTTGTGGATTCACCCCACTGAATCCTCCAGTGTCCCAAGGGTGGGGACAGCCCGTCTCCTTCCCTCAGGTCCCCACCCAGCCTACCCCAGGACGGAGGCTCTATAAATACCCTGAGGCTTGAATGTGGAAGACATCTTTTCATAGACCATGAATGGTGATCAGGAAGGAACGGGACAGAATCTGTATAAATACCGTCATCACCAGAGACGGGGAGTAGGGGAGTCGGGGAGATGCTGTTTACAGCAGCCGAGACCCGCACCTGGCGACAAGGCTGGGGGGGACGGGCTCTGCGGCATCCAGATCCGCCTGCTCGGCTAAAAAGAAGCGCTGCTTTGGGTGCCTCCCCCTCCCCCTCTCCTCTGAGGACACCTGCTGGGGCCTGGGTGACCGTCCTCTGGTTACCTAAGGTCAGGGCAGGCCCACCCAGTGTGGGTCACTATGGAGACCCAGCAGGAAGAGGGTGGCCCGGTCACTCTGGACACAGGAGAATGCTGTTTTCCAACCCACAGCACAAGGTCCTGGGGCCAGCGCTCGGCTGGGCTCTGGGGCAGGCACAAGCTCCACGGGGATCTAGAGTTCGGCACGAAGGAGTCGCTCTGGGATCTGGGAAACCCCAAACCACAAAGCCCAGGAGACATCTAACAGGCACAGAGTGGAACTGAAGTCCCCAGGAGACAGTGCATCAGGGTGCGCACATGACAATGACGCAGAGGTCTTCTGTGCTAAGTAACTTGGACCTGCTCGCGCAGGAAGAATGCGGCTGGCAGATGGAATATATGAGCAAATTCCTTCATCCATCCATCCATCCATCCATCCATCTGTCTGTCCATCCATCTGTCCTGTGTCCTTTCTTTTACCCACTACCCACATATCCACCCACCCCTCCGAACACCTGCTCATCTATTCATCCTTCCGTCCATTTATTTATTGTCTTAGTCCGCTTTCCATTACTGTAACAGAACAACTGAGAGAATAAACTAATAAAGAAAAAAGGTTGATTTGGGCTGACAGTTTTGAAGGTTCTCATGCAAGATCAAGCAGACTCATGACCCTTGGGCCTGTGGTGAAGCAGCCCATCATGGAAGTAAGTGGGACTCAGTCTTGGTCAGGAATCTTGGTCAGAGACTGTGGTTTCACGAGCTCCCTCCAGGGCTGCTCGGCTCCAGTGTCCGAGGTGCCCATCTCCTGGCCTGGACAGCCCACCTGGAGAGGCGACCCCTACCCTGCCTTCCCCCACTTGGGCCCACAGGCTCGAGGGAAGGTCCCTACAGGGACAGCCACTTCCACTCTCGTTTCTGTCACCTCCCTCCCACAGGGGGGCTGCTCTGAGTGTGGCCTCGACCTTCCTGTGGCTCAGCTGGTGTCCCTTCCCATGTATCATGGACTACATCAGGCTGCAACTCAACAGCAACGTCACGAGACCAGTTTGCAGACCAGTTTCCACCAAGTGTTGCAGGATCAACTTTCTTTTCTAAATCATTTGTGGAGGCTCACACCTGTCATTCCAGCACCTGGGGAGGCTGAGGCAGGAGGCTCCAAAGTTGGAGGCCAGCCTCAGCAACTTAGCAAGGCCCTGTGTCTAAATAAAACACAAAACAGGGCTGGGATGGGGCTCAGAGATGAGCTGGGTTCAATCCCTGGCACCTAAATAAATAGATAAATAAATACACAAATAAATGAATAGTTTGCAGGAATGAGAAATACAAGTTGAAATTAAAGCACAAGTTAAATGACTGACAGGTCAAGAGGGTCAAAGGCCAAAGGGTCCCTCTGAGGACAGACCTGGGCGGGCTGCCTGCACCTGTCTGCCCCGAAGATCCCGACCCCAGTCCCCGCAGTCTTGCTGTGACAGGGACACTTCTGGCTCCTCCCCTGCAGTATCCTAGCAGGGTCCACATAACCGCCAGCAAACTGGGGCCTCTGCACCCCTCCACGGCCATTCAGGTGGCAGACCCTGGGCTAACCCAGGGCCACCTCCAGGCCAGAGACAACGCTGAGGTCCCCCAGTTTCAAGTTCAGCTGTGGAGTCTCTAGCTGGGCCCGAGGGGTTGGGTTTCAGGTTGAGAGGGTCCAGGGCCACACAGCCTGGGCTAAGCTCTCCCACCCTTCCCCAGCCCGCGACCTGTGCTCACCCAGGCTCCTCCCCCAGGACCCCAGGCTCCTCCCCCAGGACCCCAGGCTCCTCCCCCACGGGACCCAGGCTCTTCCCTCGGGACCCCAGCCCTCAGGAGCTCGGACACCCTCCCCCATTCCCCGGGGTGGTGCTCTGTGTGTTGCTGGTGCAAGTCGTCCAGAGGGCGCCACAGCTGTTTCTTGGCCCTGATGCCAGCAGGGCTCTGGAGATGGTCCTTGACCGCCCCGGGGGTCCCCAGGGCAGGTCCCTCATTCTGGAGGCAACTCGAACTGCTCAAATCCAAAGCACCTGCCGTCCTGCTGGTGCAGAGCAGCAGGCTTCAGACCCAGGCTGATCCCTGGGGCTTCCAGACATCCCCACCATCTCTACCAGCACACAGCCACACCCGGGGCTTCAAAAGTGGTCAGGGTGGCCGGGCACGGTGGCACCACATGCCTGTCATCCCAGTGGCTGGGGAGGCTGAGGCAGGAGGATCATGAGGTTCAAGGCCAGCCTCAGCAACTTAGTGAGGCCCTGAGCAACTCAGAGAGACCCTGTCTCTAAATAAATACCAAAAAGAGCTGGGGACGGGGCTCAGTGGGTAAGTGGCCCAGGGTTCAATCCCCAGCACAAAACCCCTTAAGTACAGTGCATAATCATAATCACATAATTAGCTGCAGCAGGTTAATTAACATTAACATAACACATATAAGCTCAAGATGATGGTTTTCAGCCTATTTTAAGCAATTGTGTCAATTTTGTTGAAATATTCACAGAAATGAAAACTTGGGACTTCGTGGGTCCCTTTAATTACTATAGGGTCTGGAGTCCCGCCCCCCAGGATGGCCCTCCCTGAGGCCAGCTCCTGGCTGCACCTTTGCCAGTTGCGGGGCTGTCACTGCAGGTCCCCGGCAGGCCTGGCCTGTGCTCACTGACCCCCAGGGGGAGGAACCAGCTCTTCCTAGAGAGAAAGTCCCACTCCCCAGCCCAGAGGCCCCGTGCAAAGGGCAGGAGCGGCAGATGTCCCTGTACTGTGTCCTCGGGACCACCCCTGTGAATGACCACATCTCTGCACAGCCACATCCCTCACACCCTCCTGTCATGTCAGGTCCCCTGTCCTCGACAACACGGACACGCCCCTTCCTGCCAAAATGCTGCCAAACTCCCTGATGCTGGTTACCCGCTGCCTTGGCCAGAAAGAAGAGTGAGGGGGTGCGCCTCCTGCTGGCGCGGCCGGGGCAGGACAGGTGGGACAGGGTCCAGGCCAGGCAGCCAGGGCCCAGCTTCCTTCCCGCCTCTGCACGCAGAGCAGGGCGCAGCAGGACCCCCAGACGCCCGACCACACCCACTGCTGACCAGCTCACGGGCAGGGGACGGAGCCCAGGGAGGACAGCCCGAGACCCCTAGCTGGGCAGGCCACGGGACAAGCAGGGGCTCGGTCCTGAGAGAGGCAAACGTCACGAGGCTTAGCCCCCAAAGGGAGTCATCCTCTAGAAGATTCCACAGCCCAGGGGGCTCTGGGTCCCCCGGGGGAGGCTCTGGGTTCCCCCAGGGGAGGAGGTGCTGGGTCCCTCCAGGGGAGACTCTGGCCCTTCAGGATGACACATTCTGGTGAGGATTTGGTGGGGGTCTGAAGCTGGGGTGTGGACACAGCCCCCTGGCCCTGAAGTCCACCTGACTGTGTCGACCCGTCCCCTGAGTGACCTTGGGGAGGCACCTCCCCTCTTCAACCTACCGTCCTCCCTGAAAGGGTGAAGCCTCCAATCAGAGGCTTGGCGCTCGCGGGGAGCAGGTGCCCCCATCCGGGCACTGCTGGGCACAGGCCCTGGGGGGCTCTTCTGCCAGAGAAAAGTGGAGCCCAGATTCTCCACTACAGGGAAGGAAGGAAGGAGGGGACCGCGGACGGAGGAAGTGTCCCAGCAGCGCCCCCGAGTGGCCCTGCTGTGCCTTGGGAAGGCGGAGGGGTCACTTCTGAGCCTCTTTTTACCCGATTTTCTGCGAAGTCCTGTTGCGTGGACAGAAACACACACCTGCACAAAGTCCCCGTCACCGTGCACCAGCCAAGCACTGCAAGCCCGTGGCACCAGGGATGGGGAGCTGTGGGGCAGGTGACAAAAACAGACAGGGCTGAGAGTGACCTCAGCCTGGGGCACAGACAGCTGCAGGGCGCAGCCTGGGGCACAGCCAGCCTTCCTGAGGGAGGACCACGAGGACAGGGTGCTAGTGGGCAGCCTGGTGGCCTGGGGCTGGCAAGCGTGTGTCCACGGCCACCCCAACTCCCGCACAGCGGACACCTGGAGCAGCTTGGGTCAGACTCTGCCAAGCCACTGTCCCCCACCATGGGACAGTGTGGACGTCACACACGATCCTCCCAACAGCCTGGAAAGGCACAGCCACCACCTGGGGCTACCCTGTCCCCACTGGCTCGCGGCCTGTCCCCCAGTTCCCCCCTGCCCACTGCGCCCTCTTCCATGCTGTCTCGGCTGTCCCCGTGGCCACACTCTGCTCTGGGGCCACACTGGTCCTTCACCAGAGCTTGCAGCAGCCCCTGGAGCCACGAGACACCTGCTGGCCCAGAATGACAGCTCTGTCCAGCCCCAGCCTGCAGCTGCCGCTGGCGGCTGAGTCAGCAGGGCTGATGGGAGCACTCGAGGTGTCCCTGCCGGTCAGGGTCAAAGCCTCACAGTCGCTCCCCTTCCCGAAAGTGACTGCACTACTGTGTGAGCCGCCCCTCGGAAACCGTGGGCCACACGCACCCCACGCCCCACACCCCGCATCCTGCACCCACACCCTCCTCATCACTTATAAGCAGCTAACCAAGGCATTTCAATACTGGCACAAACTATGCACAGAGCCTGGCGCGGAGGACCACGCCTGTCATCCTAGCGTTCAGGAGGCTGAGGCAGGAGGATCCCAAGTTGGAGGCCAGCCTCAGCAATGGCAAGGCCCTGTCTCTAAATAAAATACTAAATAGGACTGGGGACATAACTCAGGGATTGAGGGCCCCTGGGTTCAATCTCTGGTACCAAAACTAAAAAAAAAAAAAACTATGCATACATAAAAAACGGGAAGGAAGTTCCCCAGCACGTCGTGTGCCTCAGCTCTGGAGCCTGCAGATGCCCCCCCGCGGTGCCTCCCCAAGTTTGGACATCCAACACCATGACTCTGCGGCCCACTGCCGCACGCAGCCCCCTTAAGAGAGGCCTTCAGAACAGCCCAGGATGGGCCTTTCCCAGGTGAGGATGTGGAGGTGCACTCGGTGCCCAGGTCAGAGCATGCCCAGCAGGGACAGGGACAGGGCCAGAGCCAGGTGCCTCTGTGTCTGGTTCTGGGCTGAGGGCCGCACTCACCACCAGGAGCTGCGGGAGCTGTGGTCATTCACAGCCTCAAAGATCGGTGTGCGTGTGTGTGAGTGTGCGTGCGTGTGTCTGTGTGTGACGTCGATGAGGCACAGCAGGCACGGCAGCTCCTCAGGGGAACTCTCGGGTGGGTGGCTGGGTGGGCCGATGACTGACAGCCGGGTGGATGGGTGACGGTGGGGTGAGTGGCTGGGTGGGGTCATGGCGGCTCATCTGCTCATTAATGCCAGGTTCTTGGCACCGACTCTAGCTCGCTGGGGCATGACCTGGAGACAGCGCCTGCTCCTGCCCTGATCTAAGGTGCTCTGTACTCAGTCTCCCCACCTTCTCTCCCCATTGGCCTAACAGGTAGCTTTTGATGTAACAAAGCTGTCAAAGTAGCCCTCGTGATTATGGCTGAGGTGGCCCTCAGGGACATGGTGTGCCAGCTGACCTCGCTGTCCCTTGCTCTGGTGGCCAGGACGCACCTGCCTTGCTGGGATCCTGGAACTGGGACTGCTGCCCTGTGGGTGAGGCGCGGGTCCCCAGGCGTCTCCAGGAAGGCAGTGTGGAGCTCCCCAGTTACGGAGAGTCGCCTTCTGCACCTCCATCCTCCATCCTGGTGACAGGCTCCCGCTGCCCAGGGAGATTACAGGCCTGGATCAAGCTGGTGAGCCACAGGGAGTGGGAGCGGCCGCTGGCACCTCCCGTTGCCGCTGCGCGTGACTGTCATCAAAGAAAACCCTCAGTAAGCAGCTCGGGCGCCGGAACCGTCACAGGGTGCGGCAGAGCCCGAGTCCCACAGAAATCAGGATGGAAATGAGCAGGTGTGCCCACGGGCGCCGCCGGAATCCCGAGCCACAAAGTCCCCCGGGCTGCCGAGTGTGCAAAGTCCTGTCCTGACGTGGCCCACCTCCGCCACCTTCCACAGCCCCCCAAAGGTGCCACCTCCCCCTCGGTTTACAAAGGGAGATGGAGGCCTCACAGGTCACCCCAACTGCCCATGGCCAGCGAGAGGTGGCCGATGCTGAGCCTCAGTCTCCAGTTCCCCACGACAGGCCCAGGGCGCTCAGGTTGCTGGAGCCTCCTGGGGACTGTACAGGACACCTGGGTATAAAACCCTCGGCTGTCAGGCCCCGCGGGGCCAGCTCCTCTGCTGTCCTGTGCCCTTCAACCTCCGCCTCCCCTTGTCACAGCTTCATGTAGAATGTTTTTGTGCCTCCTGCCTCCTGGGGCCACCCAGCGCGCCTCCACCCTTCCCGGACAGTGCGACCACAGAAGGGAGCCCACGCTGTCAACTCAAACCTGGATGGCCCAACACAGTAGGACCATTCTGTGCCTCGAACTGAACTGGGAACACGACACACTAGTTCAGTCACCCAGATGTCACAGAATCCCAAGACGACATTCAAATGCTCACCAGTCCCAGGTCCCAGGGCTATGCAGTGGCCGCCATGCGGATATCCGCAAATGAGACGTTTCCCCAGCACCGCCTCCCTCCCGCCCACCCACCCATCTGCCCACCCCGCTGTCCCTCTGCCGTGGTTTGGATGTGATTTGTCCCCCCCCAAAGGTCTGTGTATGAGATGAGTCTTGAAGCTTTGTCCCTAGTGTGGCAATGTTCACAGGTCGAGGGACCTTTAGTAGGTGGGGCTTCACAGAGGCCTTAGTTCTTTGGGGGTGATGTCCTCAGAAGGGTGGCGCAAATCTCGTAAAATCTCACCCACCCTGTGACCCATTCCCCGGGGTCCTCCCTGCTGACGTCACTTGCTCCGAAGTGCCCTTCTGGCCCCCGCTGCCCTTTCTCATGGAACCCTCCCAGGAATTGGGACTACGCTGTTCAGACTTCAAGCCTTCAAAACTGTGGGCCAAACCTCTCTTCTCTGTACAGTAGCTGGCCCCAGGCATTTCACTATAGTAACCAACAGGACCTCGCCCTCCACCTCTCCCTCCATTCACCCACCCTCTCGGCTCCCCACGATGGGGGCCTCCTGTGGGCTGAACACTGGTCTAAGGCACAACGAGGACAAAGAAGGCGTAACGTTAACAAACCAATACTGGGGAGAGGTGGGGAAGGGAATCCCCAAGCCAGGAGAGGAGTGTATGCAGTAGGTGCTCATGCCGTGCTGCTGCCCCTTCATACTCCATCCCACTCCTCCCCCTCCCCTTCCCCCTCCGGACTTTTGTGGCCATCAGTCTGACAGCGTCCAGGGTTAAGCCCCGCCCACCGCCCCACCCACTGCGTCCCATTCCTTTCCCATTTAGCCCTTCACGGCCCTGTCCCCGTCTCAGGAACACTTAGGTTCAGTTCCCCACGTGGCTGACCTATTTATCAGTCCTTAGCACTGCCACTGTGACCCTCAGTCTTTTCCTTGGTCTTGACTCTTCTTGTTCACGTCACCCCGATTCCTTCTGATCTTCTAGCTGGGCTTTGCGTCTGCAGAGCTATCCAGTCACATTATAGCCTGAGGCAGGTGGAAGGAAGGACCGTCCTGTCCTTGGGCTCGCTGGGTTCTTTCCCAAGGTGGAATCGTTTTCTTCCCTTGTCCCCAGTGTGGCATTTTCAGAGCCAGAACCTGACCTTTCAGTCTTATGCGGTCGGGCCCCAGCCCACTGCCGACCGCAGCCACCTTGGCCTCCAAGACAGCAGCCCCGCGTTTCACCCTGACACCCAGGACACGAGGACACGCCGATGGGTGTTTATTCACATAATTTTTTTTTGCTAAAGCAGTTCCCAGAGCCCCGCTGCTCCGCCCTGAAGACCTGCGCAGGTGGCAGGACGAGCTCCAGCCCACAGAGAAGGTTCTCCTGGCTTTTTGTTTTGTGCGTCTTCCTCTGTCTGTCCCTGTCCCTTTCGGTCTCCGTTCACTTCCTCTGCACATGTGTCTGCATGGAGTCCACCCTCTCCCACGTGCTGGGCAGACCCCCGGTGATGGGCATGGATCTGGGGCTGTCCCCACTGTGATGGGACCAGGCACTGAGCGAGGCCCTCCCGTGTCCAACAGGCCCCTGTGGGCAGCAGGACTGGGAGCCAGAGTCCCTGGCCACCCTCCAGCCAGCACAGCCACCGGGGTCACCCTGGAGCGAGCCACCTGCAGAGGGCTGGGGCGGGCACCCCTGACCCCTCTGCCCTTCACGGGAGGACAGTGGGACCCACCCCATGGCCACTGGTCCTGCCTCAGCAGCTTCAACCCACAGTGGATTGAAAATATTTGGGGGAACCGCAGCCTTTGTTCTGCGAGCGTGTGAGCTCTTCCCGTCGTGATCCAGCAACACAGCAGGACCAGGCCCAGCGTCCACGGTCCAGCCAGGAAGTCGTCAGAATCGACTGGCAGCACTCGGGCCACGGCAGGAGGCCTGTGGACGCCCCACCCCACTGCACAGAGAGACCAGCCTCCCCGACATCGGGCTCCAGGGAGGGCCTGCAGCCAGTCCCCTGGGGAGACCCAAGCACAGCTGTCACTCCTTCCACCTGCGTCAGTCCCCACCCCATTCTGACCTCTGTCCCCTTCTACTAGGCTCTCGGTGTCCCCTCCTCTGCACACCACAGGCCTGAGGGCTTTCCCCATCACCACCTTCATCCCCAGAGCTGTCCTTGGGGTTCCACCACCCTGTGGTCTGTTACCGCGGTGTCTCCGTGGCAGACCCGGGGTCCCGAGTGCCACACACCCGCCATGCCTGGCATCTCCCGCTGGCCACACCCCAACCAAGCCCTGGATGCCCTCCCTGTCCACCTCTGAATCCTCGTGGCTTCCCCTCCTGGGCACAGCCAAGCCAGTCAGCAGGTCTCCACCTCCAATGCCCATCACCCATGTCCCTAGGTCTCTGCCTCCAAGGCCACCGCCCTGGACAGGGCCTTCCGTACCACCCGTCATCTGTGCTGGTCACCAGGACAGCCTCCAGTGGCTGCCCCCACCTGCCAGCTGCCATTACCTCGGCCTAGATCAGCCCCCTCGGCGGCTCTGACGTCACCGCCCACTGCCAGCTGCCGGTGGAGTCCCTGTGCACTCCGCAGAGCTTCCGGACCTGCACCCCAGTCAGGGCGCCTTGGCAACTGCTGTGTCCCTGCGGCTGGCACGGCCTCCTGGCTCCCCAGGCTGCGCACCCCAGGCCCTGCACCAAGGGCTCCTGCTGCCCGCTCCCCCTTCAGATCTCCATGGGACCTCCTCCTGCCACTCGCTCTCCAGCTGTCATAGCTAATCCACGACCCTGACACCCAACCACAGTGACCGGCCACCGGACGTGCTCCCCTCTCGCCGGCCATACACCCCACTCACTGGCTGTGCTCCCCTCTCACCTTCTACTTACTTCCTTTTTTAATTTCTGGAGCGAGTAGAGCGCTCTCCCCCCTGCCCCAGCTTGAGAGCATAGCAGTGGCTCAATAAACACGGCCTGCGGGGGTCCGTCACTGCAGGCTGGCATTACGACGTCCTCCTAGGACTTGCTGAACAATCTGCTGCCAGACAACTCACACTTGGTAAAAGTCCCCAGCAGCTGTAAAGAGAGTCAGGGCTTGGGCCGTAGCCAGGCAGATGGAGCCAAAGAGACTCAGAAGGTGCCCTTGAGCTGGGGGGACAGCCACCCCAGGTGTGATGGACAGTCAGGCTGGAGAACATACGGGACAAAGCCTGTCCTGACAGCCTCCCTGGGCATACCTTGGGCACCTCGCACTGCTCCAGGGAGCAACAGCAGCTCCAAGGGGCACACAGGCCCTTCAGGACCCAGCATCCAGCGTCTTCTCCACTCCCAGACCCCAGACTCCTCTCAGCCCCTAAATGCACTGTCCCCCCCCATGCCTCTGCACACACTGTTCACTGCACCGCCCCCCCCCCATCTGCCTGCTGAACTCTATCATCCCTAAACAGCCTGGGCTCCGGAGCCCACTCAAGGAAGCCTGTTTCATCCACGCTGAACCCAGGGCATCTCCGCCTCGCCATCCCAGGATTTCTTTCTTTTTCTTTTTTCTGTTTTGGTACCAGGGAGGGGCATTAACCACTGAGCCACATCCCCAGTCCTTTCTATTTTTTATTTTGCGACAGGGTCTCACTAAATTGCTGAGGCTGGCCTCCAATTTGAGATCCCCCTGCCTCAGCCTCCCAAACTGCTGGGTTTATAGTGTGCGCCACCACCACGGGCTCTGTGACTCCCCTCTCTTATTTTCGGTGGTGCTGGGCATTGAACCCAGGGCCTTGTGCCTGCTGGGCAAGCAACTGGCCGCTGTATCCCCAGCCCACTCGGTGCTTTCCTGAATGGGTTCATTTACATGTTCATTTACAAAATCAGCTCATGCCTAACTCCGTCCAGGGATGGCTAAACAATGAGGAAACAAAGGAGTCTCAAAAATGCAGCCGGGGCCTGTTTTCTCCGTGGTCAGCCAATCCTGATTCGAGACGAGCCCCACCCAACCCGTTCTCTCCTTGTTCCACCTGTCTGCTTCTCCCCAGGATGCCGGCATAAGCCCACTCAGCCTTTCCCTGGCTTCCTGTCCGCCTCTGGGAGGATGGGCCGGCAACAGCCACCCTTCCAGCCCTCACCGCACTGCCCTGGGGCCGCCCCAGGACGGGGAGGCCACATCTCAGGTCAAACAGGGCAGCCACCCCAAGCCCACTGCGGGGCCAGATCCCACCAAAGGCTGGGTCAAAGTCAAGTGGAGCGCGCAAAGGTTATACCCAGACCAATGACCTAAAGGACCTAAAGACATGGTGCATGACAGCTGACCCGGGTTGCAGCCAAAAATTCAGAACCAACTACACGCCTCCGCCCGAAGTCCCCTGCGACATCCGCCAGCAGATGGGCGGCAGTCGTCTCTCGGAGGAACCCAGAAGAGGCAGAGCTTGTGTTCAGGGCCACAACCTGTGTCCTTACACGTGGACCTCCCACAGCACAGGCAGGAGGGGTGTGGAGACCACGAGGAGATCCGTGGCCGCTTCCCGGCCCCGCCCACTTCTGGTCCCGCCCACTCCCAGGCTCACGCCCACCTCCTGGTCCAAACCCACTTTCTGGTCCGCACCCACTTCCAAGCCCACACACACTTCCTGTCCACGCCCATTTCATGTCCGCACCCACCTCCTGTCCACGCCCACTTCCAGGTCCACACCCACCTCATGACCACGCCCACCTCCTGGCCCACGCCCACTTCCAGGTTTACACCCACTTCCTGTCCACGCCCACCCCTGGTCCACGCCCACTTCCTGTCCACGCCCACCCCTGGTCCACGCCCACTTCCTGTCCACGACCACTTCCAGGCCCCGGTTCCCGAGGAGAGGTAGGTCAAATGGTGTCCGTTGGCGCAGCCTCTCTCTGTGTCCCTCTGCTTGTCCACTGGGGTCCTTTAGCTTGGGTAAAGGTGCCTGGCCAGCAGTTCCCGGTGCATCCTTCGCCTGGGCCCCCAAAGCCGCGGGTGTGGGCTGACTCTCCCCAAGGCTTTGGGATGCGCCCACACCTTCAGGCGGCTGAGCTGGCCTTGCTCCCAGAGGCTTCCTTCTGGGCATTTCCAGGTGGGCATCAGCCTCGGCAGCCTGGACCCCACCCCGAGGCCTTCCCCTGCTTCTCAGGGACCCCACGGCCTGGACCTTGGTGGTCTCAGGCTGTTAGCCCACAGCAGCCCCCTGCTCTGGACAGCCTCAGATCTGAGGAGGTGGCCAGCCCTGGACTGGCCATGTTGGCTACCCATCTTCTCTCCCCACTGTCACAGAGCTTGGTTGCAGCGTGACATGAGCTGCTGCTCCCCCACTCTCTCCCTGGGGCCGTCTCCCCACCCTCCTCCCGTGGCCTTCATGGAGCAGAGCGAGGCCATTACCCACGCTTTACTTCATATTCATGCAGCTCAGGAGGTGCAGCCCAGCAAACTCAACACATTTGCTGTGTGACCTTGAGGGGGTCACATCACCCCTCTGAGCCTGGATTCCCAGCTGTCAGCTCATTTGCAAGACACAAAAGCCCAGTGTGTGCCTATCAGCATGGAGTCTGACGCACCCCATTTTGAATCCCAGCTCTTTCCAATGCTTGTTTCGGGGCTTCACCTCCCCAGTCTGTGGCGCCCCATAAAACAGTGGTTCCAAGAACATCTCCTGCAGAAAGCACCCACTGGCTGAGTGAGGGTCAGTGCCCACACCCTGGACGTCTTCCACTCTGCCTCATGCGCCCCAGTGGACACTGCGTCACAAGGTTGGCAGGGGTTTGCGCCTCTCTGGACTGCCCAGGGCAGGGAACCCCGATCTCCACACCCCAGCTGCCAGGGCACCCCCCCCCCCCCCCCCCCCCCGGCGCCCCAAGGAGACTCGGCCCGTGGCCGCTCTAGGTTATTCCATTTCACACAGGTAAAGCCAAGCCCCTGGGACCCGCAGGCAGACCTGTCACCCACCCAGGCCCGGGTCACAGAGCAGGTCTCAGTGGCAGAGCTGAGCAGTGGAGGGCAGTCCAGGCGGCCCGGGAAGCATGATTTGTACTCTCCTTGTCCATGGGGACATTCCTGGGCGATGGGAGGACACAGGCAGGCCCCAAAGCCCTATAAACAAATGTCATCCGTGTGGAAGGCACAGCTGCTGGGGACTGAGAGGCAGGCACCTGGCTAAGGATTCTGCAAGGTCTGGTGGGGAACGGAACCTACAGACACAGCCCAAGCAGACCCCTGAGCCCACTGCACTCCTCAGGTGGAAGTCACTCAACAAACATTATCAGTCTGTTCCCCCTGCCCCTGGGTCTGACCTGAGGCTGGACACTGGGAAGAAAAAGACAACAAGGAACTGGATGCGGTGGCACATGCCAGCCATCCAAGCAGTTTGGGAGACCGAGGCAGGAGGATCATGAGTTCAACGCCAGCCTCAGCAAAAGAGGCCCTGAGCAACTCAGTGAGACCCTAAATAAAACACAAACATGGCTGGGATGTGGCTCAGGGGTCCAGGGCCCTGGGTTCAATCCCCAGTACCTCCAGGAAGCACCTGCCTGTCCTCAAAGCCACCGTCCCTCCATTCTTCTTTCATGTGCCCACAGCCCTTTTGCTTTGACACCAACAAGACTCTCTTATATCTGAGTACCTGGGGCTCCACAAGGTCTGTGTACTCAAGCTCTGGTGGCCTTGCACATGGCCATGAGCACCAGCTTCACAGCAGGCAATCTGAACACTGCCTCTGCCTCATTTGTGCTGTGTGACCTCAGGGGCAGCTCCTTAACCTCTCTGAGCCTCCATCTGCACACACATCAAGTGGAGATAATTGTACCTCTTCATCAAGATCATTGTGTAGATGAAATGACACACAGAAGTCACACTTCTGGGACAGAGCCCGGCACCACGGAGGTTCTGATAAAGTGCGGCTTTAATAAGAAGAGTGATAAGATCACTGATGACAGCACTCTACTGGCAACTGGTGAATTTTAATGAAGGCAGAGAATCGTGGGGCTCAGGAAAGACCTAGGGCAGCTGCAGTGGCCAACTAGTGCCTCGGGTGGAAAGGCCAGGGGGTAAGGCCAGGGCCTGAGGGTTCTGGGAGAGTCCTGGGAGCAGACCAGCGCCGACAGGAACAGAGGCTCAGAGGAGCCCTGCCCCCCAGGCCGTAGCTCAGATCTGGGGTACAGGAAGTGTCCAGACACCACCCTCAGTCCCGCCACCAGAAGTCTGCTCCTGACCCGAGGCCCTGCATGGCTCAGCTGTGATCACGGACCTACTGACCACAGGGCTCCAGAGTGATGGTGGTGCCCAGCTCTCAGGGCCCGTTGTTTCTGGCAGACCCCACAGGCCACCCAGCAGGCACAGTGTAGACGGTGCTGGTGACAGGAGGGGCCCAGGGTGCGGGATGGCGGGCACAGGGCCTGAAGTCTTTCCAAGCCTGAGCACCCTCCTGTGGTTCCAAGTCAAGCACGGTGGCCCACGCCTATCATCCCAGCAGCTCAGGAGGCTGAGGCAGGAGGAACATAAGTTGGAGGCCAGCCTCAGCAACAGCGAGGCCCTAAGCCCCTCAGCGAGACCCTGTCTCTAAATAAAACACAAAATAGGGCTGGGGAGGGGGTTCAGGGGTCGAATGCCTCTGAGACAAATCCCCAGAACCAAAAAATTAAAGATGCTTTTAAAATCCCAAAAGATCTAAGATCTCTGTAGCATCCCTGGGTCCGCCCTGAGCTGCTTCTTGGATACCTCTAGAGATGAGCAGCCCGTCACTGCCCTTTTTAAAACGTCTGAGCGACAGTTCACTCACTCATTTGAAGGTGTGCAAGCCAGCGGTATTCGCTTTCCCCACAGACTGGGCAACCATCACCAAAGCAGTTTTAGAAAAGCTTCGACACTGAAAAAGAAACTGTCCCACCGGGTCCCTGGCACTGCTAGCCTCCTTTCTGTCTGTGCAGTTCTCTGCTCTCTGGAAGCGCGGTGTAGCAGGACTCTATGAGTGGCTTCAGCCTGTGTGTAGACTGGCCGTGCTGTGGATCAGCAGTGGATCCCTTTTTATGTTTGCAATATTCTGTTATCTGGACGTATCACAGTTTATTTTCCATCCACCAGACAACGACCCAGCTAATGTGCATAATGCCATTATCATGAACCACGTACCTGTTTTTGTGTCGAGGTGTATTTTCGTCTTTCTCGGGTACACCTAGGATTGAAATTGCTGAGTGGTAGGGTAACACATTTTTTTTTTGTACCAGGGATTGAACCCAGGGGAGCTTAGCCACATCCCCAGCCCTTTTTTAATTAGAGACAGGGTCTCGCTGAATTGTTTAGGGCCTCACTAAGTTGCTGAGGCTGGCCTCTAACTTGGGGTCCTCCTGCCTCAGCCTCCCAAGCCGCTGGGATTCAGGTGTGGGGCCTTCACATCTGGCTGTTCCCCAAGCAGCTGCATCCCCACGTTCACAGTGGCAGTGCATGAGGGTCCCAGTTTCTCTGCATCGTCACGGACCATCTGTCTTCTAATGGAAGCCATCCTGGTGGAGGGGTGGGAGGTGGTGTCTACTGTGGTTTGATCTGCATGTCCCTCGTGACTGAGGACGTCAAGCACTGTCTCAGGTGCTCACTGGCCACTTGTGTCTTCTTTGGAGAACTGTCTACCAGAGTCTTAAGTCCATTGCAGTTGGACTTCTGTGGGGTGTCTGCTGGGCTGTTTGTTACTGCGCTGTGTGTGTACATATTCTAGCTATGCGTCCCTCATCAGATACGAGGTTCACCGATATGTGCTTCCTTTCTGAGGGTTTTCTTCTCACTTTCTCTGGGGGACAGGATGATTTCTGTTGCCATTGTTGGTTTTGAAGTTGGCTTTGCTGCCTTGCCCGGCCTTGCCCTGGAGTGAGACTCCTGCCTCAGGGTGCAGGAGCCTGGGGCTGACTGCAGGACAAGTGCCCACCCAGCTCACCTTCGTGAGAGCATGCCTGGAAGGAAGCACACGAGTCTCGACCTGGTGGTGTCCCCTCTCCCATGCTCTCCTCTCCTGGCTCGTGCTTTTGGCGTCAGACCTGAGACTCCTTTGCCAAGCCCAAGGCCTGGAGTCCACTCCTCTGATTCTCATAAGCGTTTGGTCCTTCTGCTCTTACGCTCACACTGACACCTGTGGCCCCCTGTTAAGAGCGTGGCCTAAAGCAAGATCCAGATTCATCTTGGCCAGGAGGCAGCCAAGTGCCCAGCACCATTTGTGGAGGAGCCCATCCGGCACAGTCTTGGCTCCCTGCACAAACAGCTGGCCACAGAAGCGAGCCTTTCCTCCTGGACTCTCAGATCCACTCCACGGAGTATGTCCTTCCTTATACCAGGACCAGAGTTGCTTCGCAGGGACTTCTGACGTTGGGAGCGTGAGATCATTGGCTTCATGTTCCCTCGGGGGGTTCCTTGGCTGTCGTGGGTTCCTCTGGGTCCCCATGAATCACAGGGCCACTTGGCCACCCTCGTCCTTGATGGACATGAACCTGAAGGCCAGATTTTATCCGTGGCTCCTTCAGACCTCATGCCCGTTAGTGGGAGCCGAGTTCTGAGCCTCACGAGATCCTTTTGAACCTCAGCAAACCCAACCACCCGCACACGGATGATCCCCTTGGTCCTGTGACCCGGCTCTGTGTGACCAGGCCCCCAGGTGTGTGGCGGAAACACTCAGATGGGAAGGACGCACCAGTGGCAGGAGGGACGGTACCCAATGCCCAGGCCACCGCGGCATGAGCATCACCTGTCTAGTCACCAAGAGCAGGGACCAGGTGTCCCCCAGAAGCCCACAGGTGACAGGAGGAAAGAAGGTCCATAGAGGAGCACTAGTTAAGGCCTTCAGCCTGTCAGCACTGAGCCACCTGAGTGGACCTGGGTCACCTGGTGGTGACTGCGGCCAGGCAGGGTGGCTGGGGGAGGTGGTCATGGTGGCATGCCCTTGGGGTACATATAGAGACCCTAATGAGCCAACCTTTGTCTCCTGCTTCTTTCCTCCTCTATGTTCTCCGCCATGATGTCATGCCCAGCCTGTGGCCAGAGCAGTGGAGTTGGCCTCTGTGGACTGAGACCTTGGGGACCTTGGGGACCGTGAGCCCCAGATAAACTTGCCCTTCTCTAAAATCATTCTCATCCCAGCAGCGAAGCTGACTGCGGCATGGCTCAGAATGCCCACGGGCCTCCCTCTACCCAGGCCCAGCCCGGCCTGACCCCTCCTTCTCGGGGGACGAGGGGGAAATCCACGTTCCTAGGTGGCATTGCATGTGGGACACAGGACCTGGGGGAGCTGGGCAGTGGCACCTCTAGAAAGCCATCCAGTGCGGTGGCGGGGACAGCCAGCATTCAGCAGCCAGGAGGCGCCGTGGTCTGCGAGGTGACCACTGAGGGCTCTCCTGGTCAGGTGAGGGGCAGCCTGGGCCCATGGGGCAGGTTCCCTGGGCCGCCCAGAGGCGAGGCCGCGGCTGACATCTTGGAAGACATGTTGCTGGCTGACCACAGGGTGGGCTGGGGGGCAGCCCCAGTGTAGCACAGGGCGCCACCCGACTGACCGTGGGGGACAGGCGGGACAGTGACAGAGGAAGGAAAGCTTCCCGCCCGGTGAGCCCAGGCCGCGTGCATGTTTGAGAAGGGGCTGATCGCTGGCTGGGGCTGCGCTGGGGCTGGGGCTCAGAGGTGGGCGCTTGCCTGGCATGAGCAGGCCACTGAGTTCCATCCTCAGCACCACTAAAGAGAAGTAAAATAAAGGCCTTGTGTCCACCCACGACTAAAGAATAAGCTAAAAAGAGGGTCATCATCACCATCGTGGACGTGAGCACACACACGGGCAGCGAGTGACCGCTCAGAGCAGGACCCAACGACGATCAGACCCCACGCTCCCCGGGGAGACCCTGCAGCTGCTGTGGGATGACGTCTCCGAATGGGTCCCACGCGTGACCTCCGTGAGAAACAGGGCATGACACATTCAGGACGCACACGAGGGCCTCCCGGGTCAGCAGAGTAAGCTGAGTGAGGGTCACTACAGGCGCCAACAGGGTCAGGGAGGCGGACGGAGACGGTGAAGACCAGGACCTGTTGGTCCCTCGTCCTGCAGGACAGGGCAGGTGCCGTCACCATCACTAGAACCCAGGAGCACTGCACGGAGACAGTGGCCAGCGGGGAGGGGCTGCGCCAGGCTGCCCTCACCTCGGGTCTGCGCACCCACCTCCCCAGGATCCTCCCCAACTCGCCAGGCAGTGGGATGGCAGGGGCCAGTGGGGACGGGCAAGCTCCCAGGGCACAGGCTGCGGAGCCCCGGACAGGGAGCCCAGTTGGACAGGCGGACAGGACGCCAGACACATCCTCTCCCCACCAGAGCATCAAAGCTCACACTCACAGCATGCTCAGCACGCGCTCTACTCCATCCATCCCTGCCCGTCCCCGGCTCAGGGAGGTCTTCTTGTGATGACTTTGGGTCACACTGATCCAGCTAAAGAGACAATGACCATACGGGACAAAGCACAATACTGTGGAACGTGGTGGCGCACGCCTGTCATCCCAGGGCTGGGGAGGCTGAGGCAGGAGGATCGCAGGTTCAAAGCCAGCCTCAGCAACAGTGAGGCCCTCAGCAACTCAGGGAGCCCTTGTCTCTAAATAAAATACAGAATAGGGCTGGGGATGGGGCTCAGGGGTGGAGGGCCCTGAGTGCCCCCCCAACCAAAACAAAAAAACATACTACACACAATATTAATCAGGCCCGAGGAACAGTTGCAAGCCCAGGTACGTGTACATGGAGAGAAAGCCCAGAAGGAAATTCTTCCCTAGACAGATGACTGTGGACCACTTTGATTTTATTCTTGTGTGTGTGTGTGTGTTTTCTCAACTAAACAGAATGAACATGACTCAGTATTTCTTAATTGATTAATTTTTTTGTGGGATTGGGAATGGAACCCAGGGCCTCACACATGCTAGGCAAGGGCTCTCCCACTGAATTATGTCCCCAGGCCCAATCTAGGGGTTGTGAGTGACTTCAGTGAGCAGGGCAACCACCACCATAATCAGTTTTAAAATATTTTCTTCTCCCAGTAAGATTCTTCATGCCACCAGGCACAGTGGTGCAGGCCTGTGATCTCAGTGACTTAGGAGGCTGAAGTAGGAGGATCACAAGTTTGAGGCCAGCCTCAAGAACTGAGCAAGGCCCTGTCTCATAATAAAGGTTTTGAAGGGCTGGGGTGTAACTCAGTGGCAAAGCACCTCTGGATTCAATGCCCACACTGAGGGTGCAGGGGGCGGGGAGATCCTTCATGTCTGTTGACATACAGCATACAGAGTATCCTCTTATCCATCCCCACCGCCTCTCTGTAAATTCACCCCTTCCGAACTCTCATCGGAAAGTTACTTTAAAGCTGGCTTCTTTCACTCTGCATTGTTTTTGTTTGTTTTTTTTAAAGAGAGAGAGAGAGAGAATTTTAATATTTATTTTTTAGTTTTCGGCGGACACAACATCTTTGTTTGTATGTGGTGCTGAGGATCGAACCCGGGCCACACGCATGCCAGGCGAGTGCGCTACCACTTGAGCCACATCCCCAGCCCCACTCTGCATTGTTTTTGAGATTCATCTATGGCAGAGCATGTACCAGTCATTCATTCCTTGTTTAGAGCTGAGTAGTATTCCATTGTATAGAAGTCCCCCATTTTACCCATCCATTCACACCATTTTCCAGAATGTTTCCATCTAAGACACTATGGAGAATGATCCACTTTTCAGAAATAGGGCAGAACTGGGGCGCCTCCGGAAGCCTTGGACCTGACCAGCTCCAAATTTCCCTAGCTTGATTCACTCAGTCACCTTCCCCAATGTTGAACCTTATCATGATGAACTACTATTTCCCTTTAAATTCTCCCTTTCAAAAAGGAAATTCCTCTTTGTATATATTCACTTTTTTTTTTTTCTTTTTAGGTACTGGGGATTGAACTCGGGAATACTCAACCATAGAGCCCCATCCTCAGCCCTTTTTATTTTTTATTTAGAGACAGGGTCTCCCTGAGTTGCTCAGGGCCTCACTAAGTTGCTGAGGCTGGCCTCTAACTTGCGATCCTCCTGCCTCAGCCTCCTGAGCCATTGGGATGACAGGCCTATACCACCATGCCCAGCTGTATATTTACATTTTAAATGCAAAAATACTACGCTTGACCCAAAGAGAAAAGAACCCTAAAAATAAATCCAAGGAGATACGAAGTACCAGCACCCCATTCTGCCTGGGCTCTGCTGCTCCACCCTGTGCTAACCTGGGGAGGCCTGGAGGCTGGACTGGAGCCAGGCTGAGCTCTGACCGTGGCAGACCCCGCAGAGCTGGAGAGGGCGGAGGATGAGCCCTGACCCGGGCTCCCTGCGGAACCCACTGCTCCTCCCTCAGCCGACGTGCACTCCCACCACAGAAACCCTGGTCAAACTGCCACAGCCCCTCCAGCCCCGCAGACCAGGCCACGGGCCACCTCCTGCATGGGGCCCCTCCCAGCTCTTCGGTGCTTTTGGGTCAGGGTCTTGGGGACTTGCCATCACTGTCTGCTCCCCACAGGGAGGACGGCCTGCGTCCATCTCCTGCAGCAGCAGGCCCTCCCCGGCTGCTCTCTCCAAGGACGTGATGTGCACGGTGCTCAAGGTGCCCACTTCCAAGTTCACCGGGAAGGGCAAGGGCAAGGTGGGCGGCCTGAGAGCAAGTCCTGCAACCAAATGGCCAGTGTCCCCACAGGCCCCGGGACCTCCTGCTGGAGAACTGTTCCCAGGAGCCTGCTGACCCTAAACTGGATGACCGCATGCCCGCCCTGGGGGGAAGAACCATGGAGCGGCCACACCAAGCCGCACGCTGCGTTAATATTCATGGCCAGGCTGCCAGCTGCCCGCCTGCCGGGGGACCCTGGGGATGTGGAGAATGGGCTCGTTAGGACACTGAATAATCCAACGATGAGCAGCTCCGCCAAACGCCCAGCGGCTGTCCGCCGATGGGGCAGCCGCGTCCATGCTTGCCCAGTGACTGGCCACCTCTGCTGGACAGCATGGGGGTGGCACCTGCTGGGATTGCGGCCACCAGAGGGGGAGTGCATTTAACCCCCAGGAGGTGGCTGTCTCCATGCTTGGCCAGCCCTGGAGACGCTGGGGCTCACGTTAGTCACCAGCACCAGGTCCATAAGGTCCCCGGGCACTAACTGGGGATCTGCTGTGTCTGCTTGTCCCCTCTCCCGCTCACTTGAGGTCTGGGAACAAGTCTTCAGAGATGTGAACAGTGGCCAAGGTGGCCACCTGCCACTCCATCCAGGAAATGAGACGGGCAGCTGCCTGGGCTCGGCCCCGGGCTCTGCTGGGCGCTCTCTGAACTGCCCAGGCTCCTGTCTGGAGCCCAGTCTAGAACCTTCCAGGGTCCCAAGGTCCCCAAGGCGCTCAGATGCCTGAGGGCGTGGAGTGGGGAAACGGGCCCCAGGGCCCCTGGGCCACCGTCCTGTAGGGACTGTGCTGCTCAGCTGCAGCTCCCAGAGCCACCTGCCCCCGACCCAAACCTGGACAACACCACCCTGGACAAAGGACCCTGTAGTGGGGCTTGTGACCAACACTGCCACCGAGACTCGAGCCTGGGAGGAGGGCCCCTGCCCTAGACCCTGACTCCCTCTGCACCTGGCCCGTGTCCCACCCTCCTAACCTCTCCTGCTCTGTCCCCACGGGGAACCCCCTCACTCTTGGGATCAGGTAACAGGACTTGGGCCCGTCCTTGTCCTGCCTCGTGAGTGGCCTCAGAGGCCCCCCAGCACCCGCCTGGGGCCCCCCAGGGGCCTCCCCCCATCCCTAGGTGCGGCGTCCGGTGCCCATCCTGCCTGCTGGCTCCGGGCATGTGGCCCCGCGTGGCCCAGCTGCCTGCCAGAGCCCGCTTCTATTAATAGCTCCCGCTCTGGGGACGCTCCGCTGCGGAGGCCGCTCGTCTCTCACACCGGCTTCGTGAGCTGCTTACTCCGTCCTGCGGGCACGGGAAGGACGTCGCAGCGGGAGGGATGGAGACTCGGGCGGCCAGGAGAAGGGCCCAGAGGAGCCCAGCGCGCCCAGCTCCTGACCACCCAGGTCCAGGAAGGACCCTGAGCTGGGACAGCCCCAAACAGCCTCAGCCAAGACCCCAGGAAGCGCAGAGCAGGTGGGGCGTTTCTGCCCTGGAGGCTGCTGTCCCGGGGCCTGGTGACAGTGGGGTCCTCGGCAGCCCTTCTGCTCCCCAGCTGCCCCTGGGCCCAGCTCTGCGGGCCTTTTCAACTCTGCCACAGGATGCCACTGTCCCCAAACAGGCCAAGACTCCCCAGGGAGGAGCGGGAGAGGGGTGACATTAGGATGGAGACTTGGGACAGTGCTCTGCTGCCACCACACATGCCACCTCCATTCCTCACGCGTCCCCAGGAAGCATGTGAAGAGTCTGCTGGGCAAGGCCACAGGGAGGACCTGTCCTGTGGACTCCCAGCCCTGACCAAAGGCCCCACCAGCCCGTCCCGGCCGCCTGGGGGTGAAGACCTACCAACAGTGGGCTCCGGCCCCACCAGCCCAGGAGCAGAGGCCCAGAGCTCGGCGGTTCTGTCCCCAAAATGGCCCTTGGCAGCTGCACTGCGCGTGGCACATGGCCCAGCAACACCTCCATCAAAGGGGCCACGCGTCCTCTGCACGGAGCTGCCCGCTCTGCCACGGCCCGAGGCTCCCCAGCGATGAGCCAGCTGAGCCAGCCAGGAGACGAGGCTCAGCGCGTGGGTGACCGGGTTCCTGAGGGACCCAAGGCCAGGCAGCCGCCTCACCCAGGAGCCGAGCGCGTCCTGGAGCAAGAGGCGCCCCCGCCCCGCAATGCGCTGCCATGGACGGCTCCTCACTGCAGTCGAAGACCCAGAGCGTGACTCCCCCTCAGGGACATTGAGTGCACTCACTGTCACACGGCCACTACCTGTGTCCATCGCCAGGACTGAAACTCTGCCCATTTCCCCTCCCAGCCCTGGCGCCCACCGTCCTGCTTTCTGTCTCTGAATCTGACTCCTCCCGGGGCCTTGGGAGGGGACCCCTACGGTGTGCGTCCCCCTGTCGCTGGTCCATCCCACTGACCACCCCCAGGGCCAACCCTGCCGCATGGCACAGAGCACACTGACACCCAGCGGCCACCCGGCCACTCTGGTGTCCCAGGTGGAGTTTGATCTCACCAAAGTCTGAATCCCCACGGGGCAGAAATAACCAAAGCGGGTCTTCTCCCCGGTGGTGGGGACGCCCTCCAGAGGCTCTGGCGTGGCTACGTGGCCTTCCCCTGCGCGTCAACCCCCGTGTACCGGGCCTGCGGGAGGTCTGAGTTGCCAGAGGACACCCAGACGTGGCTGCTCGGCCTGGGAGGGGTGCAGGAGCCCCAGTACTCCCACGTGGGGACCCTCAGGCTGCAGGCGGGAGGCCCCCTCTCCGCCCTCCCACCCAGGCACTGGCAGCCGGCCATCTCCCTGGGACCACATCCTCCATTCCTGGGAGGTGACAACACTTTTCTGCACCCCGAGCAGGAGCCCTTCTGATACGGAGGTGACAGCGGGTGGCACATCCTTGAGGCTGACAGTCCTTTCGAGTCAGAGAAGAGGGACGGGTGGGAAGACAGGGCAGCCCCATGTCCACAGAAGTTCGGGGACACAGGCCTCGCACGTCCCGACCCACTTCCCGTCTGTCATCCAAAACCCTTAACTACAAGAGGGACGAGCTTGGGACGCTGGAGCCACAGCACCTAGGGAGGGGCTCGGAACCACAGCGTCGCAGGGAAGGGGACTCATTAATTTCTGGGCCCGGCTCCAGATGGCACACCTGGCCCGTCTCAGCGTTTCCTGAGCTGACAGACTCAAGCAGGAGGAGGGGACGAAGGGGACATCTTGTGCCCTAGAAATTCCCTGCCCGGAGCCACCTCCTGAGGCGGTGGTGATTGAGAGTCACGGGACATTAATTAGCTTTGGAAGGAGCCGGAGGCCGGCCGGGCAGTGAGTCAGAGCCCGGCTCTGAGCTCCATGTGTGGGGCCGAGTCCTCCCCTGGCCACGGACGCACTAGGTGACCTTGAGCAGGTCACCCCACCTCTCTGAACCCCTGGCCCCTTATCTGAGAAATGGAGAGGACTCGGAGGCTGACAGGAAGGAGCCTGTGCCACCTGGGCCCAGGAGAACCAGCGACAGAGGCCATGAGAAGTGACACTCTGCCTCCCCTCCCAGCCTAGAGTCCCCTCCCCAGCCCAGTCCCGCCAGAGGAAGGAGGGAAAGAAAGGTGTCCCCACTCTGAGGCCCCAGCGGGGCAGGAGGGCATTGGAAGACGAGGCCTGCCTTGCAGCGCTGTGCCCCAGCCAACAGGACATGCCACCCTCACAGGGACACTTGCTCCCCACAGCCACCCCTCCCCCCACCCCCGGGGTTAAGGGTCGTGCAGAGAGGCTAGCGCGCCTGATGGCCACCAGGACTCTGTGCCCCAGGGGCATCGACGTCCCTTCTCCCCCTGCCCAGGTGGCCTTTCCTGTGGTCAGTTAGTTGCGATCCCTGCTGTGTCTTCTGCGCCCAAGGGTGTAAGGTGACCTTCCATCAGATGGCACCAAGTTCCCAAAGACGGGACGGTGCTCACCAGGGCCACTTCCCTCTGCATGGATGACATTCAAAACCAGTGCTACGTGTGACTCTGTCCGACTCTGTCATGACCTGGGCCGTTTGGCTCTGGGACACACGGGCAGGGTTCCGACCGGGGCTCACCCTGTAACAGGACCCGATGCGTAGTCACTAGGCAAGTGGCCAGTGCCACACACACGGAGTCACTCACCCCACAAATGCTCACTGGGCTCCAACGTGGCTCACCGAGTTTTAATTCGAGAGGACACAGCGTGGGGACAGGGGACAGGGTTCCAACGAGCCTGCCTGGGCCGCAGCCCGACTCTGCCGGGCCGGGCTGGCGTGACCCAGGACCCCTGGCGCCTCCCTCTGCTCGGTCTGACCGGGTGATGACCACGGCCACCCCAGAGCAGTTTCCATCCATTCAACAAATAACCACGGCGCATCCACCTCATGAAGCCGGGGTGATGGGGGCGCTGGGGACGCGTCGGGGAAGAAGGCACATTCTTGCCTCTTGCACTTGGGTTCTAGGTGGGACAGGAGGAAGAGCGGATGAGGCCACAGGAGCCATGACCAGATCGTGGAGGAGGTGCGCCCACCTTGATGACGTGGTGTCCCCTGGGTAAGGTGGAAAACTGGGGGGGGATCAGGCAGAGGAGGCGAGGGCCGACTGCACCTCACTGCACCCATCGGGCCGTGTGCAAAGCAGATCCAGGGCAATGGGGTGGGGGCAAGGCCAAGTAGGGTGGGAGGGGGCTGGGAGGGCCAGGGCTTGGTTTGGCTTTCATGGTGGGGCACCAGGAATTGAACCCAGGGCCACTTACCCACGGAGCCCCGTCCCCAGCCCTTTCTATATTTCATTTAGAGACAGGGTCTCGCTGAGTTGCTTAGGGCCTTGCTAAGTGGCTGAGGCTGGCTTTGAACTTGCGTTAGTCCTGCCTCAGCCTCCCCAAGGTGCTGGGATGACAGGTATGTGTCATGGCGCCCGGCAAAAAGTAACAAGTTCTTGTCATTTGCCACAGTCACGATGGGCCTGGACGCATTCCAGTGAGTGACATAGCCACACCCAAAAAGACAGATGTCACGGTGATCTCACTTGCTGTAGGATTTTTAAAACTCAAATACACAGAGACAGATGGGGGAAGAGCCGTCCGCAGCGAGGGTGCGGGTGAGCGGGAGATGTGGTCAGAGGCCACGCGGCAGCAGGTGTGCGGGGGAGCAGGTCCAGGGGTCACTGAGGTGTCTGGGACGCTCTGGGACAGCAGGCCTCTGGGCCTGATGGGGTGAGGGGCACATGGCCTGCTAGTCACTCCCCCCTCGGCCCCTTCTCAGCAGTGAACTAGAAACAGCCATGACCATCCAGCAGGTGTGGCGAGACCCAGGACCCAGGCACAAGACACATGGCGAGGGCTTCCAGCAGCACTGCCATTTCACAACCTCACACCAAAACATTCGTTGGCAAAGTTGACCAGAAAAAAGCCAAAGTCTTATTTTAACTTGCTGAGGTCACAACACCTTGGGGACATCAGGACTCCTCTGTGAAAACCACCCCACCCCTCGGCAGGGCTGCAGGCCCCTCCTCTCACCCATCTGGTCTTGCCGAGCTCTTGGTTCTCCAAATAAGGAAACAGGACAATTTAAAAGGTCCCATAAGAGATGGCTGAGCTGTCAGGGACCATCCACTACTGACTGTCAGGTTAGACAAGTACGGGAAACACGGGAGGCAGGGTGGGTGGCTGAGAGCGCATGGGTCTTCACCAAGAGAGAGAGATTGAGGCTGGACAAGATCAACATTCACCTGCTCATTCACTCGTTCTTCCCCTCAACTCACAAGGTGCCCCAGGGCCTTTGCACGAACTACTCCCTCTTACTGCAATGGTTATCCTTAGATGCACCCATGGTTCCTAGTCTGAACAGCTCCGCTCTCAACTCTTCTCCAAGCACCTCTTTCAGATCACTCAGCCACTGCCTCTAGAGGGTTTCACCTAGAATTACCACTTTCTGTGTGACCTCAGACAAATGACTCAACCGCTCTGTGCTTGTTAGTTCACATGCCAAATGAAAATTTAATAAGTACTTATTTCATGGGGTTGATTTTGAGTTTGAGTTGATGTCTGTAGAATACGAAGAAAAGTGCCTCGTGTATGATAAACCCTCCTCTTTCCTTCTTAGTAGTTCAGGCTGCTATCGCAAGACACCATTGAATGGGTGGCTCAACAACTGGAGTTTCTCACAATCCCAGACCCTGGGGAGGGCAAGGTCAGGTGCCGCATGGTGGAGCTCTAGTCAGGAATGGGTCTTCTGATGGCCGTCTTCTTGTGTCCTCATACGGTGAAAAAACAAAGTAAAGCAAACCCCACGTCCTCTTATGAGGGCACTAACCCCATGGCAGGGCCAAGATCCCAGGTCTGACATCCCCCGCGCCCGACCCTCCCGGGGGCACAGATGGCCTCTGCATTCCCAGAAGCCACACTTTCTTGGGTTGGAAAAACTTGACCAAGAACTGTGTGTCCCCCTGGGCAACGCTGCATGTGGCTCTTCAGCTGCCGATGTTTGCTGGTCACCAGCTGCGTTTGCAGCGGCCCTGTCTGGTACTCCTGTGGGGAGAGGTGGGCGTCACCCCACCTGCCTTGACAAGGGCCCTGCGGGCCTGACCCCTCGCACAGACCCTGGTCACCTCAGTTCTCTCGGTCACATCACTCTGCTTTGCTTTCTGCATCACAGCCCAGAGACGTTTTTTTCTCGGCTTTGATGGTCACCACGGGATCCCAGCAGAGTCTGCCCTGCAAGAGCAGCTGGTCCCAGGCCCCTCGCGTTAGTCATCTTTGCATTACTGCAACAAAATGCCTGAGGCTGCTAACTTACAAACAGAAAAGGTTGGTTTGTTTACTGAGGTTGGGAGGCTTGAAGCTCAAGATGGGGGGCTGGGGGTTCTGGTTTGGGCTCTGCTGAGGCCGTGGGCGCCAGCACATCGTGGGACAGTGTGTGGAGACGCCGACGCTGTCAATCAGCAAGGCCAAGAGAGAGAATAGGGCCCACAATCCCCTCCAAGATCAAGTTCCAGTGACCCAAGGGCAGCCTGCTAGGTCCCACTTCCAAAGATTCCACGGTCTTCCACAGTGCCACCCTGGGCCTAAGCTTTAACCACAGGGATGCTTTGGGGACACTTAACACAGCTACAGCCATCATCCTTGCCCTAGAGCCTGCCAGTCCCACGCTGAACCACAGGCCCAGAGAGACCTGGGAATAAGGCCAGCTGACCAGCAGGCAGGGTGTGAGGGGACACGGGGACAGAGAAGGTCAACCCGCCGACCTGCACACTGACAAGAGGTTGGGTGGTCCATCCCACAGCATGGACGTTTTATCACAGGCAAGACCCCCATTAGTGTCCCCCAAAGGACAGGTCTGACATCCCTTGTGCCCGACCCTCCCAGGGGCAGAGATGGTCTCTGCATTCCCCCAAGGGGCTCATAAATGCCACCGATTCCACGCTGCATCAGTGGCGCCCTTCAAGTCCCAGCGACTGGGAGGCTGGGGCAGGAGCAGCACAAGTGCCAGGCCAGCTGGGCCACTGGGCAAGACCTGTTTCACAGAAAGAGCACTGCACGCAGCTCGCCTTGGTCCTTGGGGACCGAGCCTGCCTTCCTGTGCCAGGCTGCCGGCCAGCATCACACTGTCCCTGCATGTGATCCCGCTCCCTTCCCTGTCCCCAGGGCCTCTGCGCTCTCCTGACACTGTCCAGGGGACTCCTTCCCCGGCCCCTCTTCCCATCCTGCTCCTGTGCACAGGGTGCAGCGGTGCCCAGGCCCACCTGGAAGGCCCGGGTTCCCCTCCCACTACCCAGCAGCCGGCTGCCCATCCCCTGTCGTCCACCCTGTCGGCTGCGGGTCCCCAGATCCCACACAGGGGGCTGCCCGCCCCCACCTCCCGCTCTGCGTCTGCTCCAAGGAGGACGTCGCTCTGTGGTTCTCTGCCGGTGTCCCCACTAGTGAGACGTGGAGCCCATCACTGGGGCCCGTGCTCCCTCGTCTCGCGGAGGCTCTTAGGTCTCCCCTTCCCCTCGACTCGGGGTCCTCTGAAATGTGACTGGAGTTTGCCAGCAGCCCGCAGGCAGGGGCCCATCACTGGGAGGGCAGCAGAGCGGGGCTCTGGGTGGCTGGGCTCCCAGGGGGCAGCGCGGCTGGCTGTTCTCTTTGACAGGAGACCCATCAAGCTCCTCGGTGCCGTCTGAGACCCAGAGGGTGGACAGGGAGGGTCTCTTATCAGATGCAGGGCTGCGGCCCCGCCCTTCACGCACAGGGGCTTAATGGGCTGCCATCCGAATGCCATGTCCTGCCCAGTGCTGTGCCTACAGCCAGGGCCACACCCATCCTTTGGCTGGTGGCAGGAGCACAGGGTGCCTGCTCTGGGGACCTGCAGACTATGTCCTTAGGCCTCGAGGTGGGGAGACCCGGACCCCCAGAAGCGCCCTTGTGCACTCGAGACATCACCCAGCACCTCAGCATGGCCCTGCGCCAGCCGGGAGGTGAGTGTACGGTGGCAGAGGGAGATCTGCCCAAAGCCTCCCAAGCAGGTTCCACAGGGGCTGTGTGACAGCCAGGGGCACACCAACGTCACCACTCCCCAGGCTCTGGATTCCCTGGCCACTTGGTCTGTCCACACTACTCGAGGACCCCGAGGGAGCCAGGCAGGTGAGGAAGAAGACCCTTCCAGTGGTGACAAAGTGCCCAAGTTGGTCTCTTGTCATCTCTGTGAACTGTCTCCAGCCCTTGCCACTGTGACTGGACGCAGAGGGCTCGTTCCTAGAAGGTACGCGCCGTACCAGAGGGAGGGGACAGAGGGAGGAGGGGGAGCCGGGGACAGAACAGGGAGCAAGCACACATCTGAGGCCACCCGCCCTGAGGCTTGTTTCTAGATCCCCTAAGGATCCTTTCACCCGGGCCCCTCTGAGAGGACCCTGTGGACGCCCAGTCGGGCTTCCCCTGGCCCCAGGCAGGAACGCTGGGCAGGAAGCACAACCCCCTGGGGCATCTGTTTCCTCTACGGCCAGGCGAATGGCCTCACCCCGGGAGACCTGCGAGGGTGGCTGGGTGCCCAGAGCACACCCTGGGTGCCCCTTGGCTCCTGCTGCACAGAAGTTCAAGGGCAAGAGACCAAGGTGGCCAACTCCCAGCTGAGCGGCTGGGGAGATGGCCAGTGGCCAGGCAGGGCGACTGCATGGGAGTGGCATGTCCTCCACTGCCCACAGCCAACGGGGGAGGACCCAGCAGGGCCGTGCTGGACCAGAACCCACCTGGCAACCCAGGCCCCTCCAGGGTTCTCTGGAGGCCAGCAGCCTTGTGGGCTGAGTGGGGAGCCAGGGTGCTGGCATGTCCCCACAGGCACCCTACCCTCACAGCCTCTTGCCCTCAGCAGCCTGGGGCACCTCCAGAACAGCGGGAAGCTGTGCCCCATCCGTGAGTCCCAGGAGGTGGATCCCCTTCCCCTGCCCCTCAGATAAGGACACTTATCTCAGTGGTGGGTGTCACGGGCTGGCACCCAGGCTGTCGGCTCCAGACCACGCGCGAAGTGGCCATGACGTCGGGCCTCCTGAGAGGACTCCAGAGAAAGCAGAGGACAGAGGCGGGGGAGGATGTGTGGCTGAGCCGCCCCTGCCCCAGGCTTCTCCCCACACACTGTGCACCCCCAGGGGGCCACACTCAGGGCCGACGGCAGGCTCACGCCCCACAAGGGCCTGGCCCCTCTCCAGGGACCTCTGGGTCTCAGGGCCCTCTCTCCCCCAGCTGGCGGCCCCCCACCATCTCCTGAGCCCCTGGGGGGGCCCTGCAGAGCCACGTGGGGCCCTGTGGCAAAGCTGGGGCAGGAATGGAGGCTCAGGGTGGCCGTGACAGCCTCCTCACGGCCTCTCCCCCACATCTCTGCTCCTGGGACCTCCAGCCTCCACCAGACGCAGCCACACTGCCACCCGCCCCGTGCACGGTGCTTGGTAGGGCTGCTCCTGTGAGGGGCTTGAGGGAGGCTGTTTTGGGGGGAAGAGCCTGGCGCAGGCTGCCCCGGCTGCCCCAGGCCTTGCTCATGACATCTGCCCTTGGGGGCTTCCTGGTCACGGATGGCTGCTCATCTCTGCCCCCCTAGATGCCAGGCCCGAAATGACACTGCAGCAGCAAGGTATCACTGCCCCTCCCAGGGCATCTTGCTTTGCAGGGTTTCTGTGGCAGGACTCCGCGTGGGGACAGGTCTGCGGTGGAAACTGTTTGCATAGGAAAGTCTGGAAATTCCTGCCCGGAAAGAGCCCTTCCTGTGCCAGCTGAATGGCCCGAGTCAAGAGTCCTGGGCTGAGAGCGGGGACAGCCCAGATGCCACAGTCCTCCTGGAGCCCGGAGACAGCACCGTCCCCTGATGAGACTCTGAACCAGACCCCCCCATGCGCACAGTCACACTGGGCACCTCCACGGGCTCAGGATGCCCGAAGCCAGAGCACGGCATTCCCCATCTTCCAACACCCTCTGCTTATACCTTTGGTCCCTGACACCAACTGTGTCCAAGTGACTGCACCCAGACTGCTGGCAGACCAAGGAGGCCCTGAGCAGTCACATGACTGTCCCAGGCCGCACAGCAGCCTGCGTGTGGAACTGCACGGTCGGTCTCCGGCTGCGAGGGGGCGCTCGGCGGGACAGCACGGGCTGCACAGGAGCGGACAGCACATGTGGCCACCCGCCCCTGGAGACGGGCACTCGGGTCACTCTCCCCATCTGTGAAACGGACTGGTGCCTGCCCCAAAGGCACTCTGGGAAGGAGACCAAGGATGGCACCTTCCATGGGTCTGGCATGAACCTCTGTGGCTTTGAGCAACAAAGACCCAGACAGAGGGCTGCCCAGGGTCTCCTGTCAGCCCCAGGTGCTTTCTCAGCGTCACTCCTGAGACCTGCGGTGGAGCAGCACTGAGCCACGGCCCCGAGGACTCCACTGGGGTTTTACCTGGGGTACGTGCAGAGAGGACAGCTGCTATTCGTGTGCAGCCCTGGACTCTGACTCTTGCAGGCTTCCCATGCCCAGATCCCTGCCTCAGGGCCTTTGTACCTGCTGCCCCCTCTGCCAGGGACGCTCTCCCCACACGTCCTCATAGCTCACTCCTCTCTCCAGACCAGGCCTCAGCCTAGCCACAGCCTCCTCAAAGAGAAGCCCCATCCTCTGCTGATACCTTCTCGGTACTTGTCACCAGGAGCCCCACTCCACGAGGCCAGTGCTATGTCTTGTCTCCCCCGCGCCCCATGAGCCTAACACTGAGCTAGGCAGGTCGCTGACAACAAAATCAGCATCCGAGGCACTGAGATGTCTGTCCTCTGCCCCCGCCTCATCCTGCCCTCCTAGAAAGAATGAGCTCCTGCCTCAGTTTCCCAGTCTGCACACCCTCAAGCACAGCCCTCCATGCCAAATTCAGTTCAGGTGGGAGGGTCTCCCCCAGGCTGCCCACCACTGCCTGGGTCTGCGCCAGCCCTCAGGCTGAGGACCACAGCACCCAGGAGGGCTCTGGCCTTTAGGGACAGGCCCTGGCTCAGGGTGGCCACCTAGAGATGGCTCACAGAGCCAGGCGTACAAGTCCACCACCACTGTCTGTCCAGTGTGTCAGAGAAGAGGAGAGGGCTCCTCCCGGGGACACGGCCGGGCCTGCCAGCCTTTCCTCATCCCTGTCCTCCCTGAGAAGGCGGGTGCCCTGGGTGATGCCCACTGCTCCCTGCAGATCCTCCCTGCTGGAGCAGAGGCAGGCGGCACAATTAGTGTCTCAAAGGAACAACATTAGAGTAAGTTATGAATTTCCTTTGGTTGCATTAAATTAAAATCACAGAATTCCCTCGAAACCCTGCCACCCGCCGTGAAGCTCTGGCTCATACGTGCAGGCAGCGCAGCTGCGGTCAGATGAGGCCACCGGGCAGGCAAGGGACAGCAGCACGCCTGGCAGGACACTCATCTCGCCCCTCTGAGCTCCAAGTCCCCCTGGCTGGCCGGGCTCTCAGGCAGGCGAGTGGGCAGGAGGGACACACAGGTTTGGCCGACTCCAAGGAACTGTCCTGTCTCAGCCCCCAACTCACTCAACTCACTCTCGCTCCTCTGTCTCACACACACACAGACACACACACACACACACCCATGGGACTCAGGACACAGGAAGTTCCTAGAAATAGCCAAGTCCTGGAGGTCCAGGGCTTCATGGCAATGGGGTCCCTAGGAATGCACACACTCTTGGGACCTGAGGCAGCGGTCACTAAGGCTACCCACCCCCAGGATGCGGCAAGGGCTGAAGCGAATCTAGAAGGCCACGGGTCAAGCCCCCAAACACAGCAGCATCGGACCGAGGACAAATCCCTGAGCTCACCCCAGTGACCACCCCAGCTGTGAGCCCCGCAGGCAGAACTGAGCCTTGTGACACACGCTGCCACATGCTTGAGCCTTGAGGACACATTCCCACCTGAAATCAGCCAGTCCCCAAAGCCTGTGGACACTGTAGGAGTCCACTCATACAGGCCCCTCGAGGAGTCATTTATAGACAGAAAGCAGGACAGCAGGTGTCGGGGATTGGGGGCACTGGGGCCGTGGATGGGGAGTTGGCGTCCAGTGGTGGCGGATTCAGTTTGGAAAGAGGACAAAGCTCTACAGATGGCTGGGGGTGACACCGCACAACACTGTGAACGTGCTGACCTCCGCTGAGCCGCGCTACGGGTGATCAGGTGGTACACTGCTATGCGCATTTCACAATAATTCAATTGATTTTTTTTAATGACAAATAAATAAAAGAGCTACTGTTGGAAGCTCTCCAGGGCTGGGTGCAGGTCTGTGGTAGGGCAGTCAAAATAGAGGGAAGGGGCCAGGCGCAGTGGCGCATGCCTGTCATCCCAGAGGATCGGGAGGCTGAGGCAGGCGGATCACAAGTTCAAAGCCAGCCTTAGAAATGGTGAGGCCCTAAGCAACTCAGTGAGACCCTGTCTCTAAATAAAATACAGAATAGGGCTGGGGATGGGGCTCGGTGGTCGAGGGCCCCCAAGTTCAATCCCCAGTACCAAAAAAAAAAAAAAAAAAAAAGATTGCAACTAACAGGATAGGACCAACGCTCTCTGTAAAGACCTCTCCCACTTAGGATGGAGTTATGCCCCAATAAACCAAATACAAGTTAAAAACAGCTTTAAATTAAAAATGCGTTTTACCCAACTGAGCAATGCGCACCACAGCCCGCCGGTACACCTTAAATGCACATACAGCTTTTCCAACAGCCTATGGCGGGCAAGATCACCTACCCAGGAGCCTAATCAATGCTGAAGTGTGGAACTTCTCACGTAGTAGCTTAGCAAAACACTCTAATTCAAGCCGAGGTCAAGCTGAAGGGCGTCTGACATGGACGTACTTCCCATTCAATCTGGAATTCAAGGTCAAAGGGGCATCCGCCCCACTGGACTGAGTCATTTACTAAAATAATTCCAGGAAAAAACAGAATCTGTCTCCCTCCCCAAGGAATTAGCTCTAGCAGCGATTCCCAGTTCTGCTGGGTAGCACACGACTGGCACCACACTGTGACCACATCTTCAAACTAGGCACCTGATGGTCAGAGGACAGTGGAATGTGCTGGACAGTACAACTTTTCCTCGTGGACTCTCCATGTCCATCAGTTCCCTAAATGCTCTGAGAAGTCGTGCAGCAAAGACTTCTGAGCAGATGGTCTCAATTCCTGTGACTTCACTGACCATGAAACATTCTGCTTCACGGCCTCGTAGACAGCTAAGTTTGGAAAACGCTGCATTCCAGGACTTTGATGATATGCAAAGAGGCCAGACATGAGCTGGCAACAGAAAGCAGATTTTAGTTTAACTCTGGAAATTTTCTAAGAACCACCTGGCAACCTCCTTGCTATTCTGTCGGGCCCTGCAGACCAGACCACAGGAACAATATCCTTTCTACTCTTATCAATGCCTGGGAGCAGATGTGTCAACTCGTGCCCCTTATTAACAATGATGCCTGGTGGGACACGCCTGTAATCCCAGTTACTTTGGAGGCTGAGGCAGGATTGCCAGTTCGAGGTCAGTCTGGGCAATTTAAGGAGACTGTCATTCGAAATAAAATTTAAGAGGGCTGGGGATGTAGCTCAGTGGTAGAGTGCTTGGTAGCATCGAGAGCTCCTGGGTTTAACCCCAAATCAAGAATGACGACTGATTTGGGCAGCCATGTGGCTTAGACACTTTGATGAGGGCCACCTAGCCTTGCCCTCAAAGGCACAGCCTCTCCAGGGCTGCTTTCCAGGCCACTGAGTGAATGCTCTGACAATTTGTCCTCCTCTTCTGAAACAGGAAAGGGGTCGAGGTGAGTCTCGACTGTCCTCATTGTTCGTGACAAATGTCTGCGTATCCGCTAGATTCAGGACAGGATGACCTGGCATGTTCTAACCCAGTTCCCGTGGCTCCATGCTTAAGAAGTGGGGGCAACAGTTCTCTTCACGGGCTGGGCTCCTCCGTGGGGAAGGCAGCAACTGGGAGGAGGGTCTCGCTGGCCAGACCACTTCCTTCTCTCACACGCACACATTAGCCTCTAAGAGCCTCAGAGGTTTTTGACTCCTAAACAGCAGCTAGGGAATGACACTTAAAAATTAAACAGAGGCGGGGGCAGCCCAGTGGGACAGTGTCTGGCTAGCACGTGCGCGGGCCTGGTTTCCATCCCTAGCATGGCAGAAGATAAAGATAATTAAAAATGAACCAGGAGCAGAACTTCAGTTTGGGAAGATGAAGAAGTTCTGGAGATTCACGGAGGTGATGGTTGCACTACAATGTGAATGTAGTTAATGTCACTAAGCTGGACACCGCAAAATGGTTAAGTGGCCAATTTTGTGTTATAAATTTTACCACAATTTTTTTTTCGATTTTACCATATTTTAATGAAACAACATATAAGGAGCAAAAACTAGGGTTCAAGTGGCTCTCTGGGGGCTCTAGGCCTTGTGTGGAGCCAGGCACATGGACACCCAAGAAATACCTGTGTAAGGAAAGAAGTCAGGAGATGCTGGTGTGAGGGGGTGCTTTCCATACTGGCGACCGGGACCCAGGTGAACTACTCAGAATTTCTGGAGCCCTGACCTACAGAATGTGGGCAATGGGACAGTCATCTCCATAGTGAGAGGTAATGGTCCCTCCAGTGAAGAATTTTCCAGATGCTTCCTGCCTGCTGTGTTGCACAGAACCCATGCTGCATTGCAGGAGGCAAGGTGGGCACACGGGGAATGCACCCGCAAGGTCAGAGTGCTTAGAGTAACTTGTTCAGAGCCACACACCCAGCGAGGTGAAGCTGGGTCCCCAGGCCTCCTGTATATTGTGACATCCTGGCCATGACCAAGTCTCTGTCCACCTGTGTTCATGGTGTTTTATGGGGTGGAGGATGAAGGATGCTGGTCACAGTCTGCTCCTTGCCCTGGGCAGGTTCTATCAGCACAGGCACCTTGTGACAACCTGGTGGCCACACTCCTGACTGAGAGCTTATGCTTCTGGAGGGATGTTCTACCCCCATTTTTCTTCTTCCAATTTAAACTGGTTCAATCTTCAAGTGTGATCCAGGGAGACGGAAAGCTCAGCACTTCAAGTCCTGTTCCAAGGAGCCCTGGAGTGACTGACAGCAACACCGGAACCTACTTTTGATGTGGTAAGAGAAACAGATTCATCTCCAATGACAATTTCAAGTTCCTGTCGCCCAACCCTGTTAGAGGAAGGCCACCGGGGTGCCATCTTCTTTTGCAATTTCACTGTCACCAATAATTCTCTTTGGCTTTTCCGCCGTGCTCTTGGGGACACACACCTCTTCTGATGACGACATCATTTTTGCAATTGCTGCTCTTGGCTCCTGTATATTGTGACATCCTGGCCTGCGAACTCAGGCCGCTGTGCCCTACATTCTCCTCCTCTTCTTCTTTTTCTTCTTCTTCTTCTTTAATGTCGTCTTTCTCCTTTGTTCAGCTGCTCCTGGCTCAACCCCCACCAAGATCCAGCTGCAGTTTCCCGGATGTGGCTGTCATGCCTTAACACTCAGGTTGGGGACAAAAGACCTGCAGAAATAGAACCTTGGAAGCTCTTGGAGCTACCCACGCGACCCAATCTAGACCCCGTGGGGACAGGTGCCTTCTCAAGATCCCCAGAGCAGGAGCAGAGGGACAGGCGGGAAGAGGACGGGGCAGAGCTGGGCCCCGGGAACCTCCTTTTGGTGGCCCTGGGGAGCCACCCCAGGGGTGCTCTACCACTGATCTACACCCCGGTCCTTTGTCACTTCTGAGCCAGGGTCTGGCTAAGTCGCTGCAGCTGGCCTTCAGCTCGAGATCCTCCAGCCTCGGCCTCCCAAGTGGCTGGAAGGCGACTCCCCCCCCCCCCCATGCCCGGGGCACTCCAAGTCCCCAGGATCATGGGGACAATTAGAGAACCTGGGACGGCGGCACTGAGTTGTGACCGGCCACGCGCACGCCCACGGGGAAAGCTGGCCCTGGACACCGTCCTCGCGGGGCCCAGGAGGAGCCGCAGAGTGGCCCTGGCACGTGGCTGGGTGGGGACGCCGTCTGACGGGCACCTGCGGCTCCCAGGCCCAGGCCCGCCCTCGTCACCCGCGGGCCTCCTGGGTGGCTCCTGGGTGGCCGTGGGGGACACGCAGGACCGAAAGGCGTGGCTTACGCGTTCCAAGGCCGTCCACAGGCAGCTCGGCTGAGGAAGCTGGCCGCCCCAGAACTGGAAGCCCTAGAAGCCCTCGCTGGTGTCACCACGTTCTAGGGCTGAAGAAGCCGGCTTCAGAGGTCCCTCGGCAATGGCAGCCAGAGAGGAGTACCTCAGGCAGGCTGGAGAGCACAAAGCGCATGCGCCCTCGCGAAAATTCCAGCGAACGCATGCGCCCGCGCAAAGACTCAGCAAGCGCATGCTCACATGCAAAGGCTCCAGCTGCACAAGCCTCGCGCGAAGGCTCCTGGGAACACGTGCGCCCGCGCGAAGGCTCCAGCTCGCACCGAGGCTCTGAGCAAATGAATGCGCCTGCGCAAAGGCTCAGCGGCACAAGCCCCGCGCGAAGGCTCCAACAGGCGCATGCGCCCACGTGAAAGCTCCAGCTGCCCAAGCCCCATGCAATGGCTCCGGCAAGCGCATGCGCCCACGTGAAGGCTCTGAGCAAACGCATGCGCTCACGCAAAGGCTACAACTGCACAAGCCCCGTGCAGAGGCTCCAGCAGGTGCATGCGTGACCTCCCTTCCCTTTCCTGCCAGGCGCCTCTCTGAGAGTCCCCACCCTGGGCAGCACCAACTCATGTGCCAATCCGCTCCAGAAACACCCTCCCACCTCAAATGTGCCTGGCCAGTGTCCTCGCGTTTCTCAGTCCATCAAGTTGGTGACCCACAGTCACCGGGGAACCCGTGAGCAAGCCACAATGTCCCCCAAAGGTCTTCACGACCGTCCATCACAGTCCTGCGCTGCCCCCCCTCACCCCAAGCTTCTAGCTGCACACTGTCCCCTGCTCCAGGCCAGCAGAGCCCTCTTTGGGAGCAGCCCCTTCTGGCCCGATGGCCTCGTCCAGCGGGTGGGTCTGGACTCCCGGTGGCTGGGAAGGGGCACCGCTGGCCTGCAGCCCGCTCTGTCTGCTGCTCTCTCGGGCTTCTGTCGCCCGGCAGATGCCCCAGCCGTGCGTGGCCAGGAACGAGCCCCATCCCCAACCCTATTTTGTATATTATTTAGGGACAGGGTCTCATTGAGTTGCTTAGCACCTCGCTGTTGCTGAGGCTGGCCTCCAATTTGCAATCCTCCTGCCTCAGCCTCCCGAGCTGCTGGGATGACAAGCATGTGCCACCGTGCCCAGCTGGCTTGGGCTGATCTCACTTGGGCTGGCCCATGTGTCTGTGGCTAATGGGCAGCTCCTCACTGCCATCGGGGACAAGGGGACGCTGCGGTTCCCTGGCCCCCCTCCAGGCCCCCTGTCAACATGTGGTGCACAGCAGCGCTCCGCGGCCTGATCCTGGAGGAGGGGGCTAGCGGAGAGGGAGCTCCTAGCTGTCCCCACCCTCACTGGGCAGCCTTGGCAGCTGGACCACCCCTCAGGAGCGGAGACGTCAATGATGATGTCCGCCTACAGATGGCCACACGCGGCGCTGGGGACAATGAGACTAGATTGGAGATTGAACGTCCTTTCGTCAGCTCAGCACATATCTGTGCTGCTCCAAGCACCGGGGTGGCGTCCCCTTGGTGACCCAAACTAAAGATCTTCCTCCAGGCTGTCTGACTCCTGCAACGTCTGGCTCCGTTTCAGGCTATCACTTTCTAAAAATGCAGCCGATTAAAAAACAAAAACAGCCTTCGATAATTAAATACGACGATGTCTAATTTTTTTTTTGACACTTAGAAATCACTTCTTCTCCAAAGTGCAGAAACAGCTGAAGTCGCACCATTTACCTCCGATCCCCTAGTGATGATCAGCACAAGTGTTTCAACCTGTCATTGCCACGGTGCACCCTGGGCTGGGCAAACAGGGGTGCTAAATAAATGTTTGCCAAGTGGGTGAATGGAGAGGTGTACTCTGCCCCGAATAACATGACCCCAAAGAGTGGACAGTGAATCTGTTGACTGTGCTTCTCACCTGGGTTGTAAGTAACCCATCTAGACACTGCATACTGATCCCTGATCCTTCTCTGGGTGGCCGAGGCACTCAATAAACCAATGGCAAAAGTATCCTCTTTTCAGCAGGGATGAGGACACTTGAGGAGGAAGCAGAAGGCTTTGGAGCAAACCTTCCATCTTTTCTGGGTTTCTCAGCCAGCATTTCCACTGAGCATCACCAGAACATGCCTGAACCTCTAAAATAACACAACACGATTTCTTTTTTCTTTTTGGTCCTGGGAATTGAACTCAGGGGCACTCAGCCACTGAGCCCCATCCCCAACCCTATTTTATATTTTATTTAGAGACAGGGTCTCACTGAGCTGCCTAGCACCTTGCTGTTGCCGAGGCTGGCCTCCAATTTTTGATCCTCCTGCCTCAGCCTCCCCAGCGTTCCCTTGGGAGGGGATGTGCTCCAAGGTCCCATTGCCAAGACCTTCCCTGGAGTCAGGTAGAGGCAGACATGGCAGGAAATTGAGACCATTTCTAGATGAACCCACACTCCTCACGAGGAAGATGCTGGGACTCCAGCTTCTGACTCATCGCCCACTCTGCTGCAGGCTGCTGGGGAATCTGAACGAGGAGGATTATCCCCGGCCAGAACTCCGAGTTTGAATGCCAGCTCTCTCCCACCCTAGCAAGGGCCAGGGGTCTTCCCCTACAGGGGTGATGTGATGATTCCTGCCCAAATAAATGTCCTGGGGATGTGGCTCAGTGACAGAGCACCAAGCATGAGACCCTGGGTTCCAGCTGCAGGACCAAAATCTGTTTCAAAAACTATCTGTAGAGCTGGGTGCACGCCTATCATCCCAGTGACTCGGGAGGCTGAGGCAGGAGGATCGCAAGTGGGAGGCCAGCCTCCGCAACTCAGCGAGACCCTGTCTCTAAATAAAAAATTAAAAGGGCTGGGGATGTGGCTCAGTGGTTAAGCACCCCTTCCTCGGCACCCCTGCCCCCTCCAGCTCCGAGCTCCATCCAAGCTGCTGTGTTCTGCAGTCAAGTTCAGAGGCTTGGCTAATTAGCATAAGGCATGTTTACAAACAGGTTCTCAAGAAGGTGATGTGAGGTGCTTGTTAATTCACACGACTGAGAGCAGGTTCTGATTGGTTGTCTGGCGCTACCTGTCCCCCGTCTCACAGAAGCCTTCCTGTCCCCTGTGTGCACAAGGCAGAACTAGAGCTGAGTTCTTATGGGAAGGGGGGATACACAGCCCGATCCCCATTCCCACCTGGAGGGAACCGGGGAGGATTCTCATGTTCCCGATCCCCAGGCCTGGCCAGGGCATTCTGTCCCCCAGATGTGCCTCAGGTGACCCAGGAGGATACAAACATCCCAACAGACCTTCCTGAGCCTCTCAGGGTCCTGCTGAGTTGCTCCGGGCCTTGCTAAGTGGCTGAGGCTGGCCTCGAACTTGGGATCCTCCTGCCTCAGCCTCCTGGGATTACAGGCACATGCCACTGGGCCCAGCCTGTGTCTGATTTTTTCGGGACCCTCTGGGGAGGTCTGGGGCGTTGATTGTTAACCCATCTGCAACGACCTGAGCTCCAAAATCGACTCAAGGTTACCTAGTCAATGTGGCTGCCCACAGGGCTCTGGATGGATTCCCAGCCGTGCCCGGGATGCCCCAGGCCTCCTCCTCTGCCATCCAGCTACGACCAACTCCACCGGCACCAGCCTGTCGGTGGGTCCCCCAGGTCCAGTCCCCCCTTCTGTCCAGGGCAGCCAAAGGCACCCACTTCAGACCCCTGAATAAGCACTTGGGTTCCTACGGCCTCACCTCCCTCCTCACCCCCTTCTGGATGGTGGCCCTGAAAGCCCTGTGCCCACCCTTGGGTGGCCTGTCCCCACCCAAGCTGGACGCTCCATTGCCAGGCCTGCCCGTCCTCCGCTGGGAGTGGGGCTGTCTCTCTCTGCAACCTCGAGCTGGACCAGATATTAATCTCTAATCATTTCCAGTCCGTGAGCTCTCGCCCGGCCGACTGGGTGTCAGAATCACTTACAGCCGGGGCTTCATCACACGAGCCGCCTGCTCGGTCCTCTGTCAAGTGCTAATTCAATAAGCGAGCCGATCTGGAGGGCTCCGGGGCTGTCCTCTGGGACGCTGGCACCCCACAGCCATCCCCAGGGCCACGTGCAGGGCTGCCCAGTCCCCACCCCTCCAGCTCCCCGTCCACAAGGGACGCCTCCGCAGCCCCCTGAGGGACAGTTTCCTATGGTGGGGCACCTTCTCAGCTCCCGGGGATCTCGCTGGGCGGTCAGTGTTTTGTCCAAGGTCAGGGGTCATCGGCTGAACAATCTTTCCCTGAGTCAGGCCTAAGGTCAAGTTCAAGTCTGTGGGAGTTGAGGTTTGGATGTCACGATGCCCCTCCTGTGTATGTTACGGTCCCCAGGGTTGGGGAATGTCCCCGACTATGTCAGACACTCAAGTTGGAATATTAACCCCAGAAGTCACGTGTCAGTGGAGGCTGGAGTCAGCCTTCGGGAGGTCATTAGGATCAGATGAGTCCCCTAGGATGGCGAGGTAAAGAGACCCCAGCTAGCCTGCTTGCTCTGTGTCACCACACAATGTCCTCCACCAGGTCCAAGGCCCTCACCCAATGCTGGCACCATGCATAGGACTCTCCAGCCTCCAAATCCATGAGCCAAATAAACCTCTATTCTTTTTTGATTTTTTTCTGGGGGGGTACCAGGGACTGAACCTCCAGGGGTGGTTAACCACTGAGCCCTGTCCCCAGCCTTCTTCACTTTTTATTTTGAGACAAATTCTCACTAAGTTGCTTAGGGTCCTGCGAAGTGGCTGAGGCCGGCCTCAACCTTGCCATCCTCCTGCCTTAGCCTCCCGAGATGCTGGGATTACAGGCGTGTGGCGCCTGGCGAGACACCTCTGTTCTCTATAAATGACGTGATGTGTGCTCTGCAGTTACAGTCACAGAAAATGGACGAGGACACCGGCCTGCTGAGCCTCCTCAGGCTCATCGGCCCCTTTAACCTCCTTCCTGACCTGATCACTGCTCCCTGGACAAAGAGGGAATTCTGGGGGTGGCACTTAAGGCCCTCCATGTCTCCCTGCCTCCTGCCCTGACTCCACCCTGTGCCCAGACCCTGGGGCCACACAGGCTCAGGTGCTGCCCTTCCAAACTGGCTCCTGGCCTCCCTCTGAGGCCTGGCCTCCCCTCCTCTGCACCCATCAAGGCCCATCCTTCCCACCCCCTTCTCCAGGGATCCTTTCCTGGTGGCTATAAACCTCCCGCCATCCTCCACCGCAGGGGCACTGGGACCTGACACTTTCCACTGAACAAACCCGGCACATAGTAAGTGCTCAGTGAACGCCTGTGGCTCCAGTAGGAGTGCCACCTTCTGCATTCGCTTAGTGGAGAAGCCAAGGGACGGCCCGAGGTCTCACTCTGGTGAGCAGCCTGACCGCTGGCCACAGCGAAGTCCACGCCCACACAATGGCTTTTGCGACAGAACTATCTTGGCAAGATGCGTCCTCCCAGCCAGAGGCAGAGCCTGAGCCGGGGAAGTGCCCGTTCCCCAGGGCTCCGGGGCAGGCTGAAGGATGCAGGGTTTACAGCCTAATGTCCTCACTAAGTGCAGGTGACCTGGCGATCACAGGAGACCCATTACGCAGTCCCGCTGCCACTCCACGCCCGCTGCTCTGGGTCCCCCCAGGGCCCCAGGGCCCCTATTCACCCGCCTTTGCTCCCGTCCCCCAGGGGAAACTGCCAACACTCACCTGCAGCTGCCATGACCTCTGATCTCCCAGAGATGCCAGAAAGGCGGGAGCAGGACACCAGGCTCAGCAGATGCCACCAGAGAGAAGGTCAACGGGCCCCTTCCTTGTGGGGCTCGGGAGGAGTTTCTGTGCGCAGTTATTAATGACTTTATTTATACACCAATATTTACTGCTGCTTGCGATTCCGCAGATCTGCTTTCAAAACATGACTAATTAGAGCAGTCGGCTGGCAGGAGGCTTCGGCAGGGACCTCGAAGCCAAAGTCGCCCCTGCCAGACGCAGCCCAGGTCCCATCGCGGGAGTGGTTTTGGCGCTTTGGGTCTGAAGAATGTGGGCCCTGGGGGCTGTGGGGAGGAAGGGGAATGGGGGGAGGAGGGGAAGAGAGGAAGAGAAAGAAGGGGGGAGGAAGAGGAGGAGGAGGAGGAGCAGGAGGAGGAAGAGGAAGAGGAGGAGGAGGAGTAAGAAGATGGAAGGGGAGGAAGAAGAGGAACAGGAATAGGAAGAAGAGGGGAAGCAAGGGGAGGAGGAGGGGGAGGACGATGAGGAGGAGCAGGAGGAGGAGGAGGAGCAGGAGGGGGAGGGGGAGGGGCAGGAGGGGGCGGGGGAGGAGCAGGGGGAGAAGGGGGAGGAAGAGGAGGGGGAGGAGGGGGGAGGAGAGGGAGGGGGAGGAGCAGGAGGAAGAGCAGGAGGGGGAGGAGCAGGAGAGGGAGGGGAGGAAGAGGAGGGGAGAGGGAGGGGGAAGAGATGGAGGGTGAGGAGGAGGGGGATGAGGAGGGGGAGGGGAGGAGCGGGAGTAGGAGGAGGAAGGGGGGAGGAAGAGGGGGAGGAGGCGGAGGGGAGGGGCAGGAGCAGGAGGGGGAGGAGGAGGAGGGGAGGAGTGGAGGGGAGGGGGAGGGAAGGGGGAGGGGAGGGGGAGGAGGGGGAAGAGCAGGTGAAGCAGGAGGGGGAGGAGGGGGAGGGGAAGGAGGAGGAGGAGGGGGAGGGGCAGAGGAGCTGCCATCCTCACCCAGCGGGTCCTCTGGGGGACGCTAGTCCCCTGGGCTCCCTGGCCTGACATCTCCTGCTCCAAGCTTGAAGGCGGGCGGGGTGTGGGCTGCCAGATTCCTGCGCTGACATTTCGCGGGGAGCAGAGGTGGCGCCGAGTGCAGGTGGACACCAGGATCCCCCCAGGAGCGGGGTGCCTCTTGGCCTCCATGGCGGTGGCTTCTGTCCCAGGCCACCCTGCCAGTCTCCGCCCAGTAGGACCAGACTGCAGACTCCCACTCGGTGGCCATTCTGTCCCACACAGGCCCACGTGGCAAAGGTGGCCAAAGCCCTGAAGTGCGGATGGCCCAGGTCCAAATGCCACCACCTCTGAGGTCACGGTCGGCCCTCTGCAACCTCTTCCCTGACCCTGAGCTCAGGTGTCTCCTCTGTGCCAGGCACTGAGCAGCGGCTGAGGACACGGAGACCTTGATGACCTTGGCCCTGACCCCAGCATCCTCTGGTGAGAGGACACGGTGTGGAGACCGTCACCTGCCCTGAGCCTGGGGGACAAGCCCAACAGGAGAGAAGTGGCGACCCTGGACCAGGCAGCTGGAGGCTGGGGCTGAAGGGCCAGGAGAGGACAGGGGTCCTCTGGGCTGAGCCAGGGCACCGTCACAAGGCCACCAGGCGTGGGCCAGCAGTCCCCAGAGCCGGGTGCAGCCGAGGCCAGAGACAGGCAGGCCTGGGCCTCGGAGGGCAGCGGGCACCGCACCAGGTCCCTGACCACCCGCCCAGCACATGGCCAGCCGCCTCCCTGGCTCAGGCCCCAGGGGAGGCAGAGCATCATGGAGGAAGGGCGTGGAGGAGGACGGCGGCTCAGGACAGGGAAGCCAGGAAGCAGGGCCAGCTCCGCTCACCAGGGACAAGAAGGCACAGCCCTAAAGACCTACTTCCTTCATCCCCACCCCTGCCTGCAGTCACCACCGGATTAATCCACATCAGTGGATTAATCCATATCAGTGGATCCCACCTGGCGTCCCCACAGGTCTTCTAAACAAGGCACCCCCAAGACCCCAGCAGGGAGGATCCTTCTGGAAGTTATGGTTCTCTGGGGGCCACCAGCCCTGTGGAGCATGACCCCACGTGGCTGCGTCCCCAGCAGGTCAGCGGGAGCCAGCGTACTGCCCACCCACCCTGCACGGGCACTTCATGGACCTGGCCAGTGTCTCCTTAAGCGGGTTCCATCGGCCAGCACTGGTGACATCTTGGGAAAACCCACGGCTCTGGGAATACACGAAGCTGGTCGTTTTTGCAGTCTGCTGGGAACTCGGGTGACAGGTGACCTGAGAGCCAGACCTGAAACATGCGTACCCCGCCCTCAGTGTGCGGGTGCAGCCCAGCGATGAGCCCCCGGCCTGGAACCCCACTTTCTCTGATAATAACAACTGAACCCAACAGCCAACGTGTATTGAGCACATACTACATCCAGGGCCGATGTGCTCGGCTCCGGCACCTTCAGCAAACCTCCGACGACCCATCTTTGTCTCCATTTTATGAATGAGGAAACTGGGGCACAGAGAGGCTCTGTGGAGTACTCAAGGTCACACAGCCCTTCAGAAACCCCGCCCCCCAGGGTTAAACAACTGAGCTCCACTCCCACCCTGGCCATCCTGGGGGTGGGGAAGTTGTCACCAAGGACCAGACCTGGAAGGGTACTAAGCCCTTGTTGCTGTCCCCAAGGCAGACCCCAGGCCACTGCAAGTCCACCTGAGCGACATCATGGCACCAGGGCACGGCTCTGAGGGAACCTGAGCAGGAGGGAGGGAGGAGGGGACATCATGGAGCCCCACCAGACCACAGCAGACTGGAGAGCGACTCACTAGCCAGGTCCAGCCAGGTGACACCAGGCCATAGCCACTTGTTTTCTTGGTCCCAGAGATTGAACTCAGGGGCATTTAACCACTGAGCCCTGTCCCCAGCCCTTTTTATATTTTATTTAGAGACAGGGTCTCACTGAGTTGCTCAGGGCCTCGCTCAGTGGCTGAGGCTGGCCTCCGACTTGCGATCCTCCTGTCTCAGCCTCTGGAGCCTCTGAGATTACAAGCCCACACCACTGTGCCCAGCAGCTTTTATTTTTAAGAAGCAAGGGGGTAAGGCACATGGCTCTGGGGCTCAAGAGCCCCGGTAATGACCAGCCATGTGGCCACCCTGAGGCCACCCCTATCCTAACCCCACCATTCCTCGGCCACAGTTTCCTCATCCGTAAAATGCAGAGAACACCACCTGCCATGGGTGGGTGACGCAAAGACTGATGAGGTTCCGGGCACATTTGAACTGACACAGGGGCCCCATTCTGGGAACACACCCCAAAGAGTGGAAAGCAGGTTTTAAAGAGGGATATGCACACACATTCAGAGCAGTGTCATTCACAACAGCCAAAGTCCCTTGACGGAGGGACAAGCAATTTTGGGTGTGTATACACAATGGTAGATTATTTGGTCTTGAGAAGGAAAGAGTCAGGAATGGTGGCATATGCCTGTAATCCCAGTGATTCAGGAGGCTGAGTCACGAGGATCAGAAGTTGGAGGCCAGCCTCAGCAATTTAATGAGTCCCTAAGCAACTTAGTGGGGACCTGTCTCAAAATTAAAAAAAATTAAAATGGCTGGGGATGTGGCTCAGTGGCTAAGCATCCCTGAGTTCAATTCCTCCTACCCCCCCCCCCCCCAAAAAAAAGCTGAAGCAGGAAAAAATTACACAGATTTATCACAATTGTTAAAAATTAAACAACAGTCCTTTTGGGGGGGAAAAAAAGTAGCTGCACACAGTAGGTGCTCAACTAACACCCAGCCCCAGCCAGCCTCTGTGCTGCCCCAAGACAGAGAAACACGGAGGACAGGGTGAGCACAGGGCTGGCTCACAGCTGGAGGAGGTGGCCGTCCCTGTAAGGCTCTCTGGTGGCCAAGCTGGTGTCCAGCCGTCAAGATCCATGTCCTCGTCCCTGCTCCTGACCGCCTGGGAGGCCAGCGTACAAACGCCAGCTTCGCACAGGCTTTGCACAATGTCATCAAGATCAAAAGATTGGCCGGGTGGATATAAATAGCCCGGGAGCTCTTGGCTTCTGAGCCGGTGGCGCGGCCAGGCCAGGTGACCCCTGCAGATCCCGAGCAGGGCCGAGCGGTCCTCCTCCAGGCTGTGCTCCCCGCCTGGCAGCCGCTGCCATCAGGTCGCTGTCTGAGAACTCGCGCTGGTCCCCAAGCACAGGTCCCAGCCCGGATGCAGGACTGGCTTCCACGGGGTCCGCGGACAGGCAGGACGGGCACCCCTGGGTGGCGGGGCAGGGCAGGCTGTGATCCCACGGCCCACACTGTCACCACGTCCCACTGTCCCCACCCGGGCCCCGCCTGACTCCTACGCAGACCCTCACAGGTCTCCACAGCAGCGCCCAGGGACTCCCTGAGGGGCTCTGGCCACTTGCTGGTGCCCATATACAGGCTGGGCCCCGCCCCACAGGCCACGCCCCCCCGGAGATTGACAGGGGCGGGGAGCCAGCCCGGCCTCGCCCTGTGGAGACTGACAGGGGGGCGGGGCCGGGGGAGGTGCTTTGCGGGAGGGGGGGGGCAGGGGAGGTGCTTTGCCAGGGTGGGTGAATGAACACCGAAGGTAATGGGGGAGGGGGAGGAGAGAGGAGGGGGAGGGGGAGGGGAAGGGGATGGGAGGGGGGAAGGGGAGGGGAGGGGAAGGGGAGGGGAGAGGGAAGGAGGGGAGGGGGAGAGGAGGAGGGGGAAAGGGAGGAAGGGGTGAAGGGGAGGGAGGGGGAGGGGGAGAGAGGGGAGAGGAGGGAGAGGGAGGGGGAGAGAGGGGAGAGGAGGGAGAGGGAGGGGGAGAGAGGGGTGGGGAGAGGGAGTGCAAGGGGGAGGGGAGGGGAAGACAGCTGCCCATGTCCCTCTCTGCAGGAGACTGTCTGCAGGCTCTGCCCTGTTGGCTGTCTTTCAGTCTCTGTCCCTAAGTATCTGCCTCTTCCTGTCTCTCTATCTCTATCTCTGTGTCTTTGTCTCTGTCTCTATCTCTGTCTCTGTCTCTTCCTCTGTCTCTGTCTTATCTCTGTCTCTATCTCAGTCTCTGTCTCTCTCTCTGCCACATGGCTCCGGGTATAAGGACCCAGAGCTCAGCCATGATTCCATTCCACCCCCCAGAAGGGGTTCCATACACCCATTCCAGGCCCCAAGAAGTGGCCCAGGTCCAGAAGGCCTGGCCCTGTGTCCGCCTGCCCCTGTCCAGGAGGTCTGGGCCTCGCCCCTCTCCTGGACTCCTGCAGCTGCTGACCCACATATTCTCCTTGGAGGGGGCTCCTGCCCACCCCCTATGGCACCCTGCCACACCCCCAGTCCCGCAGGCAAGGCCCCATCTGCATGAGACACCCCATCTCCTGAGGGTTAGGGCCCAGGGGACCTCAACAGGCCCTCTGCATCCCCCAGTGGGAAGGGACCCACTCAGGGCTTCCGTTCAGCAGCTGTCCTAACACCAAGGCCCAAGGCCCAAGGCCCAAGGTGTGCTCCAACATCTGATCACAGCTCACGATAAACATCGCTCTCATTATTACTTTAGGATTAGGATGGATGACAAGGGATCAAAACCAAGTGCATTCCCATCCGTATGATGGAGCTCTTGTCTTTACACTCCAAAATGCTTGCTTATGCCCCAGCCATCACATCCTCATTCCAGCCAAAATAATGCAGGCAAAGGAAATACTTCTGCCTTGTAAACACATGCCCAGGAAGCTGCTCACCCCACTTCTGCATATTTACTGGCCACAATAAGCATAATTACCAGGCATAATCACATAGGCATAATTACCAGGATGGCTTGAAATGATCTGTTTTCTGGTTGTCTCGTGGTCATTCTTGTTGAAGAAAAGAGGGAAACGGATATTGGAAGGCAAGGAATAGTCTCAGCTGCGTATCTCACCCCTATAAGATCCAGAGATCACCCCCCTTTCACCTCCAAGACCCCTGTTAGTATTTTCCCCATAAGGTCTGAAATAATAAGGAGTCACCCCGGCCTGCCCAGGTGTGGCCCTAGGTCAGTGCGCTAGTCTTACAGAAGAGGAAGCTTCCCGGGGCTGGAAAGAGCAGCCAAACCCGGCCCCGCACACAGCCGACCACCTCAGACATGTTGAGTGAGCGTGGCACACGGGGGCACAGGAGGTGACAGCCATGGACCTCAACGCCACGGCCCCTGACTTCCGTGTGGAGTCTGAGTGTGAGCCTGAGACCTCTCCAGCCATCTGCACCTTGGAACTATCCCAGGACCACACGCAGGTCCTTCCTGGAGAAGAGCCGGGGCTTGGGCTGCTCAGCTGCGCAGGGTGAGCTGCAGGACCCTGAGGCTGGATGCAGCAGCCCCAGCTCCCTGGTGGGGGGGGCGTGGCCTGTGTCCATCAAACTGCAGCCCAGAGGCGGTCAGAGCTGCGCGTGCGCAGAAGCTCTCACCTCCAGTAGAAATGAAAAACCGACCCTCTCCCAAGGGGGCGCAGGAAGATCCCACGCGCCCGGGTCCCTACCCTGAGACCCCCGTAGCACAGCACAGAGCAGAGGCTGTGAGTGGGGCTCAGGGTCCCTCTTACCAGCAAGCGCTCTTTGCAGGCAAGAGACCCAAGGTGACACTGCTTCCCCGACAGGCTCTGAGGTCAAGATTCAGGAAGGCCCTGGGCACCTGGATGCAGCCCAGATGTCTCCTGCCCATGCACACCAACCCGTGAGAACCTCCATCCACCTGTAATCCTAGCAGCTCTGGAGGCTGAGGCAGGAGGATGGGGAGTTCAAAGCCAGCCTCAGCAAAAGCGAGGCCCTGAGCCACTCAGTGAGACCCTGTCTCTAAATGAAACACAAAATAGGGCTGGGGATGAGGCTCAGGGGTGAGTGCCCCTGGGTTCAATCCTCGGTACTCCCCCCCACCTAAAAGAAAAGAGACTCTATCCATGTAAACTGGGTTTAGACTTTGCTACGGTCTGAATGTGGAGATGCCCCAGCTCATGGGCTGAAATTCCTGCTCCAAGGAGGTGGTGTTAGAAGCAGGGTCTTCCAGGGGCAATTAGGGCACAGGGGAAGAGCCCCCATAAACGGGATTAGTCTCTTCTAAAGGAGGCTCCAGGGAGCTGAACCTCTGAGCCTGACCCTTTGAGATCAGCCAGAAAGTGCAGTCTGTGAATCGGAATGCAGGGCCTCACCAGGTGCCCAGGCTGCCCACACCTCCATCTTGGACTTCCTGACCTCCAGAACTGTAAGCAATCCCTGTCGCAGCTCCTAAGCCACCTGTCCAAGGCCAGCCCTTGTGACAGCAGCCTGAGGCATGGAGATTTGAAGCGCCATCCCATGGAGAGATCAAAGAAGCTACCTTTACAATAGAACAGTCCAGCTGTCACTCCAAAGAAGGAAAAGCTGTCCTTCCCGTCACCTCCGGGCAAGTAGGATAGGAATTGGGGGCAGCTGGTGAAGGAAAATCTGGAAGAATGTGATGAGCCGGCACCTGCCCAGCCCAGCCTTCAGCCCTGAGTCAGCACATTTCTTCCTTTTTTTTTGGTACCAGGGATTGAGCCCCAGGGGTGCTAACCCCTGAGCCCCATCCCAGCCCTTTTTATATTTTATTTAGAGACAGGGTGTCCCTGAGTTGCTTAGGGCCTTGCTAAGTTGCTAAGGCTGGCCTCCAACTTGTGATCCTCCTGCCTCAGCCTCCCCAGCTGCTGTGATGACAGGCGTGGGCCACTGCGCCCCGCAGTCTTGAACTATTTTGACGAGGCTCTCTTACCCTTAGAAAGTTCTAGCATGCAGCACCACTGCATATAATTTTATGTAATGAAATTATATGCAGATACATATCGTCACATTATCATGTTATGCATATTGTAAAAGACCCCAGGAAAAGGACCTCGAAGATTGAGATTAAATAATATGTGGAAATAGAAACTCTGACATGGTTTCTCCCTGGACCTCAAAGGACTGTGTTCTGCTTCCCCAGGGGTGTGCATGCTCCAGTTTGGAAACCCTGGCCTTTCCCACCCCACAACTGTGGATGTATATGAAATATGTCGCTTTAAATATGTTTGCATGGGGCGGGGCTGAAGGTGAGTGGGGCGTGGCCACTACCTGCCCCATAGAGGGAGAGGCGGGCACCTGGGAAAACAGTGGTCAAGAGTGAACAGAAGCTCCCATGGGAACCCAGGGCTGCAGCAACACACGCGATAACGTGAAAAGAAGACTTATTCTGACATGAATTAAAAATGATAAAAAGTCTAAGATGGAAGCCCATCCTTCAGGCAGATTCGAAAGGTAGGAGGCTGAGGCAGGAGGATCATAGGTAAGAGGCCAGCCTCAGCCACTTAGTAAAGCCTTAAGCAACTCAGGGAGGCCCTGTCTCTAAATAAAATACAAAATAAGGCTGGAGATGTGGCTTAGTAGCTGAGTGCTCCTGAGTTCAAGGTGTGGCCAGGGCCTTCCAGGCAGATGGAAGGGCACCCATCTGGGACCAGGGACAGTTGGGGGGGGGGGGCTGGCACCAGATGAACCAACCTGGCCACCCCACCTGGACAAGTTTGTGAGCCGGAGTGCATTCAGACGCACAACTGCGTCCGAGGCTGGCTTGGTTTCCCGTCTGTGGCTGTAACACAACGCCTGAGACCAGGTGGTTTACAAAGAAGAGGGGTTCCTGTGGTTCAGGGTTGTGGGAGTTGGGACAGTCTAAAGGCCTGGTGCTGGTGGCATCCCTGCTGCACCTGAGCACGACAAGGGCATCACGTGGGCATGGTGAGACACAGGGCACGCTGGCTTGGGACTCCCTCCCTCTTCTTATAAGGCCACTAACACCACGACTTGGGGGCCCCACACTCATGACCTCATCTAATTACCTCCCAAAGGCTGACCTTGAACACTGTTAACGTTTGGCAATTAAGTTTAAGGATCCCACATGAGGTTTCCTGGGGAGACACTGAAAGTGTAAGTGGGGATGAGAAGAAGCAGGAGGGGGACTTCCTACCGGCTTACCACCTGGTGGGCACAGGGCTCCCAAGAGGACAGCCACCAGGCAGACATGATGTCACTCATGATACCCTTACTGCCAGGAATGTGGACATGGGACTCCAGGTGACTGGAACAGTCAACATCCATCTGTGGGTGATGATTCTCCCAGAACCCTCTTCTCTGTGGCTGCCTTGGCTCAGGATGCTATTGGGAGGTGGTGGAGCCTTTAAGGGGCGGAGCCTAGTGGGAGTCCTTAAGTCATTAGGGCGTGGCCTTGAACAGGATTGTGAGACCCTGCTCTCTTCCTCTCCCTTTCAGCTTTCTGGCTGCTGCAAGGTGAGCACCTTATTCCTCCTCCACATTTCCCTCCATGATGTCCTGCCTCAGCACAGGCCCAAAGCAACGAGAACCAACCGATCATGGACTGAAACCTCCAAAACCATGAGCCAGAATAAACCTTTCCTATTTTTAATTTGCTTGCCTCAAGTATTTTGTCACAGTCACAGAAAACGGACTACCAGAGGAATCCTGCATAGATAGGTCCTCACACGGGGATTGGGACGGGCTGCTGCATTCTACACAGACAGAAGCAAGAACTGGGCACACCACCCAGGGGCAAACCACACGAGAAACGTCACCAGACTTGGAGGAAGGAGGATGACAGTGTAGGATTTGAGCAAACCACATGTGGAAGATTAAAAAGACTTCTGCAAATCTTGGCTCTAAGCCCTGGTCAAACTTGGACCTGGAAAATCTTGAGATAGAATAAAATGGTGGTTGTTTTAAGACTCTGAATTTTAACTTGCTACACAGCATCAAAGAGCCATCACACTCAGAGCGACCAGATGATTGACTGACTCAGTCATTCAATACCTACTCATTAAAACCTAACCCGAGGCAGGGCTCCTTATAGGAACAGCAGAGACAAACCATCCACTCCCCTTGTCCCCAGGGAGCTTCTGGGCTGGTTCCTTGGTGTCTACCCAGTTTGTCATGGACCCACATCCATGTCTGGCCATTCTCTGCCCCCAGGGTCTGTCACTTCTGGACTTCATTCTGCCTTGGAATGATGGGCTTTATTCCTTGACCAGTTCCTTCCCCTACTCTTGTTCTCTCTCTCAGTGAGCATAAGAAATGTGGGGTGCTCTGTCTCTGGAGCCAGTTCTATTAAGCTCTAAAAAGTCCCCTATGAACTACAATAACCAAGAAGAAAATTAAGATATTGTACTAGAAAACATCTAAGGCTGGGCACAGTAGCACACGCCTGTAATCCCAGTAGCTTCGGAGGCTGAGGCAGGAGGATCACAAGTTGGAGGCCAGCCTCAGCAACTCAGAGAGACACTAAGCAACTCAGGGAGCCCCTGTCTCTAAATAAAATACAAAATAAGGCTGGGGATGTGGTTGAGTGCTCCTGAGTTCAATCCCTGGTACCAAAAAGAAAATGTCTACCTCAAACAAAAGAAGAGAATTGTAGAGGAATACAGGAAAAGAGACCTCAGACGTATAAACAACAAAACTGTATAAATGAATCCCACCTTATCAATAATTACATTAAATGTAATGGATTAAACACTCCAATCAAAAGACAGAGACTTGCAGAAATGAATAGAAAAAAAACAACATAATTCCCTTATATGCCATCAAGAGCCTCATTTTAGATTCAAACAGGTTAAAAATAAAGCAATGAGAGAAGATACATCCTGCAAATAGTAACCAAAAGAGAGTTACCATAGCTCTATTAATATATACAGAAAAAATAGACTTAATGAAAAATATTGTTACTATGAACAGAGAAGAACATTTTATAGCGGTCCAAGAGTCAATCCAACAAGGATGCATAGCCATCATAAACACATACGCACCAAACAACAGAACCTCAAAATACATACAGCAAAAAACTGACAGAAATACAGGGAGAAATAGACAATTCAAGAGCAACAGCTGGCAACATCAATACCTTGCTTTTTATCATAGAAGGAAGCAGCAAATCAACAAGAAAATAAAAGACTAAGAACACCACAAACCAACGAGACCCCACAGACACGTAGAGAACATTCGACGCACAGGAAAGAATACATATTCTACGGTGTACAGGAACGTTCTCCAAGAAAAACGGGTCATACCTTAGACCTTCAAATGCATTTCAATAAATTTAAAAAGACTGACGTTACCCAAGGTTTGCTCTCTGAACACAATCAACTGAAATTAAAAGGGTCCCCTCAACGTGTCTCGATGACATCTCTGATAGGGACGTGCTGGACTGGTGCTTGCTCAAACTGACCACCCTTGTCTCGGAGCCCTCGTTCCCCCATCTCTACAGTGATGGCAATCACGGTCCCTACCTCACAGTTATAGCAAGTATTCACAACAACAAACAGTCGAGCATCACGGTTATTATTACCCCAGGTTGACAGAGGTGGTGACAACCATCCATTACATTCCCTCTCAGAGAGGAGAGTCATATTTATGCCATGGCTCAGACTTTGCAAGTGGAACTTGGGACTTTTCTGCAGCCCTGCAGGGTCACCTATGAACGGGGAAACACTGCGGGTGGTGAAGCCCTGGTACAGAAGTGTCTGTTGGTCCTTATCTGTCAGCCCAGCTCACCCTAAGGGCCGCGGAGGTCAGTCCATGGGTGAGATTCAAATGGGGACAGTCAAGGTTACTCTGGACACCCCTCTGACCTCGAGATGAGAGCTGGTTGCAACTAGAACCTCAAGAAGGCTGGACAAAGGTGTATGTAAGCCTTTGGGAGGGGATAGAACCTTCCAGATATTCCTGCTTTTTAATGGGAAATTGTCCATTCAGTTTGGTTTGGTTGGGTCCCAGGGATTGAACCCAGGGGCACTCAATCACTAGGCCACCTCCCCAGCCCTATTTTATATTTTATTTAGAGACAGAGTCTCCCTGAGTTGCTCAGGGCCTCACTCAGTGGCTGAGGCTGGCCTCCAACTTGCGATCCTCCTGCCTCAGCCTCCCAAGTTGCTGGGATGACAGGTGTGCACCATTGCAACCCGCCCAGTCCTTTGACTCTCTGCAGATGTGATGCTCTTGATCCAAGTGCAGCAGGACATCAACCTAACATATGTGCTCCCAACCAGCAAGCTTGGGGACAAAGCCAGAAAAGGGGCACTGGTCCTAATCCTTGCATTTGACCCAGTGTCTGAAGCAAATCTTGCAGGAATGAGAATATGCAAAAATGCACGGGCCCCTCTGCGCAGAGCTCTCTGGGAGCTTAGCAGATACTCGCATTTTGAACAGGGAACGCGGGCCATCTCAAGAAGTAGCACCCAGCTGCGCTGCGGGCTTGGAGAATGCTTCCTGGGTCACCCGACCAGCTGGGTGCCACCACCACTGGCTGTTTGGCTCAGCATCGAAATGACTTCCCCAAGGTGACCCAGCTAGCCATCGAGAGCCAAATCCCTGCTCAAAGTTTAAAGCCACAGCTGTCTCTGGGCGGGTGAGCCGGAGTTATTGTGGGTTCCCGAAGCCAAAAATCTGGTGGGTTGACCAGATCACAGTTGGAAACAGCTCCATGAACAGCTCTGAAGCCTGGGTTCCGCGGACATAGGGATCTGGGTGCAAAGCCACTGGGTGACTGTGAACAAATAGCTCAACCTCTCTGACCCTTGGTTTTCTTTTTTTTTTTTTCCTTTTTGTTTGTACCAGGGATTGAACCCAGGGGTGCTCAATCCACACTCCCAGCCCTTTTTTTAAAAATTATTTTATTTAGAGACAGGGTCTCACTGAGTTGCTTAGGGCCTCGCTAAGTGGCTGAGGCTGGCCTCGAACCTGCGATCCTCCTGCCTCAGCCTCCCAAGCCGCTGGGATGACAGGCGTGCGCCACCCCCCCACCAACTGAGACTTGGTTTTCACATCTGCAAAATGGGATGCTAACACTCACGGAGCTATGGTGTCCACGGAGGGACTGAGGAGAACGTCCCCAGACACGGCACCTGGGAAGGACCTAGTTATTCCTGTGGTTTTATTATAACCAGAACATTTTAAGGGTCAGTGCAAATCTGTCCTATGTCCTCCCATGTCCTGCCTTCCCTTGGAAGAAGGCTAAGCATTTCCAAGTCAGCCAGGTGCAGCTCAGAGGGCTGAACCCGCTTGCTCACCGGCCCCTCCAAGCCTGAAATCTAGGTGCTCAGCAAGCTCAGACCCGGGGGGCTGCTCAGAGCCCCTGGGCTTCCCCTGGGCCCGCGGTCCCCACTCACAGATCCCCCACATCCACCAAGGACACTGCTCGGCCGCACCTGCCTGGATACCCTCCTCCTTTGTCTTGTTCCTCAAGTCCCGGCTCCGTGTCACCTTCTCCAGGAAGCCCAGCCGCCTGCTTGGCCCCACCCTGCACCCTGACCCACGCCCTCTGGAATATTCCATGCACACTCCACATCCTGACCCCGTCACTGCTTCTCAGTGGGGAGCTGCCCTGACCAGGGACCAGCCCCATCTCCCCAGCCCGGGGACGGGGGAATAGAGGAGGTGCCCATCACGTGTCTGGAGCACTGAGCCCAATTCCTGGCCCTCGGGAGGCGCTCTGCCAGGCTCGCCGTCCACGTGGTGCTAAACACCCCCATGGGCAGAGACGGAGGCCATAAAGCAAATATTGTAAAACCTTAATTATGGAACGTGGAGGGAGGGAGGCGGGCCTCGCTCTGCACGGGCCTCGCCCCAGCTGCCCGCTGACCCATTTGATCTCACAGTGCCAGGGCCCAGAGACGGCCTCTACGTCTGATCTCCCTGTAGGGAAGTAGCCCCTCTCTCTTTTGGGGGGGTACCAGGGACTGAACCCAGGGGTGCTCAACCACTGAGCCTCGTCCTCAGCCCTTTTTATATTTTATTTAGAGACAGGGTCTCCCTGAGTTGCTCAGGGCCTCGCTAAGTGGCTGAGGCTGGCCTCCAACTGGCGATCCTCCTGTCTCAGCCTCCCCAGCCGCTGGGATGACAGGCGTGGGCCACCGCACCCGGCCACCTGGCTCATTTATTACTGTGACAGTGAGTAAGAAGGGCTGGGGCTTTGACATGGTTGCAAAGTCGGAGTTCCTGCAAGTGTGTCTGCAGCAGGGGGCTGACTAGGTGCCCAGAGGGCTGGAGGGTCCCCAGCGCACAGCTGGGGCACTGGGGGTGGGGCAGGCATTGTCCAGGGCTTGACAACTGTCATAGCCCGTCCTGTGCACCCCGCCTAATTCCCTGTCCTCACCAGCCTGGAGGAGGGGCCGGACTGAAGCCCCCAAGGTCCCCAGGGGCTGGGAATTCTGGCTCATGTCACTCAGTGTGGCTTGGTCCTTGGGGACTGGGTCCAGCGGCAGTCTGGCCTGGGGCTGTGACCGGGTGGGGGTTAGCAAATCAGAGGCCATGAACTCAGCTGGCCTCCCGGCTCAGACTCCACTTCAATGAGGTCGAGTCCAGGTCCCTCCCAACGCCTGGCTGTTTCTGCCTGTTTCTTCAGGGGCTTGGTGGCAGTGACCCAGATGACACCCTGCTCAGCAGTAGAGAAGGGAGCAGGTCCCAAGTTAAGCAAAGTGGCTCTTGTGTTCAAAAAAAAGGGGGGGGGACCACAAACGACATGATGAGCTGCCCGAAACGACGTCACACACAGAACAGCTGACAAATAGCCACCCAGCCGATAGGGAAAAATTGCTGATGTCCCCAGATGTCTGACGGCAGGCCTGTACACTGTGACCAACCAGTCACACTGTCCTGACCACCACCCCCTCCCCGGCAAGGCCTGGAGATCTGAGATCTGGGCAGGGCAGCCAGCCCAGAGAGAGGACTCCAGTCGGAACCAGGAGCAGCGCTGGGCTGCCTCTGGCGCCCGGCGCCCTCTCTGATCCTCTGGGCTCCGGCTAGATAAAAGAAGCATCCTCTGATTTATTTCCCAGGTTGTAAAATAATCATTTGCTCGGCTTGTCAGACGGCGGGGGGAGAGAGCGTCAGAGACTCCCTCGCCTTTCTGCAGATGCTGCCATCACGGGAAAAACAGGACTGGCTCACCCGCCCCCCTCGGAGTCTGCGACATTTTATCCGACCAGGACCCGTGTCCCAAAGTGTGGCGCAGTTCGTTCCTGACCAAGAGACCTCCTCCCCGACACTGGATACAGGCTTTATCTCGCCTGGGAGAACAAAAATAAGTCTTTAATGAAAACGTGAACACAGTGTCTCCTGCCACGCTGACAGCTGACAGATCATAATAAGGTCCCCTACTCTTTTTTAATTTTATTTATTTTTTGGAACCAGGGGTTGAACCCAAGGGCGCCTAACCACGGAGCCCGGTCCCCAGCCCCCCCCCTTTTTTTATTGTTTTATTTAGAGACAGGGCTTCGATGAGTTGCTTAGGGACTTGCTCCGTGGCTGAGGCTGGCCTCCAATTTGCGATCCTCCTGCCTTGGCCTCCTGAGCTGCTGAGATGACAGGCGTGTGCCCCCGTGCCTGGTGGTCCCCTACTCTTAGTTCAGGTGGGGAAAGAATGTGCACAGAGTGTCCCCCAGGACCCCAGCTTTGGTACCTCCAGCCACTCTGGAGGCTGACAGGGGTCTCAGAGGCTCGTCGCCAGGGACCCTCCTAAGCAGGACTTTCTGTGCCGTCCACCGGCCGCCCATCAGGACAGGCTGGTTTCGCCTTGCCGCCCCCACTTCCGCGGCCACGCCTGTATGGCCTTCAGATGATGTGCCACCATCATGGTTAATGTCACCCAGAAAGAGTGCCTGTTTGGGAAGTCAACAGAGACTGCCTGCCTGCCACGGGAAGCCTCCCCCGGAGTGAGTCACCGACTCAGAGCCTCGGAAAAAATGTCCTCTCTGAGTGATGTGTGATGTGACAGCCCTCGGGGGCTGCAGGGGACGAGAAACCAAAGAGGCCACTCCAGGGCCCCTCCCCAGCCTCCTGAGGCCGGCATTGACTTCTGCCAAGAAAGTCCCGGGGAACGAAGGCTGGACAGGGGCTGGCTCCTTCAACCCCGGGCCCCTCCGCCCGGCCACCTCCAGAGCCCGCCTCGGGGACGAGACCCCACAGGGCAGGAAACCTTGGAGCTGGCTCTCCCCCAGGACTGAGGCCGCCAGAGAGGTGGCACAGAACCCCTGGGACCATCTGATCACCGACGGCATGATGGGCGGGCGGTGGGCAGGTAAGAGCCGAGCCAGGCTGCTCGAGGCTGAGCCCTGGATCCACACTTAGCCAGATGGCGGAGCTGATCGAGGCACAGGATGTCACTGAGCCTCAGTTCCACACCTGCGCAAGGGGCACGGCGAGCGACCCTGTCTGCCTGGTAGGAGTGGCGAGGTGGTGACATGAGCTGACAAGGACCACAAGCCACGTGGGCACGCAGGAGACCCCTAGCGGACCAAGCCAGGACGCCTGGCATCCCAGGGCTCGGGAGGCTGAGGCAGGAGGATCTCGAGTTCAAAGCCAGCCTCCGCCAAAGGGAGGCCCTGAGCAACTCAGGGAGACCCTGTCTCTAAAAAAAATACAAAACACGGCTAGGGATGGGGCTCAGGGGTCGAGGGCCCCAAGTTCCATCCTTGGAACCAAACAAACAAATAAAAAGTCCCATGTGACTCTAAGGGAAAGGGCTCTTCAGTCAACCCTCCCCCCGAGGTGTCACACCCACTCAATGAATACCCACCTGGTGGGTGCCCAGCTCTAGTGAGAGGTGGTCTAGACAGCTTATTAGGGTGCAGCCCCCCAAACACTGGCCACAGAAAACCATAAGGCTCATAAATCCCTGTGGCTCTTGCCTGTCCCCAGTCCCTTTCTCATGGTGACATTCTGCAGCAGTGGCTGGAGACACGCAAGAGGGCTCTCTGAGAAAGACCTTCTGATTTTCAAAGCATGGAAACTTCCAGCATGCCCAGCTGTCACCTCCGGGAGTTCAGCCACGGTGGCATGTCCCAGGGTCACCTGCTGGGATGTACAGAGCAGGACCTGGGCCCAAGTCCACGGGGGCCACTTTCCTTTCTCTGCGGAAGACCATCTTCTCTGTCCCCAAGCCTATCGCTGACACTTCTGCATACAGCAGGTGCCTAATAAACACTCTCAGGGCCCAGGGGGCGGTTCTCGCGGGCTCCTTAGACATCAGTCACCTCGCTCCTCGGACGGGCAGTGGGCCTCGTGCCATTTAGGTTCTGAAAAGCAGCCCCCAGAGCCCCAAGGTCATGGGCAGGCCTCGGACACCCGGTGGACATCTGTCCATCTGTCCGTGTGAGTCTCCTGCCAGGAGAGAGAGCTGCCAGCATTTCCCTGCCCAGAGGCTGGGAAAGGGCTCAGAAGCAGGAAAAGAGGGCTGGTCCCCTCTGTCCCCCGCCGCAGTCCCTGTTCCTATTCTAGTTCCTCATAGTCTTGCTCCTCTCCGTCGGGTCCCCGGGCCAGCCACATGGGACCTCCCTGGGCCTTGATCAAAGAGGGGACTCCCCAGCCTGCAGCAGACCCCTGGGTCAGAAACGGCAGCTCAGTGAGACGCACAAGCCTTGGGGGGGTGCCAAACTTTCTATTTTCTTTTCTTTTTTTTTAAGGTGTCAGGAGCAAGGCCACTGGCTGGACGCACACACTGGGGATTCCCCACAGCAGGGAGGACACTGTCTCTCAGAATTCTCCTATCTCTACGCTCTGTCTGGTCACCAAGGGTGACTTTGAAGAGGAAAAAAAGAAATCTGTCCCCCGGGATGGTGTGGAGGCATCTGCCGACCAACGTGTGTCACTGTTTCCAATGAAAACAGGAACACATGTCCCTGCCCTGGTGCTGCTTCCTTAAGCTACTAGAGAGTTCGCCTGGACAGTTGGGCCTTCTGTCCCCATCCTCGGGCGGGTGAGCAGGAAGGGCTTGACCCTGCAAGCTGTACCAGCTGACCCCCCTGGCCAGGGAGGGGACTGGATGATGGAGTCTCAGGGCTAAGGGCAGAGAGCACAAAGAGGCTGCAGGGTCGCTGCTTTCTCAGAGACATCTGCAGAAGGATTCTACCTCCCGGAGGAACAGAAAGCAGGAGTCGGCCACCGCAGCCTGCCACTCACCCACACTCTGCCTGTCCTCCAAGAGCCCAGCAAGCCCACCCGCACTGCCCAGAGTCAGGGCTCCAGGCAGGAGAGTGGCAGGTGGACCCTGGGGGCCATAGCTTGGAGCGGCCCCACCTTGGGCTGGGGGTACACACCCTGCACCCCGCCCTGGGAGCCAGGAACACCCCGCACTCTGGAGCCAATGCAAACCCTCCCCCTGTCCTTTCTCTCCCAAAGCTTCCCAGGACGCCTGTCCTGAAACTACTGACCGCTGCCACTCCCCCTGCCTCACACACGGGGTGCTTTTCTGGACCAACACCAGTGGCCCAGGGGGTCCCGAAGACAGAGGGACAGAGGGCACAGGAACCCCACCCCGCGTCACGGAAAGCCTTAAACCTCGAGCCCCGCCCCAGATGGCCCCCGCACTCCAACCGGCAGGGGCTGCGCTGGGTTCCCACGACACCCGAGGAGCCACACAGCCCGGGGGCCTGGGAGCTCTTGGGGACAGCGGGAAGTCCCTCCCTGACCCCAGCTTAATCCTGGCTCCGAAATAGCCCGGGTAATCCCAGGGCGAGGCGGGCGGGGGAGTTGGCCCCGGGGCTGTGGCGGAAGAGCCCAGGCGACCGGGGGACAAGGGCCAGATCGTCCCGGGCTGGACCTTGCACGGGCCCCCTTCGGGCCCCGGGCGACCGGGGCACGACTCGCCCTGGCCCCTGCAGAGTGGGAGCTGCACCTGCTGCGCCCCGTGCCCTGCGCGGCCGCCCGGGGTCCCCGGCGCCCAGAGCCCCGGGTCCCCGCCCGCGCGAGGCCGGCGATGGTCCGCGGGAGCCCGGGTGGCGGCGCCCTGGCAGCGCCCGGTCCCCGCCCAGGGGCGACCCCGCTGGAGGGACGCGCCCGGCGGGCCCCGAAGTTGGCGCGCCCGCCCGCCGGTCCCGCTTACTTGTCGCGGCGGCCGCCCAGCTCCGGGAGGGCGCACGCGGCCAGGTGTCGCCGGTGCCGCTCCAGCAGGCCGGCGTTCTCCCGGCTCAGCCGCGCCACTTGGCGCTCCAGCTCCTCGATGCGCCGCCGCCGGCGCGCCAGCAGCTCCTGCTGCGCCGCCACGATGCGGGTCAGCTCCCGCAGGGACGCGGCCGCCCGGCCGGGGGGCGCGGCGCCCGCCATGGCCCGGGCGCGCCTGGCGAGCGGGCGGCGCGGCCACGGCGCGGGGACGGCGGGCGGCGGCGGCGCGGGGCTCGGCCCGGGGGGCGCGGCGGCGGGGCTGGCGCGGCCCCGCCTCGGCTCCCGCCTCCGCCCGCGCCCGCGCCCCGCCCGCGCCGCCGCGCCCCGCTGCCCGCTGCGCGCTGCCCCGCCGACGCGCCCCCGGGGGCCGGCAGGGCGCGGAGCTGCGGCCGCCGCGGGCGGCGAGGAGTTTTGCAAAGTGCCGCTGCGACGCGGGCGCGAGCGCGGGAGGCGGAGGCCGAGGCCGAGGGCGCCGCCTGCCGGACCCGCCTCTGCGCCCGCGCCCGCGGCCTGCCGCGCGGGGACACGGGGACACGGGGACGCCGGCCCGCGGGAGGGAGCGGGGCGCACGGGCGCTCGGAGGCGCTCTGGGGCCGGGCCTCGCGCACTCAGGGTCGCCGCCCGTGGGAACAGAGCTCCCCCAGCGTCCCCCGCTGCTGCACCCGGAAGGTGGCCCGCAGCTCCTGGTGGCTGTCGTGGAACCCTCGAGGCCCTCCGCCCGGGCCTCCCGGTCGGGAGCTGGCCCGCGGGTCCAGCGAAGCCACATCTGGGCGCTGGCCTTGAGACCCGCAGCAGCAGATCGCGCCCCCGGGAGACACCGCACTCCCTCGCCCTTAATGGCTCTGAACATTTCTTGGTGGCTCTCATCTTTTTATTTCTTGGCTGTTTGGGGTTTGGCTTTCCAGAGTCCCTCCGGGCTGAACTTACTTCTGCTCTGTCTTCTTAAACAGGGAGGCGATTTCCATTGTTTCCGTGGCCCACGTGGAAGGCTAGAAATCCGCCTCGGAGTCAAGCTTTAGCTCCATCTCCGAAGATTCTAGAACGTTGTGACTCTTCCCCACCCCACCCCAGCCCATGCTGGGCATTGAACCCAGGCCTCTTCACACCAGGCGGGCACTCTACCTACTGGGCCACAGCCCCAGGTCTGTCACGGACGATGTGAGAGTACAGCTGGGTTAAGGCTGGCCTTGCACATATCAGAATGATTTTTTTTTAAATTAAAAAACATCAAGTCGGGTATGGTACAGATGCTTAATCCCTGAGCCCCGTCCCCAGCCCTTTTTAGTTTATTTACACACAGGGTCCTGCTGAGTTGCTCAGGGCCTTGCTAAGTTGCTGAGGCGACCTCTAACTTGCGATCCTCCTGCCTCAGCCTCCTATGTCAGTGGGAGGTGCTGATAAGGATTTAACAGCCAGATGAAATTCCGGTTGGAATTGCTTGCCCATTTCACATAGTGTGAATATTTCCACCATGGCCAAGTTCAAGGTGTCGGTGTGACCTCAGGGGCCAGGTGGAGCTGGGATGAAGAAGTCACAGGTGGCCATCTAAGGATGAGCTGTGCCAGTGACGCACAGGATGTCACAACAGACATGACAAATGCTGGACCTGCCTGATGATGACTGATCGTGAACTTGAACTTGACAGTACCCATAACGCCCTGGGCAACAGTGCTTTCCTTTTGGGTCAAGGAGGATTGACAGCTGTGGGCAAAGACTCCACCTGCTCAGGCCCCTCCCACCCTGCTCTGCCACAGGGTAGACAGACCCTCCCAGGCCCCTTAAACCAAAGGGCTGATAGTGCTGCCACACCCCTGTCACACAGGATCAGCTGTGCCAGACGGCCCGGCACAAGCCACCAGTACTCACTCTCTCCTGTCTTCCTGGCTCTGATCACCACTGCTGGCCCCAGATGGGCTGAGCTCATGACCCTCCACCCCTGAGCCCCGTCCCCAGCCCTATTGTGCATTTTATTTAGAGACAGGGTGTCGCTGAGCTGCTCAGGGTCTTGCTGAGGCTGGATCTGAACTCGCGATCCTCCTGCCTCAGCCTCCTGAGCCGCTGGGACTACAGGCACGTGCCACCATACCCGGCCTATCCACCTTTGTAATATGACCTATTATTGTAGAAAACTCACTTTGCTCCCTGAGAACTTCCTTTGAGAGCCCCCTGACTCGCTGTTGTAATTTGGGCTGGCTGCTCACGGGGCCACTACACGGTTATCACGGGGAATTTCTTGGCATCATACTCCTGGATTAGATCCACCATTTCTTGGGTCCAGTACCCTTTTTCTTAAATTCATTTTCTGTTCTGCAGTGTACAGGTCCAAGCAAGTCTCCCAAAGACAGCCTGTGCCTCCTTCTGTCTCTGAAAGTCTTTCGCCTTTACCCTTAGATTGCTAGTTTGGCTGGGTATAGAATTTCAGGTTAAAACCCAATTGCGTCAGAACTTGGAAAGATCAGCTCTGTTTTCCTCTATCACTGAGGGCTGCTGGTACTGGGCTGATTCTCATTCCTTTGAAGAAAAGATTCTCTTTGGTGGGCTGGGTAGTACTATTCCTGAGCAGGACATTTGGAAATGTAGTGGGGGACAGTTTGGGGTCATCCCAATGACTGGAAATACTCTAATATTCAATGCACAAGGGAGTGGGATATCACACGCAGACAAGTCCCGGTAAAAAACCATCACACCCAAATTGCAAAAAAAAAAAAAAAAAAAAAATCAATAGCTGATTTCAAAACTTATTATAAGCAAGAGCAATCAAACTGAGCAGTAATGGGGGCTGGGGTTGGGGCTCAGTGGCAGAGCACCTGCCTAGCATGTGTGAGGCACTGGGGTCCATCCTCAGCGCCACATAAAAATAAATAAATAAATAGAGGTGCGGTGCTCATTTACAACTAAAAATATTTTTTTAAAAAATGAGCAGTATGGTGTAAAGCTAGACACATAAATTAAGAGAATATAAGAGAGTCCAGGAGTAGACCCACACACGCCTGGCTGATCAACTCTTGACAAAGATGCTAAACCAACTTAGTAAGGGAAAGAACAGTATTTCAATAAATATTGAAACTGGATATCCATATGCAAAAGAATGAACCTCAACCCAGACCCTACATTATTATTTTTTTTTGGGGGGGGGTGGGTACCACAGATTGAACTCAGGGGCCCTAGACCCCCAAGTCCCAACCCCAGCCCTACTTTGTATTTTATTTAGAAACAGGGCCTCCCTGAGTTTCTGAGGGCCTCACTTTTGCCAAGGTTGGCTTCGAACTCGCGATCCTCCTGCCTCAGCCTCCCGAGACGCTAGGGGTTATACGTGTGCACCACTGTGTCCAGCCAGACTTTACGTTATTTATAGAAATTAACTGATTAAATTGTAAACCTCCATGTGAGAACTAAATTTAGAGAACTTCTATGGTGAAAATATAAGAGACAATCTTAATGACATTGAGGTTGGCAAAGATATCTTAAATACGAAAAATAGAAGCACAAACTCTGGGGGAAAAAATCGATAAACTGGACTTCCTCATAATGAAAACCTCGCTCTTCAAAAGTTGCTGTTAAGAAAAAGAAAATATGGGGGCTGGGCTGGGCTCAGAGGCCGGGCGCTCGCCTAGCAGGTGAGAGGCACTGGGTTCCATCCTGGGCACCACATGAAAATAAATAAATACATAAATAAAATAAAGCTATAAAATGTTTAGAAAAACTACATCTTTACAACTCAATAATTAAAAGACAAATAACCCCATTTGAAATGGGAAAAGGACTTGAATAGACATTTATCCTAAGAAGATAGAACCAGTTCATTACTAGCCATCAGGGAAATACAAATCAAATCCACGAGATACCGCTTGCACCCACTAGGGTGGCAAGAATAAAAATCACAGACAATGACAGATAGGGGTGTCGATGTCAAAAATTGGAGCCTTCACTGGGCGCGGTGGTGCAAACCCGTCATCCCACCAGCTCAGGAGGCTGAGGCAGGAGGATCACAAGTTGGAGGCCAGCCCTGGATGACTCTCCCCTTTGAGCTCCACATTTGTCACCTGTAAACAGGACACAGGATGTTACTCTCCTTGCCGGACACCTGAAGAGGAATGAGATCACCTGCATGCACAGAGAAGGTGCCTGGCGCTTTAGGGGGTGTTGTTTTGTGGCACCAGGGACCAAACCTGGGTCCTCCCACTGCGTTGTATTTCCATACCCTGCCGGTTGCTGACCCAGGGCCTCATCAGCCTGACCGTGTCCAGGTTGGAGTGTGGACACTGTTAAACCATCAGGAACTAGTAGAGAACCCGACATTTCTATGTTCATAAACAACAGATAAAAGTGCCCAGCACAGTGTACATGTCTGTAGTCCCATCCACTCAGGAGGCTGAGGCAGGAGGACCTCGAGGTCAAAGCCAGTCTCGACAGCTTAGTGAGTCCCTAAGCAACTCAGTGAGACCCTCTTTCTAAATAAGAAATAAAAAGGGCTGGGGATGTGGCTCATTGGTTAGGTGCCCCTGGGCTCAACACCCAGTATATAGATATCTACACTAGAAAATAGAGACAGAAGCATAATTTTCCAACCACTAGGAAATATACAACATGGACCATTTGATCAATTTTAAAATTAAAGAAAATCGTGATTAATTGAAAAAATATAAAGTAAGAAGCAAACAAGTCCAAACCTCAACAACTACAATAAATGTTAATGTTGCCAACTCACCTATGAAAAGGCAGAGACTCTTGGAATGTGGGCATGGGCTGGGGACAGTCCCCGAATGTGAAAACCCTGCGGGGTGCTTCAGACAGGCTCTTAATGAAGCCCAGAGGTTGGCACTGATTGACAGGAGGTGTCTCAGGAGGCCTTGGGACTGGGCCCCACCTGCCAGCACCTCCTGTCCCCTTGCCTGACCTGTGTGGAGGCTGCAAGGCTTTCTGGCTCCTGCTGGCCTCTGGCTCCTTGCTCCCTGAGCCGCTGAGGAGCATCTGTGGCCACGCCCTCTGGGGATGGTTGGTCCTGGTCACTTGTCAATCACTTTCTTTCCACCAATCAGAAAGGAAGTTCGTGCCTCAGTTGTCCCACCTCCTGGGAACAGTTGGCTGGCTACAGAGTTGCTATTTTTGGAGACACTGAGAAGCTGCGCTGATCCTGGAGGTTGAACCCAGGGTGCTTAAGGACAGAGCCAGGTCCTCAGCCCGTCTTATTTTTAGACAGGTCCTACTAAGTTGCTTAGTCCCTGACTAATTTGCTGAGGTCGGCCTCCAACTTGCAATCCTCCTGCCTCAGCCTCTCAACCACGTCACTGGGATTAGAGGCGTGCACCACCACTCCTGGCTTTTCTTTTTCTCTTAGTGACAATATCTTTAAGAGGTTTTCTTATGTGCATTTGCTTACTGTGACTTTCACATGACACAATCTGCGTGTGATGAGTCATAACAGGGTAGCCCACTGGTAGGTACAACTTTCATGTCTGTGTGTATCAGTTAAAAATCAATTTAATAATGCTTTCCTACTAAAATGTAGTCACCGTGATGAAACTTTATGTCAACTGCCATGAACTGAGGTACCGAATAAAATGAGGGCTGGGGCTGGGGCTCAGTGGGAGAGCACTTACCTAGCATGTGTGGGGCCGAGTTCAATTCCTTTGTACCACAGAAACAATCCCCTAAAATAGAGGGAGGGGATTTTCTGTTGGAAACTGCTTTTAATCTAATCTGTGAGTTTAAGGGCTGCTCTTTCTCTGTTAAAAAGGGAGATGTGCACAGGGCGCGGTGGTGCACTCCTGTCACCCTAGCATTTCGGGAGGCTGAGGCAGGAGGATCGCAAATTGGAGGCCAGCCTCAGCAACTGATGGAGGCCCTAAGCAACTCAGGGAGACCCTGTCTCTAAATAAAATATGAAAAGGGCTGGGGACGGGGCTCAGGGGTTGAGCACCACTGGGTTCAATCCCTGGTACCAAAAAATCTTGAAACCTTCTTCACATAATCAGAAGGATGGCAAGAGACAAGATGGATGGATCTGTCCGTTCCTGATGTCTCGGTGCTTTGTCTCTGGCACACGGGGACCTCGCAGGGTGTGTCCTCACCGGCCCCCACCGGTCTATCCTCTGTAAACTGGAACAGCAGTACCCCCTGCCGAGGGAGGTGGGAGGCCCTGACAGGAACAGAGACACCGCAGAGCTCCCCAGCACAGCGCCCCCTATGGGCGGAGTCGTTATTGCCACCCTAACTTCACCCCCTCCCAAGGGGCTGCACCCAGGCAGCCCCAGGGGTCTCTGGAACACCTCCTCTCTGCACATGCTCACATCCAGCCACGTGGGGGAGGCTGACACATCAGCCTCCCAGGGTGACACACGCGCCCTGTCTTGTCCCTTTCCTGTGCCTGGCTCCCAGTTGAGCACCTCTCCTCTCCCAGCCACCTGGGTCCCTTAGGGTGTCCAGCTGCTTGCACAAAGCCCCTCAGGCAGGGGACTCGCCACCCACGTTCGGAGGCTGAGGAGGCCCAGGCCAGGGGCAGGATTTGGAAGGGGTTTGCGCCCTACTTCCCAGGTGACATCCAGTGGCTTTGACCCCAGATGACAGGAGGCAGAGGCGGGAGATTGGATCTTCATGTGGCAGAGGAAGCAGGAGGCCGAGCAGCTTTCTGAGCCTCCCTGCCTCCCTGCCTCCCCTGGTTGACGGGCCTCTATTTATTTGCATGCAGAGCTGAGAATCAAAGCCACAGCCCCTTTGGGAAGGGACTGTCTGGCCTCAGAACCTCCCAAAGATGCCACCTGCCAGTGCCATCCTCTGGGGCTTCAGATTCCAAGGCACAGACTTTGGCAAGACCCTACTCTCCAGATACACAGCCCCGGGGACGTGGCAGCCCCGCCACCACCCGAGGCCCCCTAGCAGGAGCACTGTCCCCAGGATCAGATGCTGCCAGAGCCATGCATAACCTGAGCTGGAGAGGCCTGGGAGCCTCCCCAGAAAGTCCCCTTTCACAGATGGACAGACTGAGGCCCAGACAAGTCCTGCTCCCTCAGGCCCGGGGAGGGCCTCTCAGCCGGGAGCTTTTCAGGGGTCCGCGATGGTGGCTCAGTTGGTGAGTTGTGGGGAGGGAGAGGGGACCACGCTGAGGCGTCAAAATGAATAAATGTCTAATTAAACATCCACGGAACAGAACATTCGTCAACCAGTCAATTGCATCTCAACCCAACTCTCCTATAGCCAGACATGAATTTTATTTAATGAGGCATGTGGGTGCCTCTTAATCCTTTTGATGTGACGCCGAATGGAAATGCCAGACAGGACCTCGCAGGTGTCTTAGAATAGCCGCGCCTTCAAAAAGAAAGGTTCTGCTTTTCATTTCCTTTTATTTTTATTTTATTTATTTATTTTTTTTTATGCCGGGGATTGAACACAAGGCTGCTTCACCACGGAGCCCCGTCCTCAGCCCTTTTTCTATTTTTATTTAGAGACAGGGTCTCCCTGAGTTGCTCAGGCCCTCGCTAAGTGGCTGAGGCTGGCCTCCAACTTGCGATCCTCCTGCCTCGGCCTCCTGAGCTGCTGGGGTGACAGGCTAAGAGAAGGGTTTCTAAAGATCCCTCATTCATTCATTCATTCAATGAGCAGGGATTCTGACATCAGCAGAGACCACTCGAGGGTCTCCTGGTTGTACCAAGGGGAGGCACAGAGTTACGCCTTCCTTCTGTCTCTATCCTCCTCCAGGTTGGACTCCTTCTTTGCCCACATGGGGAAACTGAGGACCAGAGAGGGCAGGGCAGGCCTGTGGCCATACAGACCCAGTGCAGAGAGGGACTTGGCCCCCAGGGCTGTCCGCTGTGCCCTTCTGGGGCCTGCAGGCCAGCACCCCAGGGCCCCCCCAGCTCTGTGTGAATCTTGGCTTTGCTGCCTGGGCTTTCCTTCCCTTTGCAGGAGTCTGGAGGAGCCCATCAGAGATTCGTGCGGCTCCTCCTGCATTTCTAATTAAGAGAACACAGTTATTCTAATTTTAACATTGCTCTCCCAGGACCTGCCCTCCCTCCCCTTTCCCCCGCCATTTATGTAAGGGATGTTTTTGCCTCTGAGGAGCAGGAGGCGGCCCCGGCTTTTCTAGCTGAAGATGAGTCATCTTTTGGAGCGCTCTTTGGAACGTGGGTGACTCAAACTGCTTGTCTGGGGTCCCTGACAGACGTTTCCTCCATTAAGAAAAAAAAAAACACCCACCTGGGAGCAGGCTACTGACCAAGACCCTTAGAATCATGATCCACCGGCTGCAGCGTGGCCCTGGTCCCGTGTCTTCTCCCTCCCCCTCTGCAGCCCAGAGTGTCAGATAAAAACACAGTTTCATGGAATTTCAGGTAAACAATGAATGCTTTAAAAAAAAAAAAGTATCCCGCAGGTTGCATGGAACACACTTTAACTGAAAAAACAAATTGCTTGTATTTACCTAAAATGTCCATATAAGTCAGGCAGGGTGGCCCACGCCTGTCATCCCAGTGGCTCGGAGGCTGAGGCAGGAGGATCGCAAGGTGGAGGCCAGCCTCAGCCAAAGCGAGGCCCTAAGCAACGCAGCGAGACCCTGTCTCTAAATAAAATAGAAAAAGGGCTGGGGACGGGGCTCAGGGGTTAAGTGCCCCTGGGTTCAGTCCCTGTAGTCAGTCGGCTTTTCCCTGCTGTGATTAAGAGATCTGACCACAGCAACTGTAGGACAGGAAAGTTGACTTGGGGCTCAGGGTGTCCCAGGTCCCAGTCCACAGATGGCGGCCCCACTCCTGGGCCGAGGGGAGGCAGGACATGATGGAGGAAGAGTGTGGGGAGGGAGCAGCTCCCATGGGGACCAGGGAGCAGGGACTCCACTCTCCAGGGACAAATAGAGACCCCAAGCCACGGCCCCAGGGCCACCTCCTCCACCACACCCCACCTGCCTCCAAGGGCCACCAGGGGACCCCGGGGAGCCATTCATGCCGGGTTCAGGCCTCACCCCCCCACTCCTCCTCTGGACCTTCCTGTGTCACCTCCCACGGGGAGGCTCTGGGGACACCTCAGAGCCACAGCATAGGAAGATCATACAAGTGACACATTTTCATGCATGAAGAACACAGGCTTCAAAATCTTTACAGCTTGCAGATATTTTTATGAGGAAAAGTATTCCCACTCTCTCTCTCTCACACACACACACACATGCACACGCAAACACGCGCATGCGCACATACAGGAAAAATCATCTTGGAAGAACAAATGGTGAATTAGTACAACCATTATGGAAAACGGTGTGAAACTTCCTCAAACAGTTAAAAATAGAACTACCCTAAGGCCCAGCAGCTCCACTCCCCGGTATGTCTCCAACGGAAATGAAACCAGGGTGTGTGAAGAGCCCGAAGCCAGTGCCCATCACAGTGTTGACTCAGGACAGCCCACTAAGTGACCACTGATGCAGGAATAGGCAGACAAAACGTGGTCTAGGTACACGGTGGAATACAATTTAGCCCTAAAAAATAAAAATTTTTTAAAAAAGACATGGCTGGTGGGAGTGCAGACTGGTGCAACCCCTCTGGAAAGCAGGATGGAGATTCCTCAGAAAACTGGGAATGGAACCACCATTTGACCCAGTTATATCCCTCTCCTCGGTCTATACCCAAAGGACTTAAAATCAGCACACTACAGGGACACAGCCACATCAGTGTTTATAGCAGCTCAATTCACAATAGCTAAACTGTGGAACCAACCTAGAGGCCCTTCAACAGATGAATGGATAAAGAAACCGTGGTACATATACACAGTGGAATATTACGCAGCCATAAAGAAGAATGAAATTAGGGCATTTGCTGGTAAATGCATGGAGCTGGAGAACATATGCTTAGTGAAATAAGCCAATCCCCAAACCGAAGGCCGGACATCTTCTCGGTTATGCGGTTGCTAATTCACAATAATGGGGTGACTAGGGAAGAAGAAGGGTACTTCCTATTAGGCAGAGGGGAGTGAAGGGAGGGGAGGGGTGTGGGGTGGGAGGGACCGTGGAATGAATCAGACATTATTACCCTAAGGGCATGCAGGATGACATGAAGTGACTGGTGTGACTCTACATCACAAAGCTGGACTCCATTTATGTACGATGTGTCAAAATGCATCCTACTGTCAAGGACAATTCATTGGAACAAATAAAAATACATATATATTTTAAAAAGGACCAAATCCTGTCATTGGAGACATCGTGAAGGAACCTAGAACCTTGTGTTAGGTGATGTAGCCAGGCACGGGGGGACACACACACAGCACCGTCTCCTTCAAAGGTAGGATCTACACAAGGTGATGTCATAGAAATTGAGAGCAAGATGGGGGTCACTGGAACCGGAGGGTCAGTGGGGGGACAGTCGGGGATGGAGAGAGGTTGGTCGGTGGGAAGAAGTTATCAGCGTGGTCTTCTGCTGCCCAGTAGGTGACCACATTATCAAGGGTGCACTGTGTATTTCAAAATGGTTACAAGGGAGGGTTTTCAGTGTGTTCACCACAAAGCAATGATTGATATTTGAGGTGGTGGGTGTGCCCACCACCCCGATCTGCTCAGTATGTCGATGTGTTTCCTCAGCATCACACTGTACCCCATAAATACGTACCGTTATCTATGTGTCAGTGAAAAATGGTTTTTAAAAATTTGAACTGAAGACACGGGGCATGGTGACACACGCCTGTAATCTGTCATCTCAGTGGATCAGGAGGCTGAGGCAGGAGGATCCCAAGCTGGAGGCCAGCCTCAGCAACGGATTGAGGTCCTAAGCAACTCAGGGAGACCCTGTGTCTAAATAAAAGGTGAAAAGGGCTGGGGACGTGGCTCAGTGGTCGACTGCCCCTGGGTTCTGTCCCTGACACCAAAAAAAATTTGAATGGAAGGAAAAAAGTCATGCAGAATAAGCAGTTGGGAAAGTGCCCTGGGTCACTTGCTTTTCTTCTTGTCCTCTGTACTTTTCAGGTTGGTGAACTCAGGTTACTCTGTGATTGAAAAGGACATCGGCGTCACAGGGGCCTTGTGGACACACAGGTTCTGATTTGGCAAGGCCTGGGGTGGGGTCTGAGCCTTTCCAACGAACTCCCTGGTGACGCCACTGTGACCAAAGACCTCAGTTGGAATAGGGGTGCTCTAGGGCGCTGCATGGGGAGCAGGAGAGGGAGAAGGGACAGGAGAAGAAACAAAGCTTCAAAAGAGGTGAGTATTCTGCTCAGATCCCCCCCAGGAAGAAGCCAGACAGAGGGCGGCTCATATGGGTGTGTACGGGGCATGGCTGGCTTGTAGAGGCGTGGCTTGGCTTGTGGGGCGTGGCTTGTGGGGCGTGGCTTGTAGGGACTGGGCTTGCTGGCAGAGGCGTAGTTTATATGGGCATGACTTGCTTTGTGGGTGTGGTTTGAAGGGGGCGTGGCTTGCTTGTGGGGCATGTTTTTCAGGGGAGTGACTTCCTTGTGGGTGTGGTTTTTCAGGGGCGTGGCTTGCTCATGGGGTGTGGTTTGCAGGGCGTGGCTTGCTTTGTGGGTGTGGTTTGAAGGGGCGTGGCTTGCTTGTGGGGCATGTTTTTCAGGGGAGTGACTGGCGTTGTGGGTGTGGTTTATGGGGGCGTGGCTTGCTCCTGGGCGAGGCTCACAGGGGCGTGGCTTGCAGGGCGTGGCTTGCTCACGGGGCGTGGCCCGCCGTCTCCCGCCCCGCCCAGGCCCAGGTGAGCCACAGACTCAGGTTTAAGGTCTCTGCTGCGGAATCACCAGCGGCTGTCCCGTCTGCTCCCGGGCTCCATGGCAGTGGGCCTGCTGGGACATGTCCCCTGGGTTTCCTGACCCTCAGCACCATGTCAGAGCTAATGAGAGGCAGGGCAGAATGCGGAGCCTGGGACCGGGCCACCCAGTCCTCGGGGCCACGGGGATCTGGTCACATGAGAAGGGGACAAGGCAGGGCGGCAGCACGTACTTTCCCCCATAGAGGCCTGTCCGTCCCCGGCCTGGCCGGCCATCCCTGTGGCTGTCGCAGCTACCCCTGTCCAGCCCCTGGTCCAGTGCCATCCGTGGCTGTGCGACCTCCTGTTTTCTCACAGAATTTCAACAGAACTGTCCCCACCCAGCCGCCTTCCTAAGTGGCCGTCTGTCGTTTCGAGCCCCTGTTGAAGGTGCATCCTTGGGTTGGCAGGACACGGACACCCTGAGACACTGCACGGTGACACGGGGCTCCATCGGGGCTGGGCAGGGAGTCACGTGGTCTGGTCACATCGCCTGGGGTCATCAGATGAAGCCATTGCTCAGGGTCTGGACGAGTCTGGGTTTTGCCGAGTGGCTGCTCCCAGGTCTGTGTCTCCAAACCAGAGCCTCAGGAAGGGTGCCAGTGTCCCCGCAGGTGACAGCAGCTCGGCCCTCCTGGGCCTGTGTCCTCCACCTGGCAGCCAGTGCGTCCCTGTGTCCACCCAGGAGCCCAAGGAACGGCCCTGGGTCACCTTCCTTTAATTCCATTTTTGGGGGGATACTGGGGACTGAACCCTGGGGCACTCGGCCACTGAGCCCTGTCCCAGCCCTATTTGGGGTTTTACTCAGAGACAGGGTCTCACTGAATTGCTCAGGGCCTCACTGAGTTGCTGAGGCTGGCCTCCAACTTGCGATCCTCCTGCCTCAGCCTCCCCAGCTGCTGGGATGACAGGTAACAGGTGAGTCTGGGTCACCAACGTCCACCCCAGTTCCTCTCCCACGGGCACACCCAGCTGACCCATCGGCATCCGCGCTTAAGACGCCTGATCAATTATCGATCTGGCTTCTGTTGGCTCAGTGAGTGACAGACGGGTGCTAGGAAATGACTCTGGTGTCATGAACCCCCAGAGACCAGGAGTGGCTTCCCTGGGCCCCTGAAGGAGGGGAATGGACGAAGGTCACGTCTTTTATTTATTTATTTACCTTCGCGTGGCGCGGAGGATGGAGCCCAGGAATCGCGGGCTAGGCGAGCACTGACCCGCGCCCAGACCAAGTTCACGAGCATCCAGCACCTAGCACTTGCTCCTGACCATGCTGCCCAGGGTCCTCGACACAGGAGCTGACCACTGTGTTGCTGTCGCTGATTTTTTTTTTGCTTTTTCTTGGTCCTGGGATCCAGCCCAGGGCCGCGTGCACTGAGCCACCCCGGTCCCCACGCCCACTCCATCTGCTAGCCAGCCTCCTGCCACAGGAGGGACACCCAAGTTAACCAGCTGCAAGGACAAAGGCTAATTTGGGCTCACAGGTTCCCAGGCTTGGTCCAGGGTCCCCGGGCCTCCTGTTTGAGCCTGTGGTGAGGCACAGCTCCATGGTGGAGCCCCCTTCTTTCACACCTCATGCTCCCACCAGGGCCACTATGCCCTTCAAGAGCATGTCCCCAAGGACAGTCCTCTCACTAGCACCACCTCCCAATAGTGCCCCAGAATGGCCACCGAGCCCTTAGGATATGGGCCTCTGGGGGCTTATAAGATCCATGCTGGCTGGGCACAGTGGTATGGCCTGGCATCCCTGTGGCTCTGGAGGCTGAGGCAGGAGGATTGCAAGGTGGAGGCCAGCCTCAGCAACAGTGAGGCCCTATGCAACTCAGGGAAACCCTGTCTCTAAATAAAATCCAAAACAGGGCTGGGGACGGGGCTCAGGGGTGGAGGGCCCCTGGGTTCAATTTACACCCCGTTTTCCCGAGTCTCCGCAGCGCCTTCCTCGCCCTCAGTGAAGACTGAAACGCTCCTTTCGCTCAGTGACATCGGCCTCCCGATGAGGCTGCTAATGAGTCCTCTGGGAAGCTGCGCGTGCTGATCACACACGGCGTACAGCTTAGCGGGCGGGAGCCCGTCCCCAGCCCACGGCTGAAGCCTGGTTCCCCCCTTTCCCTCCCTCATTAACTAATAAACTGTTTGCTTTATCTGATGTCAAAACCGCCTCCTGAGAACCAGTCACTGGGAAAAACGCTAGAGACGTGTGCATCCAGCAGGCACAGCTGTGGACCTGCAGGGTCCGGAGGAGCGAGGACGGGGGGCTCACTCAGCCATGCCTTCCTGACCCTGGGCCTCAGTTTGCCCATCCGTGCAATGGGAGGGTTGGACGGGGTCACGGAGTAGCAAAGTTTTACTTAGGGGGCTGGGGTGGTGGTCAGCGGCAGAGGCTCATGTAGCACGCGTGAGGTCCTGGGTTCGATTCTCAGCACCGCGTGTAAATAAACAAGTAAGATAAAGGTTTGTGTCCATCTATAACTAAAAATAGATTATTTTAAAAAGTTAAAATATATAAAGGCTCATCAGCAACTAACTCTCTATATAAAAATATCAAATAGTAGCCTCCATCAGTTTGCTCTGTGGGTGTAATAAGCTCCAGCACAGTCATGAGCAAACATATGGTGCTCAATCATTGTCAAATCTTCTACCATCCTTTCCCACAGGGGTCCAGCACAGACCACGAATCCATATCAATCAGGATACGGGCATGTCGGCTCATGGCTGTCATCCCAGCAGCTCGGGAGGCTGAGACAGGAGGATCAAAAGTTGGAGGCCAGCCTCAGCAACTGATAGAGGCCCTAAAACAACTCAGCGAGACCCTGTCTGTAAATAAAATGCAAAATAGGGCTGGGGCTCCGTGGTCGAGGGCCCCTGAGTTCAATCCCTGGTGCCAATATATATATAAATCCATAAACCAGGAAGAGATGCCAATCCACGAGAGCCCTGACCTTGAGTCTTCACCCACCTTCAGCACCATCTACCTGTGACACTATAGCTCCTCACAGGTGGCCTCTGTCCCTCCAACCTTTGGTTCTGGATTCAGACGCATGGCTCGCGTTGTCCAGTTGAATGAAGGGCTTCACTGTGAATGAGGACAACATGCCCCTCCCGGCCTCACCCTCCAGAGGCGACCAGTGTTTCCACACATTCTCTGGCACCTGGGTTGTCACCATGGGAAAGACAGGAGGAGGAGGGACACACGGGCAAGGTGCTCTCAGCTGAAACTTGGCCTGAATGTCAGCTGACACCAGATATTGATTTGGGGGAGACATTTGTTACACAGCGATAGTTAACTGATACATCGAATGCTAAGCTGTTTTACATCTCTCTTTGGCTCTGACAAAGAAATAGCTTAAAAAAAATAAACATTTGGATGGAGAGCAGATAGCGCTCAGAGGGAAACAGGAATGATCAATAAACAAATAAAAGCTCATCCCTTTTTGTACCATCAAGGAATTTAAATCACTCATAAAATTCTAATTTCCATCTACCAAACCAGTAAAGATAAACACACACATATGGCGATATTGTGTGTTGGCAAGAGTGGTAGAAACAAAATCTCATCCCCAGCTGGTGGGTGTGCAGACTGATACAATGCTTTGCAAATATGGTAGCATCTACCAAATTGGTAATGGGCATGTGCCGTGACCCAGTAATTCTACTTCTAGAGAAACTCCCGCCTCTGCACCTCTATTAGTCAGCTTTGCATTACTGTAATGGATTACCTGAGAAAACTGACTTATAAAGAAAAAAGGTTTATTTGGGCCCATGGTTCTGGAGGGCCCAGTCCAAGATGGAATGGTTTCCTGGTTACATCATGAGCTCAAAAGCAAAGAGAGAGGATAGGCAGAGTCCCACAGTCCCTTTTTAAAAAATTATTTTAATTGTAGTTGGATGCAATACCTTTAATTAATTTATTTATTTTTATGTGGTGCTGAGGATTGAACCCAGGGCCTCGCATGGGCTAGGCGAGCGCTCTACCGCTTAGCCGCAGCCCCAGCCCTATAAAATAATTTTATGGGAAAATTCTCTTAGAAATTATTTTCTTGCTGGGCGTGGGGGGCGCACGCCTGTCACCCCAGCAACTCGGGAGGCTGAGGCAGGAGGATTGAAAGCTCAGCAACTTAGCGAGGCTCTGTCTCAAAATTGAAAAAAAATAAATAAAAAGGGGCTGGGGAGGTGGCCGTGACGTGAGAGCATTGTTTCTTAGGAAAATAATTTTTCTTTTTCTTTTATTTTTTTGGTCCCAGGGATTGAACCCAGGGGTGCTTAGCCCCTGAGCCCCATCCCCAGCCCTTTTAATATATTTACAGACAGGGTTTCTCTGAGTTGCCTCAGGGCCTCACTAAGTGGCTGAGGCTGGCTTTGAACTTGGGACCCTCCTGCCTCAGCCTCCGGGCCACTGGGATGACAGGTGAGTGTCACCTGACGAAATAATTTTTCTTATAAAAACTTTGGGGCTGGGGCTGTGACTCAGAGGCAGAGCGCTTGCCTCGCAGGTGTGAGGCACTTGGCCTGGGCTCGAGGCTGGGCTGCTGACCAGGCCTCCCCGCCTCCTCAGGCACGAGGCACTTCCTGGGCCGGCCCTGTGCCAGGTCAAGGTGGGAACCTCCCGCCTGGAGGGGATGTGGGGTGGCGAGTGCAGGCGGGCAGAGGGGCAGCCCTGCTGGTCCCTCAGAGCCTCCAGCTGGCTGCTTGGCCTGGGCGCTTGCCCACTCTGACCCTCAGTCTTCTCCTCTGTGAAATGGGCCCAGGGAGGCAGTGGGGCAGCACTCAGCCCGGGGACAGACCCAGCCCAGGAGGAGGATGGTGGCGCCCCAGCCGCTGTTCTGAAGGAGGCCGTGGGGAGGTCAGAGGGGGATCCTGGGACTGGCTGCCAGGTGGGCACCAGGTGAGGACACCATCTTTCCGCCAGATGTCCACGGTCACTTCTGCTCACCGTGACCACCACGTGGTCACCTGTCGATGCCTAGCAGCAAAGAGGGTGGGGAACCAGGTGTCCTGGGGACTCTTGGCCCAGCTCCAAGGCAGGTGGAGCTCAGACCCTTGGGAAGAAATAGGGACAGCGTGGCCGGGGGTGTCCAGGCTGCTGAGTTTAGCAGGGGCCAAGCAGGCGGGGGCCATGGCGAGGGGACGTGGTCAGTTGACAGCGGAGGACGTGGTGGCAGAAGAGCAGGCCCGTCCCCCGGCGCTGAGCCGCTGGCTCCTGTCCCCAGCTGGGCTCCCTGAGGGAAGGGACCCGGGCCACAGCGGCCTGGGCTCGCCTGGGCTTCGGCGACAGGACGCGGGCAGCCCCGCAGTGACCACAGCCCTCGTGAGAACAACCACAGAACTTTATTGACTACACCAGGAGCCGGGCTCCGCGACATCCAGGTCGTCGGTGTGAGCTCAAGTATCAGGCAAGGCACAAAGGTCCCCGTCCCCAGCTGCAGAGCAGTCAGTGCTGTGCCCAGCCCCACGGTGGGCCCCCGCTGGACCCACAGAGGCTGAGCACTCAGCAGACACGTGGCCTGCAGGTGTGGCTGGCTCCAGGCGCACGGTGCACAGCCTGGATCCAGGGCCTGCCCTCCCCGGCCCCAGACCTGGAGGAGGCGCTGGGCACAGCGGGGTCTGAGCTGTCCTCTGATGGAGTCCCCTCCTGGAGGGCAGGTCCTGGGCGGCCGCCCAGCCTCCTCGAGGCCAGGGTGGGCTCGGGGCCCCCAGGAGGCTGCCCGGCCGTGCAGGGCGGGGGAGGGGATCTCAGGCAGGAGGGGACACCGCGGCGGGGGGACACTGCAGCTGGGGAACACTGTGGCTGTGTCTGGCTCAGGTGGGCCGAGGTATTGAGCGCGGCACAGGAGCAGCAGGGACGCTGGGTCTCTGTGCTAAAGGGACAGCAGAAGGCCCCACGGGGGCTCAAGGACACTCCAGGGACAGGCTCAGGGTGTCCTGGGGGGGGCAGAGGTCACGCGGAACCAGGAGTTTCTACAAAGACGCAGAGCCCGACTGTCACAGTGGCCCCCAGAGGGGACAGAGCTGCCCCGGGTGCCTGGCTCTGGGCTCTGGTGTCCAACTGGCTGGGCTCCTGGTGGCGGCTGGGGACAGTTCCTGAGGTGGGCGGGGCTGGCCCAGGCTGTCCCCGGCCTGTCATAGCAGCAGCCACAGGGAGAGTCTTCACGGGGAGGAGACACACAGGCCAGGCGCCCCACAAGCCCCAGCGTCACAGGGGGCCCTTCCCTGAGACCACGAGGGTGACAACAAACACGAGGGTGTCCGGGCTCCTGGTGGCCACACAGAGTGGGCCGCAGGGCTCGAAGGAGGAGGGACACAGCACACTGACCGCGGGCTCCTATCCACTGGGCACTCGGGAGCTAGTGGGAGGCGTAGGCTGGGCTCCAGAGCCCCGAGGGGGGGCTGCCTCTGCGACCAGGAGGCAGGGCATTGAAGGAGGCCGGAGAGGAGGCTGCTGGATCTAGGGAGGAGGGAGAGAGAGAGTGAGCAAGGGACCCTCTGGGGAGTAGACGTGACTCCAACACTCTTAAGCCAAAAGAAGCATTTATGAAGCGCCTGCTGCATGCCTAGGACGCTTTCCTGATGAGGCCCGAGGCCTCCAGGAGGCAGCAAAGGGAGATCCTCAGGGGTATGATGTGGAGAGGGCGGATGTTGAGATTGTGCAGTGCCCAACCTGTGCAGCTGTGTAGGGCGCCCCTGTGTCTCCTGTTCCTACTCAGGGGCTCACCCCCTGTAAAGGGAGCCCCTGGGTTATTTCCCCACTAACCCTCTGGGGTGTGGACAGGCTTCCAGGGGTCCCTGGGTTTTTGGAAGAGGATGTACTTCTGTAGATAGAAAAACTCTTCCAGGTGGGAAGGGGTGAGCCCACTGCAGGCTCGGCTATAAGGGAATCGTGTCACCGAGAGAGAGAGCGCGGCGTCTCCTAGGTCCCGTGTCACAGGTGAGAGGCGCGGCAGGGGCCAGGACATGTGTGGCTTCTTATTTCCAAGGAAAATGCTTCTCTCTATGAAACTCTGCCCTCGTTCAAAAAGTCCACTCCCCAGCCCTTGCCCGTGGCTGCCCAGGGCCAGGCCCCGCAGAGTCTGGCTGGGGGCCCCTGGGTGGCGGAGGGGAGCCTGCACCCAGAAAGGGCCACCATGAACAGCTGCACAGGTTGGGCACTGCAACCCCATTAGATGGTGCTCCCAGAGGAACGTGCCTCTGCAGGCCTGTGGGGTCACCAGGCCTGTAGGGCCACCAGGTCTCAGGTCCCTCGGAGACGGAGGGGTTGTCAAAGGAATAGGCTTTGCCTTTTCTCCCTCTGGGGGACCCCTCAGGACTGCCCGGACCCCTGGCCTGACTTGGGGCCTACGAGGCAGTCCCAGAGTGGACACCTGGGCCAGCGTGGGCAGGAGCCCGGGGCTGTCCCCCCACACCCCCACAACCCGGCCCCGGGGCCCAGGGACCCCCCAGCTCTGCCCGTGGCAGGGGCTACTCACAGTGGGGACTGTGCCCAGGGCTGGCTCGGGGCGTGAGGACCACGGGGCCGGCGAGCTCCCGGGGCGCGTAGACCGCGTGGTAGGCTGTGAGGGTGGGTGGGTCAGCGTGGTCAGTATGGTCAGCGAGGGTAGGGCAGGCGGCACCCCCGCGACACCCCATGGCACCCCCCGGCTCACCTATGACGGTGACGGCCGTCCCGGCCAGCAGGGTGAAGAGCGAGAAGAACAGGGCCTGGTAGGAGTCCAGGAGGTGCTGGAAGAGGCTGGCCCCGTCTGCGCGGGGACACCGTCAGCAAGGCCAGGCCAGGGCCACCCCAGGCCCCGCCAGCCCCGCCCATCTGAGCCACCAGGGCAGGGGACCCGCTCAGAGTCCACCCTGTGTCCCCTCCAGGTGGGAGGTTTCCCATGGTGACCTGGGCCAGGGCCGGCCCAGGACGCACCTCGTGGCTGAGGAGGCAGGGAGGCAGGGAGGCCAGGAGCCCAGCCTCGAGGCCCGGCCAAGTGCCCGCCGGCCAGCTGGGGAGGCCCCGTGAGAACCCGAGCCATCGTCACGCTGCCCGTGACAGGCGGCTCTGGCAATGGTGCCCGGGGACAAGAGGGTCGAGGGGTTTGGGAGCCAGAAACAGCTCAGGAGGTTGGGTCCCAGGAGGGGAGGACGCTGGCCAGGGCCCCCCGGGAGGAGGACGCTGTGGCTGGAGTGGGGGCCGTGGGGGGTCACAGGTGGACAAGAAGCCAGGGCCTGTGGGGGCCTGTGGCCACTGAGGGGACCCAGGCCTACCAAGGGCCTCAGCGGGTCCAGGCACCTAGTGACCCCGACTCTGGATAAAACACTGGGGGGGGCGCAGGGGCCGGAGTTCAGTCCTCGGTACCCAAAAAAGGTGACTGTCACCTCCAGGGACACCCTGCACCTCCAAGTCGGCATCTGACCACAGGTTTCCACTGACCCCCGAGACCACGCTGGCCGGCCCTGCCCCTGCCCCCCAGGTCCCTCCCGTGACGTCCCGTTCCGACACTCACAAGGACCAGCCCCACGGCGATCCAGCACCAGGGCCACCGTCACCGGGATGGTGAGGGCCTGGTTAGTGGCAGGGCTGGAGAAGGTCAGGGCGGTGGACAGAGGGCCCTGGCTGCCCGCCCTGGGGTCCGAGACGCCGACCGTGTAGGTGACGAAACTGGGCAGCCCCAGGGACTTCTCCTTCACGAAGGCCACCACAGCGGGGGACCCGGACCTGACCTGGGAGAGACGTCAGGCTGCAGGGACGCTCCACAGAGCCGCCGGCCGGGGGACCCAGCACACGGACAGACAAACCAACAGACAAATGAGTAATAAATAAAAATTCTCTAAAACTCTGCAAAACCAAGCCGGGCGCAGTGGCCCACGCCCGTCCTCCCAGCAGCTCGGGAGGCTGAGGCAGGAGGATCACAAGGTGGAGGCCAGCCTCAGCAGCTTAGTGAGGCCCTGAGCAACTCAGTGAGACCCTGTCTCTAAATAAAGTATAAAAAGGGGCTGGGGACAGTCACCACACGGTTGGCCAACGTGAAGTCTGACTGTGGTCCCCGCGTCCGTCCTGACCCCACCGCTCACCTCCAAGCTGTCCAGGATCTCCGCGGCCCCGAAGACCTTGACCTCGCGGCTGGACAGGTGGTTGCTCAGGAGGATCTCGGCCTGGTCAGCGTAGAGCCCGGGGCTGAAGGGCACCTCGGCCCCCACCTGCTCCATGGAGGCCTGGCCCCCGGCCACCGAGGCCGTGACCACCAGGGGCGTCCTCCTCGAGCTCAGGTGCCTCAGCTGCCCGTCGGTCAGCCTGTGCATGGTGACCGAGCAGAGGTACTGGCCTGCGGAGACAGGGGTGTCCTGCTTGTCCCTGTCCCCTACCTGCGCTGACGCCCCGCCCTGTCCCTGACTCTCCTGCGGGTGCGGCAGTGGCTGGAGGCCAGCCTCTTGTGGGCACAGGAGTGACAGAGGCCAGGCCCTGGTGGCATTGCGCAGAACGGACTCCCAGGAGGCCCCTGAGCCAGGCCACGACCACCGGGCAGCCCAAGGCGGTGGGCAGAGCCCCTCAGCCCTGGCTCACCCAGTGTGACGTCGAAGTCCGGCTCGGCCGAGAACACGTCTGTCACCGGGAGGTCGAAGACGTCCTGCTGGAACCGAAGATGGCAGCCGAGGAGGGCCTCGGGGCGCAGAGCTGGGATGGCCGCCCTCTGGGCAGCGGAGCACTCGCCTGTGGACGGGCGGGGTCAAGAGACCTGGCCAGCGGCCACCACACCCAGCCACCCAAGGCAAGGGACAGGTGGGCCCCAGGGAGGCGAAGGTGTCGGCCAGGAGCAGAGTGTCCCCTGGGTGGGAACAGGTGGCCGGGCGCAGCTCGGAGGCAGAGCACCTGCCCAGCCGTGGGGTCCTGGGCTCTGGGTGGCCTCTGGGCTCAGGGACACCGGGAGCCACCTCCCCGCGGCACGGACCTCTCAGGTTAGAGCTTCTGTCTCCCACGGTGACGGTCACTCTGGAGGCTGTGGCCCCCTGGAAGCTGGCCTGGACCGTGTGGACGCGCCGGGCCACAATCCTCTGGGGGACACTGACCACGATCTGTGGAGGGCGAGGCAGCTGGTGAGGAGCCGCCCGCTGGCCGTCCATGCTGGGCCCCCGTGACCCCTCCTGAGCCTGCGGCCTGCGGACACCCGGCCCCAGGTGACAACAGGACCAAGGCCTGTCCACCCGGCCAGCACAGCGTACACTCAGTCCGCTGGACCTCATGACCCGGCCTGCGCCCCTCTCGACCTCATGGCACCTGTGACACCCAGATGGCCTTCCTGTCCAGGAGCGCCTGACCTGACCTCGCAGCCAAGAGGACCCACTTTAGTCTCCTGACCTTTACTCGGAGTCATCAACCCCCACTGCAGGCCACAGGCAGAGGCCACACTGACCCCAGAGCCCAGGCACTGCCTCCTTCCAGGTCCCCAGGGGCCAGCTGGGCAGGGCTGACCACCACGGCCCCGGACAGCACTCCTGGCCCTGGCTCCGCCCCAGTCCGTGTCCCGCTTGATGCCTGTGGCTGGGCCTCATCCCCAGCCCTGCGCCCAGCCCCCGTGTCCCGCCCACCCTCGGGGACATAGGAGGCCCAGGTTTCCTGACAGCCCCACGTGGAGGTGCGACCCCCACCTGGACCCCCTGGAACCCCCACTGTGCTGCCCACCCCCTGCCCCGGCTCCCCTCAGGAAGGGCCGTGGGCGCCTGGTCAGCCACGTGGACGGGGTCACCCCAGCCCTGCTCCCTGAGGCCACCTGCGCTCAGCCGCGGGACCAGCTGCCCAGACCTGACGCCTCTAGGATCTGACCAGAGACCGGCCAGGCCCAGGACGTGCAGCCCTCCTTCCAGCGGCCACCCAGGGCCCTGCGCCCCGGGACCTGCCTGCCCCCGACCACGGCTGGGCCCTTCCAGGAGGCAGGACACGCCCGGAGCACGGCACTGATATGCCACTGGGGTCCACGCTGACCCGTCCTCAGCCAGAAACACGGAGCCAAAGGGTTGCTGCCTCCAGAAGGCTCCAAAGGTGACCTGGTGGCTTCGATCTGTTGGTGACGTCACATCATTGAGCTTCCCTCGGGAAACACTGGTGGCTGCTGGGCCCTGGTGCATGGGTGCTGGCACCAACCCATGTGGTCACCTCCCGTCCCCTCCCTTCTCTAACATGGGGAGACGGAGGCTTGGGGACCATGGAGGCTTGGGGACCGTGGAGGCTTGGGGACCGTGGGAAGCTGTTTCCACCTCAGAGTCCGGGCGGCTGACCCAGCCTGTGGCACCCAGACCCCGCCTGCCACAGACGGCTCAGGTGGCCTTGGTGGCCTCAGGTGGCCTCGGTGGCCTCAGGCAGCTCAGGCGGCCTTGGTGGCCTGCGCGTCTTTCTCAGATTCCCCTGAGAGGAGCGGCCTCTGGGGAGGAGGCCCGGGGGTCTTGTCCCCCCTGAACAGCACAGCATGGTCACAGGGCACACAGTGCTTCCCTGCTGTCACCAGCCACCCAGGAACGACTCAGAGTGGACGCAGGGCCACACAGGCCACAGATCACACTGTGCCATAGCACGTGAGGGACCTGACTGAGCACCTGCAGGTTTGGGGACCCAGGTCCTGGCCGAGCCCTGGACACACGGTACTGATCTAAAGGACAGGCGTTCCCAGCCACAGGCCAGGGCGCTGCTGCCCGCGGAGGGTAGGCCAGGCCCGGCGCCCGCTGCCCTACCTCCTTGTAGGTCCTCAGGTGCCCAGGGACCTCGTAGTGCACCGTCACGGACCCCGCGTCCCGGGCCATGGCCACCCCCGTCTTGGGGTCGACCTGGAGGATGCTGTCGGCTGAAGAGCTCCAGGTTCCTGGGGCACCTGGGAGAAGAGGCCCCATGTCACCCTTCCCCCCCACAGAGGACCGGCCGCCTGCGACCTCGCTGGCCTCTTCCTGGCCCCTGCGCACAAGGGGCCTCGCGGTTCAGCCTCTCTGCCCGCCTCTGTGGCCACGTCCTGGTGGCCCCTTCTGGCACACCTGCTCTGCGGACTGTGGCTGCCCAGCAGACCGTCCCCAGGGGGACCATCCCCAAGGCCACCCTCCCCAGGCGCCCACTAGGGAGTGGCCCTGCTGCCCAGGCAGGTTCATCTCCAAAGCCGACATGGCCCACGTGGCCCTCTGGTGGCCGTTCCTGACCTCTTCAGGACACCCCGGGGTCCCCCTCCCACCCTGGCAGGCGCGGTGACCCCGAGACCACCCTGGTTGGCTCTCTCACCCTCGGGGCCGGTGAGCGCGGTGGCCAGGCAGAGGACATCCCCGACCACCACGGTGCCGGGCAGCTCTGGAGCGATGGCCGGCAGGACGGGCAGCGGCACGTAGTCAGAGAGGCCGGGGTGCTCGGGGTCCCACACGCGCAGCAGCGTCAGGCCCACGCTGACCGTGCGCAGGACGCAGGTGTTGTTGGTGGTGCCCTTGGTGACCTGCACGAAGTCCTCTCTGGGGACAGGGAGGCGCTCAGCTGGAGGGAGTCCCAGGGCCTCGCGGGCCTCCTCGTGCCTCACAGGACAGAGGCCACAGCCCCCGGCCACCCAGGGCCAGCACCGCCACCCCACACCCAGAAGGGAAACCGCGGCCAGGAGGAGTGACCCCCCAGAGAAGGCCTCTGCTGTGGGACAGCCTTGCCACGTCCCCTCTGTGCACCGGTGACACTGTGCCTGCCACGTGGCGTGACGGGTGCGCTAAACAGCTGGCGCTTAGAGAACAGCTGGTGCCCGTGTCTCCTAAGGCCCCGCTCTGCCAGCTCGGCCACCGGCCGTGGGAAGCACAGGCTGCAGTGGTCACCACCGGCCGGATGCTCCCTCTGCCGAGGCTCCCTCCCCCGGGCAAGGTGGCCCCTCCCTGGGAAACCACAAGTGACCCCAAAATAAAAACAGATTTGAATTGGACAGCACTGGGTCCTGTTGGTGGCTGAGCCCGAGTCCCCACCTGCCGCCGCGCCGGGTGGAACCAGGGGCACCCCGGGCAGGGCTGTGACAACAGTGTCACCCACACCCTACCTGTTGGTGGCAAAGCTGAGGACCGAACTGTGCGCGTGGAAGACGTCTCCAGAGTGGTCGTGAAAGTGGACGGTGAAGGTCACGGTCATCCCCAGGGGCAGGGCCGCCAGGGCCTCCTTGTCCTGGGTGTGCAGGACCGGGCTCATGGACATCCTCAGGTAGGAGATGGGGGACACCTGGAGGACAGGGGCAATACGATGACACCCCTGAGCCGGGGACGGGCCTCCAGAGCGCCAGGCTTATGACCCAGTTCCCGCCTCCAACCATGCAGGCCAAGTGCCCCGGGCACCACCCAGGACACCCACGTCAGGACCTGGAGTCACGGGAGCACTGTGCTCGTTGCTTAAGCACCACCGGCTGTCACCTGGCTCTTGGGGCACGTGAGGCGGGAACAATGCCCCTTGGGTCAGAGAGGAGCCCCAGGTGACGGAGGAACCCGAGTCCCATAAATCGCAACTCAACAAATCTCTCTGGATCTCAGGCAGAAATCTCCTGGCCACAAAGCCACCCCTCCCCAGTCCAAAGTCCCGGGAGGCAGTGGCTGGTATACAGTTAGCGCTCAGCATGTGCGTGCTGAAACAGGATGAGCACTTAGCCACTTTCATGAGGTTGACAAGTATCGTGGGGGGTCCCTGGCACGTGCACAGCGTTTGGTCAAGGATCGACCTCGCTCTTCCCTGGGTGGCCCCCGCAGGGGCTCCACTCGCGGGGGTGGCCCATGTTAGGGATCAGGCACGTCAGGCAGTGTACCCTTGGGCTGGGGGGACGGGGCACCAGCCCTGGGCCCCTGGGCTGATCCAGGCCCTCATTGGACTTGTTTCCCATCTATGAAACAAGGTGGGTGGAATCGGTGACCTCTCGGGGTCTTTGGCTCCAACGGCCACACACCTGCCCAGGATTTGTCCCTGGGTGACTCTTACGTAAATCCCTACCCACGGTTGGCAGCTGGAGAGTGAACACATTTTTTTTTTTGGTACCGGGAAACTGAACCCAGAAGTGCTTAACCCCTGAGCCCCATCCCCAGCCCTTTTTGTATTTTATTTAGAGACAGGGTCTCCCTGAGTCGCTCAGGGCCTTGCTAAGTGGCTGAGGCTGGCCTCCAACTGGCGATCCTCCTGCCTCAGGCCTCCTGAGCTCCCGGGATCACAGGTGTGCACCGCAGGCCCCCGGCTGGGTGAACCAGAAAGAGGAAAAACGTGCCTCTGAGCTTTAGATTTTGTTATCCAAAACAGGGCCAAGTGCCACCCACCTTCACGGCAATGATGATGGTCTGGTTGGCCCCGAAAGGCTCCTGAGCGGTCACTTCGACAGTGGACGTCCCGATCACAGAGCCGGACACCAGGAAGCCCCTCTCATCGGCATGCACGACAGGAACCTTCTCAGGCCCCTCCAGGACACGGTAGCAAAGAGCCGCGGCACCGTCCCTTGGGGAAGAAGACATCTGTTTCTGCAGATGGCTGCGGGGGTGGGGGACGGCCTCGGCGAGGGGCCCTGGTCGATGCCTCGAGATCGACCATCTGCCTGCAGTGCGGTGTGTGCCGTCGCCGTCTGCAGCCTCGTCAGCCACCCCCAGGAGACCTAAGCCAGAAAGCCTGTGGCTCTGAAGACAACGTGGCCACGCACTCCTCAGAGTGGCCGCGGGGTCAGCGGGCGGCGGGCGACAGACCCTGAGGACGGTTGCATCAGCGACACGGTCATTTATGGGTAAAGATGGCTTCTGCAGCTAACGGTCACTGAGGTCAGGCCGCCTGGTGCGGTGCAGAGTGCGGGGCGGGGGCAGGACTGGGGCGGGGACAGGACCCGGGTGGGGACAGGTCCGAGGTGGTCTAGAGCTTCCTCCGCCTCCTCTCTGGCCTCGGTTTCGTCAGCTCTGAAAGGGGAGGCCGAGTGCCCCGTCCTATTTCTGGGGCTGCTCACTGGACCCTGCGAGGGGTCACGGACACCGTCAGCAGGCACTGAGCCAGGGGACGTCCTGTGGTGTCCTGCGCCCTCTCCTCTGCGGCCAGCCTTCCAGGTGGTCTGGGCCGCGGCTCCCCTAAATCTGGGGGCCAGCGGCTCTTACTTGAGCCCTGGCTTGGCCGTGTGGCCCCTTTCTTGGGGGGCTCCTGCAGGATGTCTGCTGTCACCCGATGTCACCTCATGCCATCCACCTCTGCCTGCATTCTTGGGGCCTAGCACAGCGCTGGGCACTGAGTTACTTAGGGCTGAACACTCTCTGGGTGTGCGTTCATAAAACATGGAACTCGGCCCCCGGGCCCTTAGTAACCGCCACTCAAGCGCAAGTGCTCCTTAGGAAAAGTGTCCCTGTCCCTGTGAGGGGCAGGTGGGAATCACGTCTGCTCAGAGCCGTTAAAGATGCACTTTTCGGACGTTAATGTGCATGGCCACTGCCCAGGGACCTCATTACAGGGCAGCTTTGTCCTTGCGGGTCTGGGCAGGGCTGCGAGGCGCACTTGACCTGGTCCCAGGTGAGGCCGCTCTGGTTAATTCATGGGCTCCGCTGCTGAGTCATTTGAAATATTTAACAGTCCAAGTTGGAACTTGTTCCCCTTTTCAACCCCGAGCTTCCCCCGTGAGTGAAAGATGTTTCTAGGCTGCGGGAGGCGGGCGGCCCCGGAGGAGGCCAGAGATGGGCAGCGGCTGCCCAGGCCCGGCCCAGTGCCCAGAAGGCCCCCGGGGCATCCAGATGGGCATGGGGGGGCAGCTCCCAGCCCTGCTGTGAACAGGAACCGGGACACGTACCTGTTTGTCTGGAGCTTGATAAACGAGTTGGGGGACATTAATATTTGTTCTGCTTCTATCTCGGGGTTCAGCAGCCGCAGCTTCTCGAAAACCTGGGAAAGTGGGTGAGCTGGGTCTCCCACGGCACGCCCGAGGCCCCTTATCCACCAGTGGGGACTGGGGGCCAGGACGAGACCAATGGCAGACCACCTGCCCCATGGCCAGGGACACGATGGGGCTGGTGGCCCAGGAGCAGCAGCTGTCTGCACCCCGTGGGAGCTTGGCCACCCACCTCACTCTCAGCCTCGGCCCCCGTCACAGGAGACTCCACAGCAGGGAGATCAGGCCCGGCGTCCTGCTCAGGGGACCCCCGCCACTGAGACATCCTGTCCTCCCTGTCGCCATCTCAGAACAAGCCTCTCTCTCTGCTGTGGCCCATCTGGCTCCCTCCCCTCTGCCATGCTCGAGGGCTACCGGAGCACACAGGGGCAGCAGGACTCCTAAGGAGCCCACCACCTACATCCCCTCTCCCCACCACATAGGGCAGCTGGCTCCCTGCCCTCCAGGCAGCTGGTCCTGTGTCATGAGGCCCCACCCAAGGCCTGACCCCTGACCACAAGCAGAGCCCCTGACCACCTAAGCAGGCTCCACCCTCCCCTGAACCAGGCTCCACCCTCCCCTGAGCTAGGCTCCACCCTCCCCTGAGCAGGCCCCGCCCTCCCCTGAGCAGACTCCACCCTCCCCTGAGCCAGGCTCCACCCTCCCCTGAGCAGACTCCACCCTCCCCTGAGCCAGGCTCCGCCCTCCCTTGAGCAGGCCCCGCCCTCCCCTGAGCAGACCCCGCCCTCCCCTGAACCAGGCCCCACCCTCCCCTGAGCAGGCTCCGCCCTCCCCTGAGCAGGCTCCGCCCTCCCCTGAGCAGACTCCGCCCTCCCCTGAGCAGGCCCCGCCCTCCCCTGAGCAGGCTCCGCCCTCCCCTGAGCAGGCTCCGCCCTCCCCTGAGCAGGCCCCGCCCTCTCCTGAGCAGGCTCCGCCCTCCCCTGAGCAGGCTCCACCCTCCCCTGAGCAGGCCCCGCCCTCTCCTGAACTAGGCCCAGCTGCTGTTCCTGGAACCCACAGGCTGTTCCCGGTCACCAGGCCTTTGCTGCTCAGATCTGCAGCCAACCCTGCCACCGGCAGAGTCCCTCGGTGCAGTCTGGCGACACCACCCTTGGACTCCCCCCAGGGTGACACACACCCCCTCTGCCCGTCCTCCCCAGGCAGGCGCAGCCCCTCAGTGCAGCGAGGGTCCCCCACACCAGGGGCCCAGCCCTGAGCTCTGGGCCGGGCCCCTGCGCTGTCTGCTGCCCTCACGGCTTGTCCCGTCGGTACCTGGACCTGGATCTCGTCCGAGAGCTCCTTGGCAAGGCCGTGCAGCTGTCCCGCCGAGGGGTCCAGGGCCTTGACCACCACCCTCAGCCCCGTGCGGCCCTTCACCCGGCCCAGCAGGCTCATGGCGAAGTTGTACTGCGAGGGCAGCTGAATGGACGCCTGGAAGGCAGAGATCGGGCTCAGGGACAGGCCTGGGGGCACCCTCTTCCCCAAGGCCACTGCCCTCGGCCGGGGTCAGATCTGCTGACCCAGGGCCACACAGACAGCAGTCACCCACACAAGGCCACCGGCCACTCTGCATGGTGCCTGGGACGCGGGGTCACTGAGCGGGGCCTGGAGCCCTGTGTGTGCGTGGGAGTGTTATGTGGGGGCTGCTGGGTTTTGTGGGGTCCCCCGCAGGGCCCACTGCAGGACGTCTGTGATAAGCCACACTGTGTCCTGCAGCGGGCCCTGTGTCCCCTGCCCTGGGAGAGGCCCCCGGGGCGATGAGGCCGCCCGCCCTCCGGGAGGCAGGCTGGGCCCTACCTCATGGTGCCGCCCACGGAGCTCCAAGATGTCGCGCTTGGTGACCGACCAGTGGAAGGTCAGGCCTGGCACCGCGTTTGCAAAGGAGAAAGGGCTCTGGTTGTTGGTGATCCCGGTGACATAGACGGGCATCTGGGGGCGGGAGAGCCGGGCCTGTGACACCCATGCACCCAGGCTGGGGACCCTCCTCCAGGGGCTCTGCCTCTCTGTCCACGTCCACCCTGTGCGGACTCGGGCCGGACACAGGTTCTGGGAGCCCTGACCAAACACCAGATAATCCAACCACTGGGGACCGGCCCGTCCCTCCCTGCCAGGGGGCTGTGCACGACCAGGTGCACTTCTGGAAGGACCCCTGGGGCTGCAGGAGGCCTGCGGACACCCCCTGGCCACTCAGCCCACGCTGCCTGAGGTCCGCACCCTCCTGCTGACCCTCCCAGGCCAGCAGGGGCCTCTGCCTGTAGGGCGTGGGCACAGGCAGCCGGCCCCCAGCCCGACTCCAGGTGGCAGACTGGGGACGCGCGGTGCAAGCCACACCCGCAACCAGCTGTGAGGGCCTGAGAACTGTCCGACCTCGCCCTGGGGATGCTGGGGACACTGGGGACGACCCCAGGTGCCTGGGAGGACACACAGGCCCCTGCACCCACGGGGCGCTTCACACGAGGGACGTGGGCACACTTAGGTCTTGGTATTGGCAGGGATTCCGGGAACCAGGCCCCTCGGGTGCCAAGGGACAGCAGCCCTGGCTGTGCACAGGACTCAGGGTGTCCATGTCCATCCGCTGACTGGCCAACCTCACAGGGCCACCTGGCGCAGGTAGGGGGACAGGCTCTGGCACAGGGACAGGGGCAGGGGCTTTGGCGCAGGGAAGTGCCCTCACAGTGGCTTCGTGAGAACCAGAACATGGAGCCCCATCCCGACTGGTCCTCACCTGGGTGCCCGTCCTCATGCGCGTGATGGGAGCGCGGATCCTCACCGCCCGCAGCTGCACCACCTCTAGCTCCACCAGGTCCTGGGAAGAGACTGGGCTCAGGCTGCGGGCGCTTCGGAGTCCCCGCCTGGCCCCTGAGCCTAGCGGCCCAGCTGACCCATGTTAGCACGGCAGGCTTGCTGAGGCCTGCTCTGTCAGCGGGTGGCCCTTGCAGGACAGGTCTCTAGGTCCTCCCAGCCCCAAATCCAGCTCGTCCTTCTCCCTGACTCAGGACACAGGGAGGCACACAGGAGCCACAGGGTGCGGTGAGAACAGACCCCATATACTCCCACATTCTCAACTCCATGCTCCTGTTGATCTGATCAAAGGCCCACTTCAGTGGCCTGCTGACCTGCGCAGCTGACCTGGGCTGTGCTCAGGCTACTAACCCCTCCAGGCCTGCTGACAGGCTCCAGGGGACCCTGTGCCTCCTGACTGCTGTCAATCCTTGGCACTCAGCTGGTCCTGAAAAGCACTCACTCTCCCACCTGCCCCGGGTCCTCCTTCTCTGGCCCATTTCCACTAAGAGGCCTGGGCCACCCGGCAGGACCACCCAGCAGGTTGGGGTGCTGATTCTGAGCTGGGGTTGGACAGCTGGTCCTGGAAGCTTTGACCAGACACAGCTCGACGTGGACGTGGGTCCAGGGGGCGAGGGGGCCAGCAAGGCCAGGCCACAGGGAGGAAGGGAAGAGGGGAGGGGACAGGGCTGCCGTCCTCTGCCTGGCCCCAGAGAGGAGGAGCCAGGTCCCCCCCAGAGAGAGAAGCCAGCAAGGCGCCCGGGGCCTCTGGACCCCGTGGAAGTTTCCGGGCGCTCAGGGCTGCCCTGCGTCTGCTGGCACAGAAGAGGGTCATGGCGTCCCCTGGTGCTCACAAAGCCTCTGTGGTCACCCGGATGCTTGGAAGCCCGCACAGAAGCTGCGGGCGGAGGAGTCCATCCGTGGACTCACGGTTGGATCAAAGTCCACCTGGGAAGCAGGATCACAGGCCCTGAGCTCAGAGGGCTCGGGCTGCTCGGAGGGGACCCGCTTCTGGGCGAGGGACGCCGGCTGAGATCTGAAGAGGCCCTCCTCCCTGGTGGCCCTGCGCGCCCACGGGGCTGTCCTCAGCCCCCAGCGCTCAGTGTGGCTGGCAGCGGGACCCCAACCTGCACCCGAGGGCCTGAGTCACCACGGCCGAAGGATGCCAGGGGGACCCAGGGCCTCGGGGGTCCCCCCTGAGCCTCTCACAGCCGTGGAGATGACCCGGCCTCCACTCCAGGGGATGGAGGTGCCCGACCCCCGGGAAAGGCAGCGGACCTCAGAGGCTGACCCCCGGCCTGGAGCCCCCCCCCAGCAGGGACAGCAGAGGCTTGGGGACGCCCGACTGTGGCAGGTGGCTCAGGGTCCCTCCTGGAGGAGCCACCCCTGACTGATTCTCAATCTGCCACACTCGGGGCACGACCCTGAGCGCACGCACACTGTCACCCACACAGTGTCCCCTCTTCTGTCCCCGGCACATAATCAAACCCCACTGGGAACGAGCCAGCAAGACCGAGAGCCCGGCCATGTCCCTGACCTGCCACACGAGGACGGGGACACTGGCTGGTCACCTTGGGGGCTCTCTGCAAATGGGAGCCAGAGGCACACAGCTGAGGACCGAGGAGAGGAGCACGCAGCGTCCACCCACTGGGGGCACGGGGTGGGGTGGTGGCCTGGCCCCACACGGAGCAGGAGACCCGGGAGCCTCGGCCTGCAGGAGGCACCCGGGGACGGGGCCCACATGGGCAGTTTGTCCCAGAAGGGGACACATAGGGACGGCAGGTCCAGGGGGCAGGTCCCCAGGAGTGCCTGGCACCGCTGGCCACACGGGGCTGTCTGGACCCAGGGCACCAACCCGCAGGGCTCCCCACCCCAGGCGTGGCCAGTGCCGGCCACCACGGGGTCAGGGATACCTGGGAGACCACGATGACCCTGCCGGTGTCCGCGTCCGCCGCTTGCACGACGCCCGACACGGTGCCGCTGCCCACGGCCAGGCCACGGACCAGCCCTGTGCTGCCCACGGTGGCCACGCTGGCGTTGCTGACAGAGAAGAGGATGTGGGACTGCGGCTGGGGACCGCCCTCGGAGGTGACCTGCGGGGCAGACACGTGGCTTCGTGGGCACCTGCACCGCGCGTCAGGAACGTCCACCCTCGGGCCAGCAGAGGCCACAGGCGGGCTTGTCCTGAGCCGGGAGGGTGGCCTCCTTGCTGGGACCCACTGGGGATACGAGTGGGAAGGACAGGCCTCGGCTCCTACCTGCATCGTGGCCCCGATGATCAGCGTCACCCTCCTGGGAATCAGCCTGAATGGGGGGAAGACCTGAGGGGACGGGAGAGGACGGGTGGGCCACATGGGGCACGGCGCCCAGGCCTCAGGAGCTGGTGGGCAGAGGTCAGGCGGCGATGCTGGACAGTGGACGGCAGCCATGGGTGGCCACGGGGGCCTTGGTAGGACACGCCTCCTCTGGCCCAGGACAGACCCACAGAGCCCAAGGCGGGTCCTGTGACGGGGACAGCAAGCCCTCGGGGGCTCACACATGTCACCGTCTGCCACCTCTGGCTCCTGAGGTCCCCGACGTCCCTCCTGATCCCTGAGGACGTGAGGAGCCCAGCAGCCATCTACTCCAGCGTCCTCAGGGTTTCTGAGGTGTAAAAAGGGGCCGAGGGGCAGACCCCAGAGGGCGTGAGAAGGGCCGGTTTACTTCAATCTGCTGCGGGGTCGAGCTGATCCTCTGTCCGGCGGTATCGGTCACGCTTGCGGTCAGGCTGGTCTGGCCGATGGCCGTGCCGTGCACCAGGAACGCAGCCGTGTAGCTGTCCAGGGCTTCGTCCAGGGCCCTGAAACAGATGGGGCGCTGGGTTCCACCTCCGGGTCAGACCTGGCAGGGAGGGCGCAGTCGGGCCAGCACTGTCCCTGAGAAGCCCGCCTGACCCCCAGGAGGACTCACACCAGGGTGATGATCTGGGAGGCCGCCCGCAGTTTGAGGTCCATGAAGGCAAAGTACTTGGCCAGGAAAGGCTTCTTGTAAAAGTCCAGCACTCGGACGTGGGCCTTGACCGTCTTCCCAATCTCCACCTGCGTCGGGGGGACAGAGGCGTGAAGGACCAGTTCCCTCAGGTGGGGACAGTGACCTCAAAACCAATGCCCTAGGAGCTGGCGATGAGTCGCCCAGGATGACCTCACTCTGGACCAGGTCAATCAACAAATGAACACCAATTAAGTACTTACTGTATACAACAGGACTTGGGGACACTAAGAGACATGAATTCCACTCCCTACTCTTAATGGATGAACCACAGAATCCCGAAAATAAGGTATAGCTTAGGCCAGACGCGGTGGCACACGCCTGTCATCCTAGCAGCTCGGGAGGCTGAGGCAGGAGGATCGCGAGTTCAAAGCCAGCCTCAGCAACAGTGAGGCCCTAAGCAAATGAGTGAGACCCTGTCTCTAAATAAAATACAAAATAGGGCTGGGGATGCAGCTAAGGGGCTGAGTTTCCCTGAGTCCAATCTCTGGTACCCCCATGCAAAAAGAAAAAAAATATATATAGCTTATAACTCCATCATGCATTCAACAGGAGCTCAATAAGTGCTCACCAACTGAACAGTTCACATCTGGCAGTGCATAATAGCAAGTGGGGGTTGGAAATGCTTAGCAAAGAAAAAGGAGTCTAGTAAGCAAATGAGCAGCAGAAATCAGATTATGGGAGGAATATTTAAGACCCGGTCGGGAATGTTAGCTCTTTAGCTAATGATACTTTGTAGGTTAGTAGCCTAAGCTGCCTGAACATTTGCCTTTTAATTACCAACCATTATACCCACTGGGTCAAACAAGAGGCTGACAGCACCCCCCTGGAAGCCTGGCGTGGATTACCTCTGATATTTGAAGTCATAAAAATTTCCTGATGAGCTGGGTGCCTGTAATCCCAGTGGCACGGGAGGCTGGGGCAGGAGGATCGTGAGCCTCAGCAACAGCGAGGCCCTAAGCAACTCAGTGAGGCCCTGTCTCTCAATTAAATACCAAAAGGGCTGGGGACGGGGCTCAGGGGCCGAGTACCCCTGGGATCAGTCCTGATACCAAAAAATAATAATAAAAAAAGAAAAAGAAAAAATTTCCTGATGAGGCCAAAGAAAACCCAGATCTATTATTTACCATTTTGCAAGAGCAATTGGAGGCCCTGAGCTCTCCCCAGGGTGGTGAAACTCCAGAGGAGCACAGCAGCGCCGGGGGTGGGGGGCCCGGCTGCTGTGTGACCTACGGGCGCTGGAGGACACGGGTCCCAGGCCAGGCTGGCTTAGCTGACCTCGACAGGGTCTGCGGCTGAGCCCCGCGGATGTCGGCTGGACGAGGAAACCGGACAGCAGCGGAGATGCTGCCCCTCCCCGTCCAGCCAGGGAGCTCAGAGCAGCCCAAGGGCAGGAGGGACGCGGCAAGAAGTGGGAAGGCCAGCTTCAAGGCCACAGGGACGAGTCCACTGACCTTGTCGACCACGCGGACGTACAGCTCGTGGATGTCCGAGACGTGGACGGTGGCCTTGGCCGGGGCCAGGAAGGGCAGGCACAGGTCATGGATCAGGACGGTGGCCGAGCCTGGCAGCAAAGGGTGCACCTGCAAGACGCGGGGTGGGCGGGGTCAGGCCCCCACCTCTGGGGTGCCGCTGCCTGAGACCAGCGTTTGGAGGCAGTGGAGAAGGACATCCACAACCCAAGGGGTGTTCTGTCCACTTCCGAGGGCCCCACGGCCAGCCAGCAGAGGAGCTGGGGATGTAAAATGTCCGTGCTGGATCTCAGAGAGAGCGTCTATCTCAATTTTGTCCATTTTACAAAGAGAAGAAAATGGAAGCTGCTCAGAGAGGGGCAGCGGGCGGCCTTGGGACACACAGCAACCTGAAGGCAGAGTCAGGATTTAACCCCAGGAGGCCAGGTCCTGTTCTGGCCGTCTGTTTCTGCGACTCCATGGGGCGAGGCTGCCAACCAGGAGCCGGCAGAATAGGAGACAGGTGCTTTCAAAAGTGAGTTCTAAGAAACCCCCATTAGAGCTCACAGCATCACAGAACCTGGGGACCGACCCCAGAGGTCACTCAGGCAGATGCTCCTAGAGGCTCATCCATCCCTACGCCCTGGCTTTGCTTGAGGTAGTGACCACAGCAAATGCACCAAGTGAAGGAGCAAACCTGAGCTGGTGTTTTCTGGACTTTTAGCTGCCAATGTCCCCATTTTAACTCTTCTCTCCCAACCCCTTCCAGGGACCCCACTTTCTACAGAATCTCCCCCCTAACAAACGGCACCCCAGTCTCTCTCTTGTGCTGCCAGATGATGGGCATCCCCACACTGGACGTTTCTCGGCTGAACATGGACCAGCTGCAACATGTCATAGTGCTTAGGCGAGTATTTCAACTGGGGGTTTTCGGTTGGGGCGGGCAGGGCCAAGGGGGGTTGCGGCCCGTCTCTAGCTCACTTTGCTTCCTGCTCTTTGGGATCCCCTACTCAGGGGAAGGGCGATGTGCACAGCGAGCAGGTCAGTATCTGCTAAGAGGACTTTCAGTACTAAGAATCTGGAGGGGGAAAAAATCAGGCTTTGGACTCAAAAGGAGACAAGCAGCCACGATCATATCGCACCCTGGTTAAAACACATCCATGGCTTTCCAGGCCTCTGAGGTTGAGCCCGAATCCTTAACGTGTCCTACTAGAGACTGCAGTGGCCAAGGCCACAACCCCCCTTGGCCCTGCCTGCCCTGACTGAAAACCACTAAGTTGAAATACACGCCTAAGCAATATGACACTCGCAGAGCCACAGTCTCACTGCACCATCCCTCACAACCACCAAGCCCCAGCCACATCAGCCTTCTCTCCTGTCCTCACACTCAGCAGGCTCCTGCCTGCTGCTGTGTAGACCTTATAGTCCACCTTGAAGATCTGGGATACAGCCAGGCATGGTGGTGCATGCCTGAAATCCCAGCGGCTTGGGAGGCTGAGGAAGGAGGATCGTGAGTGGGAGGCTGGCCTCAGCAAAAGAGAGGCACTAAGCTCTTCTCCCTTTAGCTGTGCCTTCTGGCTCCAACTCAGCCTCCACCCTGTACAGGGGAGGCCCTTCCATTACTTTGCTGACTTCTCCCAGGGGCTCCTGTCACCGTCTCTAACACAGCCTTAGCAGGGAGTACCGCTCAGCATCTCCTTCCCCTCCTGGCCTCTCTGCCCTATGCTGGGCCTGGCGCCTGGCACAGCCTGGACACTGGGAACCTCCCTCATCAGACGGAGGCACCGAGGGATTCTCCAGACGCACAGACACCTGGTCCTTGAGCCAGCCTGGCTGTCCAAAGACTGAACCCGCCTAGTGAAGACGTGGAACTTCCGGAAAAATCCCCGTGCACCCTCATACATGCAAGAAGTGCTCCCCATCGGGGCTCCTGGTGCCAGCAGAGTCGGGGGATGCCTGTGGCAGCCAGGACAGAGGTGTCGGGCGGAAGGACGGGCGGCCCGTGGGGAAGTCCAGGGGGTACATCTGCCCCCCAAGGAGAGCCCATTGGGAACCGCAGAGAAGAATGAGAAGCTTCAATTTTTGCATGTTTTAAACAGAGGCAGAAAAGGGCAGTGGGAAGGTCACTGTCCCTCCCGCTCAGCTGCCAGAGGGTGGACATGTGGCCACCTTCTGGAGGCTGGCCTGCCCCGCGTCTGGGGTGCCCTGGCTCCCTTCACCTGTATGATGACGCTGGGGCCTCACAGGCCACGTTGGGTACAAACTGGTGGCCATGGGGACCTGCACCGGACCCTCCCAGGGCCACGTGTGGCTCACAACCCCTGCTTCTCATGGCCTGGGCCCTGGGCTCCTCGGCCAAGCTGGAGGGACAGAGTTGGGGACCAGCCAGGCCTGGAGTGAGCCCTGGATTCCAAGAGCTGGAGTGTCACCCGAGGACATTGGCTGACGGAGCCCAGGGCAAACTCGTGTCACCGGTTTGCAGGTGACGAATGCAGTGCTGTCCTGAAGAACCAGTTGCCATCCCAGGCCCCACCTCCTCCCCAGGCCCCGCCCTGCTTTAAAGTCCCCCGATAGGTGGCCTTCGCAGAGACCAAGGACACGGGGATATCTCTGCCTCTCCACGGCCGTGGGCTCCTGTTCTCCGCAAGCCTGTGCAGGCTCCGTGGTGGGCCAAGAATGTGGGACGGAGGGGACCGTGTCCCTTCCTGTGCCCCATGAGTCACACTCAGCCCAGAGGACGACCTTGGCTCGCGTGACAATCTCAGGCTCTGAGGCGAGTCCTGGTCTGGGTGCTGGGCACGTGCCCCTCTGTCCACAGACCTGCATCACAGAGAAGTAGGGCCACCTGAGCTCAGGCCCAGCTGCTGCCACCGCTCCCTGCCTGGTCCCCAGCCTGCGTCCGCAGCCTATGTCCCCAGCAGCAGTGGCACCAGGCCCTGAACTGCTTCCCAGGACCTAGGAGACAGCGAGAGGCACCACCGTGTCCCCTGCTGCCCTGTCAATGTCATCCCACACCCAGCAGAACCCCTGGCCTGACAGGCATGCCACACCACAGAAGGGACACGGCAGAGAGAAGTGGCAGTCGCTCAGGTGGCAGGGGACGCTTGGCCCTGCTCCTGTGACCACGCAGCCTCGGCTGGAGGGCTCACCTTGACCCGCCAGGATATGTCAGTTGGAGAGGGACCCGAGCTCACGTCAGGGAAGTGCCCCTCTGTGCGCCTGCTGGACACGGGGCCGAGTGGCCGAGCTGGCCGTGGCCTGCACAGCCTGGCTGCCCCGAGCACAGGACAACAGGTCCTATGCCTCCCTTCCAGGGGCCCAGGGCTGTCCCTGAATCCTCAGTGTCCAGGAGGAAGAGGAAGTGTCCCAGCAGGGGTGAGACCCAGCAGGTCTCCGAACTAGCAGCTGAAGACCAAGGAAATGTGTGAAGTGTCCTCTGGAGGAGGCTGGGAGGACCTGCAGACGGTCAGCACTGCAGGGGACATCCCTCCCGGGGTCACAGGGGCCCACAGGGCAGGGCCCCGTCTCCCTCTAGAGCCTCAAGAGTTCCTGCAGGAGGAGGAGGAGGAGAGCAGAAGGAGGACGAAGAGGAGGAGGAGGGGGAGGGGGAGGAGGAGGAGGAGGAAGAGAAGGAGGAGGAGGAGGTTGTTCCTGGGAACTTCTGGGGATGAAGCCGTTCTCAGGGGGCCTGCCTCACAGGTTATTCTGCCAGAGGGCTGGGTGGGCCCACCCTGGGGTCCTGCCTGCAAGGGGACACTGTTCCCCTCAAGATCCCACAGAAGGGAAGACACAGGGACGGCCCAGTGACCAGTGCATGTTCCAGGGACAGGCGGCTAGGGCTCTGCGGCGACCTCTCCCCTCAGCCTCCTGACGTAACGGAGACAGGCACCAGCTGCCTACATCTCCGGGCTGACTGGGAGGGATTTTTCCTTTCTTTTTCAAAATTTTCAAAAATACTTAATTATTTTTTTTAAATGACGATGTGGCCCAGTGGCAGAGCGCTTGCCTAGCATGCCTGCAGCCCTGGGTTCCATCCCTGGTACCAAAAGAAAAGAGAGAAAGAAAGAAAATGGAGTCCTACCTCACCCCACAAACGCAACGTTTTGTTTCAAAGACTGAAGTGCAAGAGCTGCAATTTTAAGTCTAGAAGAAAACATGGATCTTCACGACCTCGATTTTTAACAGATTCTTAGATCTCACATCAAACACAGGAGCAAGGACACAAGGAAACAGAGACACCGCACCCCTCAAAATGAAAGCCGTGAGCGCAAAACCATGCTACCGAAAAATCAAAAGATGACCTAAGGAACAGGAGACAGAGGGCTGGTGTCATCAAGAAAGCGTGACAGTAAACCTGGGGCTGGGGCTGAGCCGCAGGGCCTGGCCCAGCATGTGGGAGGCACTGGCTCGATTCCCAGCACGGCCCCTGAATAAGTAAAGATCCATCAACAACTAATAAAAATATCTTTAAAAAGGATGAAATATGGGCCCAGGATCTGAGCAGACATTTGTTTAACAAAGCCACAGACACACACGCGTGACAAGCACAGGAACAGTCACCACACCATCAGCCATCAGGCAGATGCCAACTGTCACCGTAGTGTGAAACCGCTGTCCAAAGATGGCTAGAACTTAAGTCTGATAAGTACAAGTGCTGACAAGGACGTGGGCAGTTGGGGCCCTCACGCAGGTAGGGGACATGAGGAGCCGGGGCCCTCCCTAGGCTCCGCCGCAGGAACGGGGTTGCTGAGCCACTCAGAAAATCCGCCAGGCAGTTCCTGGACAGGTTCCACAGTCCCTGCAGACTCGGGGACCGCATTCCTGGGTACAGGGACGACAGAAGCGAGAACGGTCACTGAAGTTGGGCCTTGTGAGACAGCGGGTGACGACAGGAAGGTGGTGGCCACAGGGCCCCGGTTTCTTTGGGAGATAATGACAACGCTCTCGACACTGACCGTCGTGGTGGCCGGGCCTGGGTGTGGACACTGAAATCCACCGAGTCCCACCTTCAGGGGAGCGACACCCACGGTACCCGAGTCGCACTGCCGTCTAGATGTCACCGAGTGACAGGAACCAGCCAGGGGCACGGTGCAGCCCCCAGGCCCTCCCTGCTCCTCGAATTGCCTCCGTCCCATCACCTAGCACCAAGGTCACACCCAGGTCCCCTTAGGTGACACTTCCAAGTGTGTCCCTGACAGTGACTCGTGCCCCTCACTTTGTACCTGTCCCAGCCCACAGGCCGTGACTTGGGGACCCCCACGTTGAGACGGTCAGGAGGTGAACGGACTGCGGGGCTCACTGGACACCGCCCACGGTGACACGTGTGATCACTGGTGACACCACGGATTCCCTGCGGCAGTGGGCGAGGCCACCCGCGGGCAGACGGCTCAGCCCCTGGACGCAGGCTGGGTCTGGTCAGCTAATGGCCCAGGAGGGCTGCCTGCTTCCCCAGGCCAGGCCCAGGGCAGGGGCCAGCGGAGGACTGCAGGTGGCCCCCAGCCAGGTGCCCACCGCTGGGCCAGGGCCCCGGGAGTTGCACCAGCACCCACACCAGGTGACCACCCTGGCCACCTTGAGGTCCGGGGCCCAGTCCTGGTGGTGGCTGCCCTGTCCACCAGTGGGAACCACCCCTTGGAACAGGGAGAGCAAGGCCTGGGCTCCGAGTGGCCCAGAGGCAACCGGCCAGCTGTCCCTCAGCGGCGCTGCCTGGCTGGACACCCCTGCTGCGTCCCCTCGGGCCGCCCTGTGTCTGACTCACTCAGCAGGAAACGGGCTCCTTCTAGAGAAGGTTTGGGCCCAGGTGACGCCCGCCTGTCACCTCAGGACTTGGGAGGCTGGGGACGGAGGATGGAAAGTTCGAGGCCAGCTGGGAAACTCAGGAGGACCCTGTCTCAAAATAAGGACCACGAAGGGCTGGGGATGTGGCCCGTGGCAGGGACCCCAGAGACGTGGGGACAGGGAGCAGCAGGTGTGTCCTGGGTCTGAGAGGCATGATGGCTGCTAAGGTGCTGCCCGTGTGAGGATGTGTCACTCTCAGCAGGACACTGAGGGACACCACTGCTGACGGACAGGGCACGCAGCTGTGGACACGGACTAGAGATCCCCAGGTGGCCTGGCAGTGACAAAGGTCCCAGAGTGACCCAGACGCACTGGCGCTGCTCAGTCCCAGCTTTGGGAACGATCGGCCATCGAGCCCAGGGGACGGCCCACTGAGGAAGCCACCCCGTGCCGGCCGAGGCCCCGCTCACCGTGGCGATGCCCCTGGCCTCCTGGTAGGCCACCCTGACCACGTTGGCAGCGCTCGTGTTGAGGAAGAAGTAGCCGGAGCCCTCCTTGACGTGCAACTCCGCCTGGGGACGAGAGGCCAGGGGCAGCGGTCAGGCGGGGCCAGGGCCCAGGGTCTCCCGGGGGGGCGGGGCTGGCAGGGGGCCCACCTGGACATCAGGGTGGTTGTAGAGGGTCACCACGTCCGGATCCACACGCACGTCCTCCACCAGGACCAGCTCCACCGAGGCGGACACGGGCGCAGGTGGGCCAGGCTGCAGGGACAGGGCAGGGCCATCAGACCCACAGGCCACCCCGGGGACAGGGGCGGGATCCCAGTCCTGGCATTGCCCCAGGCCCCCGTGATGTCCAGGACACACACTGGGCCCAGGGCAGCCACCTTCCCATGAGGCCCCAGACCCCACAGCTGGGAGGAGCCGTTCCCGGTGCCCAGCGGGCAGCTGTCCACCCCCACGGGTGGCTCTGGACATACCAGCGGCTTCACTCTGGCTGCACTGAGGTGGGACAGCTGGTAGCCGGTCACCATGGCAGAGATGGCGGTGGTCCCCGATGCCTCATGGACAGCAATGGCCTGCAGACCTGGGTCCAGAGGAGGACACCGACGTTGGGCCTCTGCGGCCACCTGCCCCTCCATCATGGGCAGTCCCCAGTGTGAAAGTCGAGGGGAGTCAGGAGTCGCCAGACCCTGAGCGGGGCCCGGGGAGCAGGGCTGGAGGGGACGGGCCAGCTTTGGCTGCTGAGGGGCCTGGGGACACACAGGGGGCACCGGGGACTCCCCACTTGGGACCTCTAGCTCCAGTGTAAGACCGCAGCCCAGGGAGCTGCCCGAGCTTCGGTGCTGGACGAGGGGACCCCAGCTCGCCGAGGGGCGCCCCAGCTGGATGAGGCTCTGACAGGTGCCACGCTGCTTGGGACACTCATCTGTCAGGGTTTCCCTGGTCCCCAGCCTCCTGTCCAGGGCCCCAGGCCCGCAGCCGCGGCTCACCGTGAAACTTCCTCTGGCCACTCCCGTCGTCCCGGGACACCAGCTGCATGGGCAGGTCCAGCTCGATGCTGGCCAGCGAGGGCCGGGTGGATTCCCACTGGACGCTCAGAGAGCTGAAGTTGTCGAATTGGCGGCCCTGCTGGTCATAGGCGGCCAGGTCCAGTAGGGGGTTGCGGTGGCTGGAGACTGGAACCTACAGGAAACAGAGGTCAGGACACCCAGGCCTGGGCACAGCCACGGCTGACCACATGGTGTATCCTGAAGCTGGCGGGCTGCCTGTGGGGTCCTGATGGGGGAAGGGATGAGCTGAACACCAAACCCTGCAGCTGCTGGCCACCAAGGCACCCTGCACTCCGGAGGCTGAGGCAGGAGGATCGCAAGTTGGAGGCCAGCCTCACCAACTCAGCAAGACCCTGAGCACCTCAGCGAGACCTTGTCTCTAAATAAAGTATCAACAGAGCTGGGGACGGGGATCAGGGGTCAGCACCCCTGGGTTTGATCTCCAGAGCCAAAAAAAGTTGGTACCAAGGAATTAAGGAGCCGAATAGTGGTCAGTAGAGGCCAGGGAGGCAGAGGAGGATGAAGAGCAGAGGCCAAAGCAGTCAGCCAGGAGCAGGGACTTCCCTGTCCCCCATGGCAACACCAGAGTCCAAAGGCTCCTGGCCGGGGCCACGTCCCGGATACCCAGGTGAGCTCAGGGGACGACAGGCGGACAGTCCCACCTGCCCAGCACCTGGACTGTGCTCTGCTAGTCCCCGGCCACCTCTCCAGGCCTGCCTCCTCCCTCAGCCCCTCCCCCACGCACCACCTGCTTGTCGTGCTGCAGCCGTGGACAGGACGGGTCCAGCGGGGGACCGGCGTGGACAGGCGTGAGGCTGATCCTGGACGGCGGGGCGCAGACGACCTTCACCACGGCGGGCTCCACGGCCGGGAAAGGGTTGGTGAGGCTGGGCTGGTTCCCCACGGAGAGGGCGATGACCTGGGGGTAAGGGGACGGCAGTCAGGGTGCGTCCCCCAGGGCGTGTCCCCTCCTGTGCTCTGCTCTGCAGGACGGCTGTGATGTGGACACCCACGCCCGGTGGCTGCGGACCCAGGGGGCACGGCTGCACCTTCTCAGTGCAGGGCGCTGTGGACGCTGTGGATCCCAGGGCCTCTGTAGGGGACCTGAGCAGACCGGGGCACTGTGGCCTCCGGGACCCAGGAGCCCCCAGGATGCCCCAGCACACGCAGACATCCCCGATGTGCAAGGAGGGGACATGCTCACTGCTCACAGGCCCCATTCTAGGGGTGGGTCAGAGGGGCTTCTCAGGACACAGGAGGGCAGAGGGTCAGCCTGCAGGGTCCGGCTGCCCACTCACCGCCCGAGAGGGATCTCGGGGGCCAGATCTGGCCCGTGTATATGCCCTGTGGGATGGGCGCCCAGGCCACCGCAATGCCACACCCCTCTGCAGACGGCTGGGGTCTGGTCCAGGCGCCCCGCAGGGCCACCATGAAGGAGGGGGCGGGTCCCCTGGACTCCCTTCTCCGTGCGCTAATGTGGTCACACCAGCTCAATCCTGGGCATCCTGGGAGCTGCCCGTGGGACTCTGGACTCCACCGGTGCCCTCTGTACTATTAAATGTGCAAGGGACACCCCCCGCCTCTCCGGGTCCACTCTGACCTCCTGCTCACTTTCTGTGCCCTCTTTGGGGAACCCTGGCAATGGAGCAATGGACCCCACAGGAAGCTAAAGGGGTGCAGAGCCCGTAGCTTCCGCCTGGCTGGAGGGCGCGGGTACCAGGCACCAGAGGACCTGCACCTCGCCACCCGCCAGGCCAGCCCAGAGGCTCAGGCCACACGTCCACTCAGTCTTCTGATATTTCTCGATTTTCACATTAAAAAATAAATAAATAAATATGAAGAGCCAGGCACCCGCGTGACCCACGCCTGTCATCCCAGGTACTCAGGAGGCTGAGGCAGGAGGATCACAAGGTGGAGGCCAGCCTCAGCAACAGTGAGCCCCTGAGCAGCTCGGTGAGACCCTGTCTCTAAATAAAATTCAAGACAAGGCTGGGACGGGGCTCAGTGGGCGAGGGCCCCTGGAGTCACTCCCCGGTGTCCCCCCCAACAGGGATCCCAGGGGCAGGAACACAGGCTGTGCCGCGTGCTGAGCCCCAGGTGACCCACCTGGTCTATGGCCTCCTCACTCACGAGAGGCCCAACTCTGGGGCCGTTGGGTTTCTGCCCTGACCCCCGTCCAGCCAGGTGGGGGATTCTGCGGCCCTGAGAGGGACCCCCGGGGCTGGCTCCTGGACAGCTGGTGGCCTCGGTCCCCGCTCAGCCTGCCCGGGGCACACCCTCGTCCCCTCACCTGGCCTTCACTTCCCGTCTGTGACGTGGGCACAGCAGGACCAGAGCCCCCAGGGTCACCCAATCTCTGCGAGGTCCCCCACCTAGAGGCCCTGAGCAGCGGCCACTCACCTGGTCGCCCAGGGCCCGGCAGGTGGCGCGGATGCTGTGCTGCTGGTGACTCCGGGAGGCGGGCGGGCCCAGGAGGGCCAGGCTGATGCTGTCCCCGTCCTCAGAGGTGAGGTTCCGGAAGAACCTGGCAGGCTCCAGGACCCAGGGCCGGGGGCCTCCTTCAAACAGCATGTCCTTTGAGGAGCCCAGGGTGACCACAGCTACGGAGGACGGGTCCACGGCCTGGGAGGGAGAGCAGGGCCTCAGCCTTCCCCGGGCAGGGCAGGGGACAGGTGGGGTGGGTCAGGGGACAGGCGGGGCAGGGGACAGGTGGGGCAGGGCCTCGGGGCTGCGTCCTCGCCCTCTCTGTGGGGACAGCCCAGCGCCCGAGTCCTCTGTGCACCCCTCCATGTCTGGGAGACCCCAGGACGCAGTGGGCTCTGGAGGGAACCCAGCCTCGCTCCCCCCGGCCTCTGGGGGACCCTCGGCTCGGCCTCCATTGGGACACCTGTGGGAAGAGCCCCAGGGAACCCTGGGCACGGTGGCCAAGGGCAGCCAGCTCACCCTGAGGGGCAGGTAGGCGGCGATGGTGAGGCTGGCGCTCAGGTGGACGTGGCCATGCCTGTAGCTCACCAGGAGCGTGGTGGAGCCCCGGGCCTCGGCCTTCACCCGGACGCCACCACAGTGCTCGGGCCCCGGGGGCAGCCGCCCTGTGCCAAGGAGAGAACCCAGGTCACCACGGGAAGCTGGGGGGGCACATGGCCAGCTCAGGGCCCCTCCACCTAGCTGGACACACAGCCGATGCCAACTTAAGGACCTGGGGGCTGGGGTGTAACTCAGTGCCTGACACCCGACCCCCAAAACAGACAAAGAATCAAACGAGTCACCCACCCACTCAAGACGTCTTAAGGGAATGACTCACGGTCTTGTCTTTACCCCACAGACTTAACATGGCCTGTGGCTAAGACTCAGGTCAAGAAGCATAAGACAGCAGGGCGGTGGCCCATGCCTGTCATCCCAGGGGCTGGGGAGGCTGAGGCAGGAGGATCGCAGGTTGGAGGCCAGCCTCAGCCCCTCAGCAAGGCCCTAAGCAGCTATGTGAGTCCACATCTCTAAATAAAGTACAAACTAGGGCTGAGACTGGGGCTTAGGGGTCCAGTACCCTGAGTCCAATGCCCGGTACCCACCACCCCACAAAAACGACATTTCACTATGGGCACGAGGGTCCTTTTCTAGGTCGGGTGTTCTACCCCGTGGGCCTCTTTAGAGGCTTTATCCTGGCCAGGACCACCGTCACGATCTTCGGCCTGCAGCTCCACAGCCTGGAAACAGCAGTCACCAGCCCGCCATTTTCCCAAGAGGGCTTGGCCCACTCGGGTCCTGGACGGTCCACGTTCCTGCCCCTCCGCTGGGTTCACTTTGGTCCTTTGGCTCCTCTTTGGGACCTCGGGGGTTTTCTCCATGGACGATGATGTCCCCGGAAAAAGACTCTCATGGATCTGTTTATCTCTGTAGCAATGAAGTCCTGTGGCTCACTCCTGATTTTAGGGACCAGTCCTTTATCTGAGACGATCTAGCCAAAGGGGTCTCAGTTTTATTGATCCTTCAAAAGAACCAACGTTTGGTTTCATTGATTTTCTCTTGTGTTTTTTTTTTTTTTTTTTGCTGGGGGAGGAACCAGGGATTGAGCTCAGGGGCCCTCAACCCCTGAGCACATCCCCAGCCCTATTTTGTATTTTATGAGAGTCAGGGTCTCACTGAGATCTGTAAGGTCTTGCCATTGCTGAGGCTGGCCTCCAACTCACGATCCTCCTGCCTCTGCCTCCTGAGCCGCCGGGATGAGAGGCATGGGCCCTGGTGGCCGGCTCTCCTCTGATCTGATCTGAGTGATTTTCTTGTGTGAGACGGCACTGGGTTTAGCCTGTTCTTTTTCTGTTTCTGTAAGTACTGAACTTAGGTTGCTGAGTCGAGCTCTCGGTCTTTTTGACTAAGCAGCCACAGCTCTGCGCCCCCTGGAACCCAATGCTCTTGCCACATTTCCAAGTTTCGGTCCCTGTTTTATTTTTGTTTGTCCCAAGGACTCTCTGCTCCCCCGTCATTCACTGGCTGATCCACTGTGTGAACAAGCCGGTTTTCCTTCTGTCCCGGATTCCCTACGGTGGCCTGGTGTGGCCTGGTGTGGCCGAGGGGACACTGGAGGGTGCGGTCACACTGAGATGCGGAACAAAGAGGCCGGGTGACAGCCGACAGCCGACACAGAGACCTCAGAGGGGCAGGTGCTGCAGGCCCTGCGTTTTTCCTCTACACCCCCATCAATGTCATTCTCAGTGTGACAGTGTGACAGTGGCATCTATCAGCAAGAGTGACTGAACAGGACGAATTAACACATCAGTCCCACAGGAGCGCCCTTCTGATCTCCCTTCTGTGGCGTCTAACAGTGGAACCTCTAGAAAGGGGCAGCAGGACAATGGTGCTCAGGGACAGGGCGTGGGAGGGACGGGGCTGGCAGGGGTGTCCCTAGTCACAGGGAACAAAGGGTCAGACAGAGGGGAGACAGCTGTGGCAGCTGTGGCACAGCAGGTGTCCATGTGTGTTTCCAAGTCTCCCTGCATCTGAAGTGGTCAGCCAGGGCCCTGAGCTCACGGTGGGGGACGCGCTCAGGAGGGAAGCAGGCAGGACTTAGAGGCCTCTCAAGGTCACCAACGGCAACACTGGTGAAAAGTGCTTTTTTCTTTGGTGCCAGGGACTGAACCCAGGGGCGTCCTGAGCCCCATCCCCAGTCCTATTCTGTATTTTATTTAGAGACAGGGTCTCGCTGAGCTGCTTAGGGCCTTGCTGAGTGGCTGAGGCTGGCCTCCAACTTGCGATCCTCCTGCCTCAGCCTCCCGAGCTGTCGGGATGACAGGCGTGTGTCACCACACAGTTAAGAGCTTCTGAAGAAACAAGGCTGAGGGACACACGCACAGAGCAGGACACATCCCTGTGTTGAGTGACTGTGAAGTCACTTTCTGTCGTTGACAAAACTTACCCAGTTTAAGAAACTCTGCCACAGCAGGCGCAGGGACCGGGGACGGGGTCCCACAGATCCCTGTGAATGTCTCTGCACTGACCAGCCGTCCCTGCCTAAGACACCTATTCCTTAAGCCAACTGAGTCCAAGGCCACACAAAGTCCTGCGCGCAGTCACTGGGGAGCCTACAGGCACTTTCTGAGGGAAATCCTGACCCCAGGACTCCTGTCTCCACAGAATCCCCCTAAAGACGCGAGCGTCCTGGGGTGACAGCCAGGCCTGGAGACCCGGCCACGGCTGGCGGCAGTGGCCAGGGCCTCGGCCCAGGAGGCTGAGACAGACTGCAGCTGAGGGGGACCGGCCATGGCCACCCCACTCTGGCGCTCTGCGGCCTCGGCCCCACCCTCAGGCAGGCTGCCTCACCTGGGAGGGGCTGGAACACGCCCCGCCCACCGGCTGCCTCACTTGGGAGGGGCTGGAGCACGCCCTGCCCAACCCTGCCCCGCCCACTGGCTGCCTCACCTGGGAGAGGCTGGAGCACGCCCCGCCCTATCCTGCCCCGCCCCACCCCGCCCCACCTCGCCCCGCCCCCGGCTGCCCCACCTGGGAGGGGCTGGAGCACGCCCCGCCCACCCTGCCCCGCCCCATCCTGCCCCACCTCGCCCCGCCCACCGGCTGCCCCACCTGGGAGGGGCTGGAACACGCCCCGCCCTATCCTGCCCCGCCCACTGGCTGCCTCACCTGGGAGGGGCTGGAGCACGCCCCGCCCTATCCTGCCCCGCCCCACCCCGCCCCACCTCGCCCCGCCCCCGGCTGCCCCACCTGGGAGGGGCTGGAACACGCCCCGCCCACCCTGCCCCGCCCCATCCTGCCCCACCTCGCCCCGCCCACCGGCTGCCCCACCTGGGAGGGGCTGGAACACGCCCCGCCCCATCCTGCCCCACCTCACCCCGCCCACCGGCTGCCCCACCTGGGAGGGGCTGGAACACGCCCCGCCCTATCCTGCCCCGCCCACTGGCTGCCTCACCTGGGAGGGGCTGGAGCACACCCCGCCCACCCTGCCCCGCCCCACCCCGCCCCACCTCGCCCCGCCCACCGGCTGCCCCACCTGGGAGGGGCTGGAACACGCCCCGCTTCTCCACCTCCACCGTCAAGTCGAAGTGGGAGCAGTCGCTGAGGGTGACCACCTTGCTGTCCCCACTGGGCATGAGGCCGTTGATCCTCAGGGGCAGCTCCAGGGTCTGGCCCACTGGAGCCTCCACCCGGCACGGGGCGAAGTCCATGCTGCTGGGCTCGATCACATACACCTGCAGGAGGGCCAGGCCTGGGCAGTCAGCCTCTGCGGGAGGCGGCCTGTGGCTCAGTGGCTCAGTGTGCCAGGTGTGCTGTGGTGGCCCTGAGGACACACCAGAGGGCAACCAGGCTGGGCACGGAGGATGCAAGCACAGAGCTGACTAGGAAGGGGACTGGTCTCTGAGAGGGGACCTAGGTGCACAGACATGAGCCCGTCAGCCCTGCCAGGTAGAGAAATGTCTCCCTGGGGGACAGTCAGGCCAAGGATGGTCCTGAGATGGGCTTAGCTGCTCAGCTCCTCGTAGGCACACAAAGGAGGCCAGTGTGGCCACACACGGTGGTGCACCCTGTCATCCCAGTGGCTCAGGAGGCTGAGGCAGGAGGACTGCAAGTTGGAGGCCAGCCTCAGCAAAAGCAAGGCGCTGGGCAACTCAGAGAGGCCCTGTCCCTAAATAAAGTACAGAATAGGGCTGGGGACAGTGCTCAGGATTTGAGGGCTCCTGGGTTCAATCCCCTGAACGCCCCATGGAAAGGACAGTGTGGCCACAGGGGGAGGAGGCCCAGAAGGCCGTGGTCAGGGCCTGACCCCATTTTCACTCTGGCTGAGCTGGGGAAGCTGCAGAGGGCGCCACACTCTGGGTCCTGTGCAAAAATCAGCCACCAGGCGACTAACGGGGAGGCCACTGGTGGGCAGCAGCGGCAGATCTGAGGGGCGACCCTGGACGGACAGCTCAGGTGGCCTGGGGCAGGGCAGGAGGCCAGAGGGGCCACTCACTGCCTGCAGCTTCTTGGCTTGCTCACCTGGCCCTCACTGTCTCCTGCCAGGCAAGCCCAGGGCCACCAGCCCAGTAGCCCGAGGACCAGGAGGGGCTCTGACAGCCCAGCCCCCTCTGGGGATGTCCAGGAGGGGACAAGCTGCCTGGCCCAGGAGCTGTCCTGGGGCTCCGGGTGGCACAGGAACTGCAGGGAGGAGGGAGGCCGGGAGTGGCCACCGTGGACACCACACTGCACAATGGGGCTGCCCCCCAGGGCCTCTGTCCAGGGTGTCCACACGTGGCCTGGGCCGTCTAGTGGGTGTGTGGTTCCCAGCAGGAGGGGGGAAGGACCTGCCACTCACGTCCCAACCACAGGGCCACAGCCTGTGTCCTCTGCTGTTAGTGGGTCAGGGAGGGAGCTCAGAGCGGTGGTCAGGAGGGGCTGGGGGCAGAGGCCGTGGGGGCAAAGGGACGGCCATCTGCCCCGCATGTCAGGGAGAAAGTCCCGGGCGCAGCGTGGCTCTGGGGTCTCGGGCCCGGGGACCTCTCCCTGTGACCCAACAGCCCAGGGCAGGGTGGCCCTCTCTGGACTGGCTGACCCTCCAGGTCCTCGGGGTGATCTGGTCTCCTCAGGACCCCAGCCCTGGGGCACTGGCCCTTCCGGCTGGGGCGAGGGTGCCAGGTCGCGGTCCCACAGGGCAGGCTGGGCGCTCCTGGCCTCCCGGCCACCCCTGGCCTACTGTCCAGCCCTGGGTCTCACCTTCATCTCACCGAAATGCAGGGGGTTCTGGACGTCCTGCGCCCGGACCACACTGAGGCCCGTGTCGCTGCCCGTGGTCATCACGCCCTTGACGGTGACGGTGGCCACCAGGTGGCTGGAGGAAGACCAGCTAAAGTTCCCGCTGCCCCCGTGGGCCTGGGGAGGAGAGCCACCAGGGAGCATGTGGCCATCGGCCGGCCTTGGGGAGTGGCAGGTGGGGGACGGGGTGCCCACTGCCGCGCTGGCCAGGGACACGTCCACGCCGTGTCCACACACTCGCCAAGTCATGCCCACGGCCACCACAGTCTCCCAGTCCACCTGCACCTGCCCATGCGCGCCACCGGCCCCCGGGAACGCCACCCACTCGCGCCCTGTTGCCCCACACGGGGACACGCACAGGTCCACAGACCCGCGGAGATCGGGGGCTGGAGGTGCCCATGGGACCTCAACCCCTCGTTCCCATCTCCCTTCTGGTCCTCGTGTGCTGGGGACTTCCTGCTCTGGAGACGTTTGTGCTCTGGGAACATTTGTGCTCTGGGGACCTCGTGTTCTGGGGACATTTGTGCTCTGGGGACCTAGTGCCATGGGGACATTTGTGTTCTGCGGACCTTGTGGTCTGGGGATGTTTGTGCTCTGGGAACCTGGTGCCTGGGGACGTTTGTGCTCTGGGGACCTGGTGCCTGGGGACCTCGTGCTCTGGGGACCTCGTGCTCTGGGGACCTCGTGACTGCCAGACACGAACACAGAACCCTGGCCCTGGTCCCAGAACCAGTGGCTGTGCCTGGAGCTCAGCTGGAGCAGCGACCGGCCCTGGCCCCGGAGTCACCAGCAGACGCTGTCTCTGTGACCAGACATGAGCACAGGCCCTGGCCAGGTCCTGACCCCCTGCTGGGGACAAATGCCAGACCCGCTGTGCCCAGGTCAGGGGTCACGATCCTGAACCCCAGAGGCCAAATCAGTGCCAGGTCTGGGTGGGCAGGGGCAGGTGCTGGCACAAGGACAGGCCACCTGTCATCACCAGGGGACCCACAAGGCCCGGGGACTGGGCTGGCCACAGGGCGCGAGCCCCCGTCCTAGGCCACTCCCTGTGGGAACATGGACGCCAGCAAGTTCAGACGCTTGGCGTGGACAGGGTTGCAGAGAGTTTTCCCTTAAAATCTCAAAGTTCTCTCTGGTGCACTTATGCTGCTCCACATGTTTTACACAAGCGACTGCCGAGTGGGACTCCAGGGCCTTCCAGGGCTCACTGTGGTCTCCGGCTAGTGTCCACTGTGGGCTGCTTCCCTGGCAACCCAGAATGCTGCAGTGCCAGGGACCTCAGGGAACACAGGACCACAGCCCCTGAGACTCGGTCATACAGCAGAGAGCAACGCCGAGTTGCAGAACAGCACGTACATTGCGCCTGGAATCCCAGTGGCTGGGGAGGACGAGGCAGGAGGACCAAAAGTTAGAGGCCAGCCTCAGCAACCTAGCGAGGCCCTGAGCAACTCAGCGAGACCCTGTCTCTAAGTAAGATATAAAAGGGCTGGGACAAGGCTCAGGGGCCGAGCGCCCCCAAGTTCAATCCCTGGTTACCAAAAAAAGTCACGGAGCGGACGGAGGCCACACGCCCGGGAAGCCCAGGGACGCCCGGGCTGAGTCCCGTACCTGGATGGTGTACTGGTAGGCGCCAGTCTTGGGCTGCCACGGGAACGTCAAGATGCTGGGGTGGAGGGTGATGGGGACGTGGATGTCCACCTCCTGCTGGCTCCACACGGGCACCGGGAGCATGTGCACCCCTCCGTCCTGTCAGGGGTGAGGTCACTGCGTGTCACTAGGACAGCAAGTCACCCGCAGCTGTTCCCAGCCCCCTGCCTCGCCCTGGGGACTAGGCCTCAGGTGGACAGGGAGGTGCTGGACGGGCCACAGCCCTCCCTGGCTCCGTGCGGAGGCCACTGTGCACAGCCGGCCACAGCGAAGCCCAGGGTGGCCCAGGGTGGAGGAGGGGACCCGCTTCCCAGAGGTGACGGGAACTTGCAGCCCTTCACTGATCCCGGGGCTGCGGTGGACGGGGCAGCCTGGCCTGCGGCACAGACCACAGTCTGCCACACCGATGGCCCTGGCAGGCGGGGTGGCACAGGCCCGGGAAGGGGACACCCTGCCAACACGCAGCCCAAAGCACTGTCCCCATCTGCAGGGAGGACGGGGGGGTGGCCTCCTGGGGGGCGGCTGGGCTCCGGACCATCAAGGACACGGGACACCTGGTACTGCGCAGGGACAGGAGGTGGCCCGGGCAGGGGAGGGGCCCCACGTGCCTCGTCCACCACGGAGGTGAGCGCCGCACGGATGGTGGCCTGGCCCCGCTGCACTGCCCGGACGTGATGGTGCGACCCGTTCAGGGACGACGAGAGGACCTCGAGGAACTCGTGGGGAAACACGGCTTCGATCCGGATGTTCTGCAAGGCACACGGGCGGAGCTTGGGGACTCGGGGACTCAGGGACTCGGGGACGCGACAACAGTGGCCAGGACGGGCCAGAGAAGGGGCCTCTGAACACCAGGAAAGGCTGCCCGAGCCCTGGGCGGTGCCCTGACCACCTGGCCACCAGCCCTCCCGGGACCCTCCACCTGGCCCTCCAGCCACGGCCACCGTGGCACTGGGGCAGCGATCATAGGGACAGAGGAGGGCCACCATGCTCCACCTGTCCCAGCAGCGAATGTGCCCCTCCACAGGCAGGAGCCTGAGATGGCCCCGTCACCGAGGGGCCTCTGGGAGATGACAGGCATCCTGGGGCGCGGGGGAGGCGTGGACTTGGCCCCTGAGACCAGGCAGGGGCCAGGGGCCCAGGCGGAGTCCCCACCGCTGCCCACTGCCCGTCTGCCCCGCGTGGGACCACAGCACACCGCGGCTCCCACAGCGAGCGGAGCCCCATGGCCCCGTGTCAGTGTCCCCACGTCAGTGTCCCCACAGACCGGACACCCTTGGGGGCAGAGGACCCCTCCTACGTCTGCCCTTTGGCCTGTCACTGCCCTGGGAGACGACCGTGCTGGTCACCTGCCAGGCCCCCAGGGACACTCACGTCAGACAGGTGGACCTTGTTGCCGGACTTGTCAAACACTTCGATGGTGACCTCGTACAGGCGGCCAGTCTCAAGGACCCACCTGTCACCAGGGTGGACTGCAAACCCTAAAAGCAGGAGGGGAGGGGCCTGAGCACCCAGGTGACCAGGGCAGAGGGCCCAGGAGACGATCGTGCATCAACGCGGGGGCGGCCACCACCCACCTGGAGGTGGGAGATGAGGCCTACACCCCAGGGGACCCCGGCTGGCCTTTCTGACTCCCAGGACCAGTGGGCACAGCCCGCTCTGGCTGCCCAGGGCTCGTGACAGCGGGACCCTGTCCTCACTGCACTCGACAAAGGCCACCGCAGGCCTGGGAAGGGCCAGGCACCGGGTCCCCAGCTGGGCCAGCCTGAGGCTCTGAGGCTCGAGGCCACAGCAAGGCACAGGACAGGAGCAGGTGGGGCCTGGGCCAGCCGAGCTCGCAGCAGGTCCACCCGGGGCCTGGGCAGGTCTACACTGAGCCGGCCCTGCCCTCAGGTCTCACTGTCCCCACGGGGTGCCACACGGGCACCACCTCCCCAGCTGTCCCCTTGGCTGGACGCCCTTCCCACCAAGGCTCCTTCTAAGATGACGCAGGCCTCGGTGACGTCCCCCTGCTGTGTGGCACTGACTGACCCCTGGCTTGCTCGTCCCTGCCTGTGGTCCAGGACCAACCTCAGCCCCCACCCCGTGCCCAGGAGCTGCATGGAGAAGGTCCAAGGGCAGCTCCTGGGACACGAGGCCACGTCCCCACCGCCCCCAGCCTCACCACAGTCAGGTGGCATCCACACCAAACCTCGGCCTCTGGGGCAGCGGGGAAGCCCGCGGGTCACGGTGCGCCAGGGCAGCACCCCCTGACTCCAGGGTGTCAGCAGGCGAGTCCCCTCAGGCCCAAGGGGACGCTGTCCTGGGAACCCTGTGGTGCCTGGCCCTGCCCACGCCTCTCCGTTCCTGAGACTCTCCAGGTGACACACAAGCCAGGCCCAGGAGGTTCCCGAGGGCCACACTCACCCAGGTACCCGGGTTCCACCACGTAGATGGTGCCGTTGGGCAGCCTGGTCGCGCCCTGCATGCGGATGCCTGGTTCCTCGTTAAGGGGCAGCACCCAGGACAGCACGTGAGCCAGCTGGCCCCCCCACGGCCTGACCGTCACCAAGGCCACACAGACCCTGGAGGAGAGGGAGACACTACTCGGGCGCCCCGTGGCCCAGGCCACCGAGACCAAGGGCAGCTCAGGGTCAAGGGCCCCGCTGTGCTTTCTACCCTAGTAAACGGAACCTCACGGGGCGTGGTGGCCCACGCCTGTCATCCCAACGGTTTAGGAGGCTGAGGCAGGAGGATCGCAAGTTAGAGGCCAGCCTCAGCAACTCAGCGAGACCCTGTCTCTAAATAAAATACAAAAAAGGGCTGGGGACGGGGCTCAGGGATTGAGAGTCCCTGAGATCAATCCTTGGAACCCCCCAAAAAAAGACAGGGCTAGAGGATACTCCGGTAGTCAAGGACAAGGCTGCTCCGTCCCAGCTGCACCGCGGTGACAGTGGACGTATCCTGGGCCAGGACGGCCACAGGCCGAGTAGCGTCTCCTCCGGGGCCCGGGACGCAGTCCTGAAGCTGCAGCTCGTACTGATCCGAGGGCATCGAGAGCTCTGGGCAGGGAGACAGGGCGGGTGGAGCCGGGAGACGCGGCGACCAGGCGCACCCAGCCCCATCTCTGCGCCCGCCCAGCTGCCGGCCAGCAGCTGGATACAGCCCGCCTGACCCTCAGGGCCTCTGCCCTCAGCGGTCCTCTCCACCCCAGGGCACAGCCACAGCCTCGAACTTGCAGACACAGTTTTCTTTGTGACTCTCTGTGCACCCCAGCAGCTGAAGGCTGTGCACCCCAAGACCTAGAGGCTGTGCACCCCAGGAGCTGAGTCCTGTGCACCCCACATTCAGCAGTGTGGGCCAGACGGAGGAGGCCACCCTGTGTGCTCTCAACACGCGACCGTGCAGTCGGCCATGGAGTCTGACCCACCACTGTGCAGGTCGACCTCGAGGACGTGGCACTAGGGACACGCCTGCTGTCACAGACGGGAGGCCCCAGAGCAGGCAGGTCCTTGGAGTCGGAGGGCAGAACGGGGGTACTGGGGGCCAGGGCTGGGCAGGGCACCAGGGAGCAGGGTGAGCCAGGTCAGGGTCCCAGTTTGGGAAGGTGGGAACATTCTGGAACTGGGGATGGCTGGGGACGGCTGGGGACACTTGGGGACGGCTACGTGGGTAACGCATCCGATGGTGCCGACCTTGTCTGCGTCTCCCCGACTCAGACCGAGGGGACGGCTGCGCACGGCTCCCCAGGCCCCGCACCTGTGATGGTCCCCTGCCTGATCTTCTGCACCCTGTAGCGCAGGGAGGTCCCCACCAGCAGGTAGACGTCGGACGCGGGGCTCAGCAGGATGTTCTCCAGGATCAGCAGCCGGACCTCGGCGGGGCGGACGTTCTGACAGAGGGGAGCCCAGACGTGAGGTGGGCAGGGGACGGCCCCGGGGCAGGGGATGGCCCCAAGGAGCGGCCTGGGCAAGGGACAGGGGCTCGTGGGGTTTGGGGAGCTGGGCTGGAGCCCAGGCCCTGCGCGCTAGGCCAGCTCGGCCACCGAGCCACAGGCTCCTCTGGGACCAGGGACGTCAGGGTGGAGAGACAAGCCGTCCCTCCGCCCCACACTGCAGACCTGGGAATCCTGGGGAGCCCTGGGGGCACGGCGGGCATGTCCCCAACGTCACTGCCAGACCTTGAGGTGGGTCGGTGAGTCTATCTCTGCCCCTGTGCCTGCCCCGTCCCCGTCTGTGGGGACGTGCCCCAGGCCCCTCCCACCTGCCAGGTACAGGTGAGGCTCGAGGAGGCGGGTGGCCTGGGCAGGGCTGGGGCTGGCCACCTCCACCAGTGGCCCTGGGGTCTCTGCCCGGGGCCGAGGAAGGCAGCCGGGGAGGCCTAGCCCCAGCAAGGTCCCTAATGCTGGGGCGTGTCCCAGGCCAGGGTGGGGACACCAGGGAGAACAGGCAGGGAGTGACAACCCGCTGCTCAGGATCCACAAACTGAGACGGGGCGCATGCTGGGCACATTCCCTGCGCAGTGACCAGCAGAAAGGCCCGAACGTCACCCGGCCCAATAGCCACCCCCGCCCCGTGTCCCTGAGTGCGAGCAGCGGCCACCCACCCCGTAGACGGCCTCCTGGATGTGCGCCCTCAGCTTGGAGCTCCCGGTCTTCATGCCGGACACCAGGATGGTGTCCCCCTGCTTGGCCGCCTTCTCCATCTGGGAGATGTAGGACGGGGGTGTGTACGTGGACTCCGAGAAGGTGAGGATGCTGGGGAAGGAACGCGGCGTCACAGCCAGCCTGCCCCTCCGACGTGTCCCCAAAGGTGTCCCCCATGTCCCCCAGGGTCCCCTGCAGTGTGGGCTGCTGGTCACTGCGTGCCTGCTGCTTCCTGTGACAGATTCCTGGTCGGGGCCTGGGGGTTGGCCCTGCATCACCCTTGATGGTGACCGGTGACATCAGAGACCAGGACAGAGACCACCGCTGGGCCCACATGGGACAGGTGAGGCCTGCAGGAGCCAAGCCACAGGCCCAGGACCCCAGCCCCAGCCCCAGCTCAGGAGCACGAGTGACGCCCTTCTGATGTCCCCAAGGAGAGTCAGGGGAAGTGGCCCTTGAGCGCAGGCTGGTGGCAGGGCTGGCTCAGGGGCCGCATAGCCTCCTGGACACTGTCCCTCCCCAGGAGACGCGCCTCCTCCCCCAGCGGGTGGCCCAGCACCTCGGCAGCCCGGGGACCCTGAGTGACACCCGGCCCCCTGCGGAGCAGGGGGGGACAGGCTTCCTGGGGCAGGGGACAGGCCAGCAGCCCCGAGGTGGGTGGAGGATCAGCAGCCCCCCGACACCTCGGGGGTGGGCACAGCGGTGACCCGACTCTGCCTTACAGAGGAGGACCGTGGGGCTCAGGTGGGTCACGCTCCTTGACTAAGGCACAGGACAGAGGGACAAGGCCAGGACTGGAAGAGACCATCCGAGTCCCAGGCCCAAGTCCTCACTGGGTGGGACCCTGGGACCCTGAGATGGTCCAGGGAACGGGGGAGGGGGGGTGCCACCTGCAGAGAGCTGACCCCAGGGCGGGCTGTGACGGGCTGTGACGGGCTGTGACGGTGGCGCCACATGTTCCCCGCCCAGAGCCAGGGTCTTAAAAGTGGAAATAAAAGGCCAAACTCTTAGGTCCCCCGCGAAGCACCTGTCAATTACCAAAGGCAGCAGTGACCTCGCGGTGGCCAGCGGCCTCACGCCTCTTACCGCAGTGCATTGTGGGAGTCTGAGAAGCCCTCCGCCTCGGTGTCCGTCACGATCGTCCACTCAAAGACCAGCCCGGCCAGGGTGCTGAAGGTGTTCCCTGCAAGGGCAGATGGGTGGCAGGGGCAGATCACAGCCGTGTCCCCAGGAGCGCCACCCTCACAGCCCACGGTGCTCGCTGGCCAGCGCAGGGCAGGGGCAGCAGGCTCACAGCAGGTGACCAGCAGGGGCTGAGGTAGGGTCTGCACCCAGACCTGTCCCAGGTAGAGCCGGGCTCTTCCTGCTGTGCCTCCTGCCACCCGCTGGGCCTGGGCAGTTGTGACACCAGACACGACCATGGTACCTGGGCCAGCAAGTGCTCTGCCCTGGGGCCTGAGCCTCCTTCCTCCCTGCCAGCCCCTGGGCAGGGAGGGCAGCAGGGCAGGAAGTGCCCACGTCTGGTCTCCTGTCTCTTCACCTTGGCCGTGACACTCCCAGGGTCCCAGGGTTGGGGACAGAGAGCCAAGCCCAGCCAGTCTGCGCTCCCAAGGCCAGGACTGCCACCGGCTTCTGCCACAGACAAACCCGACTTCCAAGTTCCCCAGAAAAACCCAAAGATAAGGCCCCTGGGCCTGGGCCCTGCTGACCACTGTGCCCCGCAGAGGCTGCCCCTGCACCAGCCCCACACTCCTCATCCCAGTCCCGGCCTGGTCACCTGAGACACCCCTGGGGCCACGGAGTAAAAGGCAGTCAGCCTGGGCCTCCACTGCCCTGACTCAAGATCTCCATGGACAGTTAACTGTTTAGAGAAAGCTCCAGAAAACCCCGCTGCCTGCGCCTTTCGGGGCATCACTGAGGGAGGAGGCCTCTGGGGAGAGCCCCTGCGGTGACTCTCCGTGGACGTGGGCCACTGACCGAGGAAGGAAGGCCACCTCGTCGTCCACGACGGGTCAGGTCCCAGGATTTCATTTTCTTAGAGGGCCGAGAAAAAATACCCAGCCGATGCTTTCAGACCTGAAAGCACGTGGACAGAGCCATGCATGGCCCTCCATCCCCTGCTGACCAGCGCTGGCCAGGGGACCTCATCCCCACAGCCACCTGGGATGGGACGCCCCCAGCCAGCGGGCCACAGTCCCCCTGCAGGGCAGGGCCCAGCACGCTGATCTCGCAGGACACTCAGAACAACAAGGGCAGGTCCCCTCGATCCCACCGATGTCCCAGCAGGAGGTCTCCTCCTCCTAAGCCCCGATGGGCCTCTCCTAGGGCCCAGCAGCCACCAGCTGTGACACCGTCACACCTCAGGTATGACTCTACGCCTGCCCTGGGGTTTCCATCCAGCCAGGGTCCAGGTGCTGGTGGCCTCTGACAAACAGAAATGGACACAGTTCTGGAAGGGTTGCTGGGCGTGAAGGAGGAACTGGAAGTCGTCCTCCATATGAAGGCACAAGGGACTCTACTGTCACTGTCCTCCTTGTGAGGCAGGAGGCCAGCCAGGCGCTGACCCTCAGGGTGTGGGGCCGGCCCACAAGTAGAGAGAGGAGCCGGGGAGCGCGCAGCATCACGGGCCTGCAGAGGCCTTCAGGTGCTGGCCACGGGGTCCCGCTGCCGCTGTCCCTGCATCCCAGCAGGGCTGTCTCTGGGGCGCTGAGTCAGCCCCTCCTCTCAGGCGGCTGCAGGTGGGGACCCCAGGGCGCCTGTTGCCCCTGCACCTCGCCCAGACCGCGGACAGGTGTGGAGAGGCGCCTCCCAGGGCAGAGGCAGCCTCCAGACCAGACCCCTCTGCGGCTGCACGCCAAGTGCCACCGACGGCCACATGCGTGTCCACACGCTCCTGCCCTGGCCTGTGTGCCCGCCTTCCCCCGGGACAAGCACGGAGACGACTGAGAGCCAGGAGGGAAGGAGGGCACAGGACAGACGGCCCAGACGCTCCCCGGGGGCTCAGAGTGGCAGCAAGCAGGCCCTCCCTGTGGGTGAGCAGGTCCGACCCCATGTGCAGGCCCGTCCTGGGGGGTGAGCAGGTCTCTCCCCGTGGGTGCTCAGGCCCCGCCCCATGGACACGCAAGCCCGTCGTCCCCCTGGGTGCGCAAGCTGGACCCCATGCGCAGGCCTTTCCCCGTGCCTGAGCAGGCCCCTCCCCGAGGGTGCATAGGCCCCGCCCCGTGCCTGAGCAGGCCCCTCCCCGAGGGTGCATAGGCCCCGCCCCGTGCCTGAGCAGGCCCCTCCCCGAGGGTGCATAGGCCCCGCCCCGTACCTGAGCAGGCCCCTCCCCGAGGGTGCATAGGCCCCGCCCCATGCCTGAGCAGGCCCCTCCCCGTGCCTGAGCAGGCCCCTCCCCGTGCCTGAGCAGGCCCCTCCCCGAGGGTGCATAGGCCCCGCCCCATGCCTGAGCAGGCCCCTCCCCGAGGGTGCATAGGCCCCGCCCCGTGCCTGAGCAGGCCCCTCCCCGAGGGTGCATAGGCCCCGCCCCATGCCTGAGCAGGCCCCTCCCCGTGCCTGAGCAGGCCCCTCCCCGTGCCTGAGCAGGCCCCTCCCCGAGGGTGCATAGGCCCCGCCCCATGCCTGAGCAGGCCCCTCCCCGTGCCTGAGCAGGCCCCTCCCCGTGCCTGAGCAGGCCCCGCCCCGTGCCTGAGCAGGCCCCTCCCCCAGGGTGCATAGGCCCCGCCCCGTCCCTGAGCAGGCCCCTCCCCGTGCCTGAGCAGGCCCCGCCCCGTGCCTGAGCAGGCCCCTCCCGTGGGCACACAGGGCGCTCCCCCACCCTTTAAGCCGGCCCCTCCCTGTAGGCACACAGGCCCCTCCCCGTGCCTGAGCAGGCCCCTCCCCGAGGGTGCATAGGCCCCTCCTCAAGCCTGTGCAGCCCCTCCCCGTGGGCCAGCAGGCCCGTCCCTGTGCGCAGGCTCAGGGGACTAATCTCTGCCTGACAAAATACCATGCGACGCCGCAGGGTGTCGAGGTCATCATGACCCCTGGCCTGCTGAGAGGGAGGAGACGGCCACACACAGCAGAAATGGCCGCAGGACTGATACTCAGCGAGGGCTCTGGAGGTTCCAGGGAGATGGGGGCTGGAAAGAGTCTCCAGGAACCTCCGCCCAAACTTTCACTTTTTCAGCTCAAAAAGTAGCCACAAACCAGGCGCAGTGGCTCACATCTATGGTCCCCGCAGCTCAGGAGGCCGAGGCAGGAGGATGGAGAATTGGAGGCCAGCCTCAGCAACTCAGGGAGACCCTGTATCTCAATAAAATTTAAAAAGGGCTGGGGACGGGCTCAGGGGTTGGCACCCCTGGGTTCAATCCCTGGTACCAAAAGAAAATAGTTTAGGTCTTGAATGTCCCCAAAGGCACTGCATCTCAAGCTTGGGGCACTGTGGGGAGGAGGTGGGACCGTCAGGAGGTGGGCCTAGAGGAGGTGCCGTGGGTGATGGGGACGCGTCCTGGGAGGGGATGGGGGCTCCTGCCTCTTCCCGCCTCACCCAGCCCAGAGCCACCAGGGCTGTGCGTCCGCAGGGACCTTCCTCCTCAAAAGTCCATCATCCCAGGCATTTTGTCACAGTAATGAGACTGACTGACACTGGGTGACGGCTGGGGTCAGGTCCTGGGCTGCCCCTGCAGGGCTGGCACCACACAGCAGGGGACAAGGCAGGAGAGGGAGGCAGGTGGGCGGGCAGGTGCGCAGGACAGACACCAGGGACAGCCCCTCTCTGCTTCTCCCTGTCACCAAGGCCCCGGGGCTGGAGCGCCAGGGTGGGATGGAGGAGGAGCCAGACGGGGCCGCGTCGTGGAGGGAGGTGACCTGGGGACACTCACCTTCCGAGTCCAGGGCCTGGATCTTCAGCTCCAGTGGGGAGTCCTCGAGGTAGAGCTCGCGGGTGGTGGACACGATCTGGATCCCGTGGATGAGGTCGACGATGGCGTCGCAGCGCAGCACCTGGCCTGTGGCTGGAGGGACAGCGGGCGGTCAGCGCAGGACGGTGACCTCGTACCCTCACAGAGACACTGCCTCAGGGACAGCGGGGCCCAGCAGCGCCCTGGGGATGTGCGCGGGCGCTTGGGTAGGACGACTGGGAAGAGAATTTCTCCAGGAAAGTCCGGGCTCACTCAGGGTAGAACTGTGGACCAGTGACGCGCATCCCAGGTGACCGGCACGCGAGGTGGCCCAGTTCTGTCCCCACACTTGGCACTAAGGACTGCGCCGATGACTTTTCTGTTCCCTTTTTTACTCAGGGGCGCGTGGACGCCCACGGGGATTCTGCTTGCTCCGTGAGTGAGATGTGCCACCGCGTCACCTCGCAGCCACCAGGGTCAGGGTGACAGCACATGGCACCAGATCACCCAGGTCACCTCCAGGTGCCACATGGAGACACCGTGCACTGCTACCGTATAGTCAGGGAGCAACATGGCAGCGGCCACTACGGGGAGCCACCCATGGGTCACCTGCGGGTCTTCTCGCGGTGGGCAGCCAGGGAGGGTCAGGTGGGACCGCGGGAACTATCGGTGGCTTGTGGAGCTGACCTCCACCCCGCTAGGAAGAGCCCTCACGGTGGTTTTGGGAACTGACAGCCCACTCTCAACCTTTTCTGGTGAAGGACACTCTGTGGGTGGCCTCTGATGGTCCCCAGAGCTGAAGCAGGCGCCATGTGGCCTCTCAGTCTGGAAGCTCTGGGCATCTGTCTGGAGGTCACACGCAGACACCATATCCTCTCCAGGCTTGAGCGCCTGCAGATCTTGCTGGGAACCGACCCTCCAGGGACACTGAGGGGCACCTGCGTTTCCCAGTGAGGTAAATCAAACACGGGCAAGTGTCACAGATTGGATGTGGAAGGTCCACGGGGAACGGCTCACGTGGTGGACCCTGGCCCAACGTGGCACTGTCCCAAGGCCCGACCACTGAGCCCTGTCCCCAGCCCTTTCCATATCTTATTTAGAGACAGGGTCTCTCTGAGTTGCTCAGGGCCTCTCTAACTTGCTGAGGCTGGCCTCCAATTTGCGATCCTCCTGCCTCAGCCTCCACAGCCACTGGGAGGATTTACGCGCCTGGCATAAATCAGAACCCCAAAGAATTTGAGGCACGTAGCCCACTGACTACTCGCGCCCGATGCTGCCCCAGCAAAGACACCTTAAGCTTCCCCAGTGAGTGGTCTTTGTAAAGTTTAGCCCCCGGAGTCGTCCGTTTGTCTGTCCTGCCCTCAAGGGAGCCCGCAGGACGGAGCGGAACAGTCAGGTGTATTCTGAGTACCACGCAGTGGAATTCGCACGTTAAAACAAAGGACAGACAGACGGACGGCAGGAAGGACTGTCGGATCCAGAGGGGCGGCTCCCAGTGCAAACACGGGACCTCAGCCCGGGGACTGGAGGTCAGGGGGGCCTCCCGTCCCTGGTCACCAGCAGGATGGCCCGCGTCCCTCAAAGCGCTTACTGATGTCCTCTGCGAAGATGATGCTGGTCAGGCGGGCGGGCTGGGTCAGGCGGGCCTGCACCACGGCCTTCTGGGAGCACGGTTGGTCGCTGGGGCCCAGCGGCTCTATGCTGGCCACCTCCGGCCGGGTCGATGACCTGCAGCAAAAAGGGGAGGACTCAGTCCCTCGGGGGAGCCGTGTCACCCACTGAGATGGCCCGGGCTAGCCAACGTCCCCCCAGTTAGGACCTCCGCAGCTCAGGGCTGGGGGACCAGACACACAGTTCGGTCCCCCCACCCACAGTCCAAACAGGGGACCCAACAGCTGGTGACAGTCTTGCTGATCAATAGACGTCACTGTCCAAGGCTGTCCTAGAGCAGAGGTACAGTGGCCTCCGTCATCGACAGGCTCGCAGGGGACACTCAAAACCTCGGTGGCACTAGACCCTCCGCATGCTGTGTCCTCCTATAGGGACACACGGTGACGTCAGCTCGTGGAGGAGGCAGGACGCGAGTTGGGTCATGACAGTCACTAAAACACAGAGCATCGTGACAATACGCCGCCATCGAGTCATTGAACCTATGAATTCTTTCTGGAACTTTCCATCTGGGATCTCCAGACCGAGGCTGACCGAGGGGAGCTGAAGCCAGGGAGGGGGAGCAGCAAGTCGGGGCTGTTGTCACCTGCTGGCAGGAAGGCTGCTCCTGGGACCCCGGGAGATCACTGACTGTCACCCGGCTGTCACATGTCCCTGCACCCGGAGCTGACGCTGCGGCCCAGCCGGGGAGGAAGGCAGACAGAGCCACCCTCAAGGGACCCAGGGTGGTCAGAGGCCACCTCCCGCGGGAGGACAGGGAGCCCAGATGTGCTGAGCCATTGTGTGGTGCCACTTGTTGGTCCTTGTCCTTGACACAGGTGGCCAGGTTCTGCCCAGGTTCAAGGGACGCGGCACTGCGAGCGCCATCTGTGGACGGGCACCAGGTGGCCCCAGGTCAATGCCACCGCGGAATCCAGAGGCCCCGGGGGGACAGCTGAGCACCCGAGCAGGGGGAGTGGCCACGGAGTGTGACCAGGGACCACGGAGGGCGCACTAGGGCAGTGGCCAGCACTCAGCCCCTGGGCCCTGCCCAGAAGTGTCCCTCAGGATCTGTGCGTCGTGCCACGAGGCTGTTCCGGAGCAGTAGGAAGGTCCCTTCCTGTCCCCGCTACAGAGCCACCGTGCAAAGCCTCCCCACTCCACACCAGGTGCCCCAGGGACAGGGACAGCAGAGTGGTGTCCCCAAACACCCCCAGGGTGCCACCAAGCACCCAGCCAGGTGTGCACAGAGAGGCTGGCAGGAGGCCTGGACACCGTCCCCTGCCAGCAAGGGAGACATGGAAACCCCCCAGGCCAGGCATCGGGGTACCCCGTACCCTCTGGTCTCCTCGTCTGGGAGCCGGGCAGGGGGACAGGCCAGGCCCTGGCAGGACACAGGGTGGGCGGGTCAGAAGCCCGGGGTGGACCAGGTGGGGTCCCGGCTCGGATCAGGGACCTGGGAGAAAAAGGGACCAGAAACCCCCACAGAGCTTCCCAGGAAGCCTCGCGCCACGTCCACCTGCCAGCCGGACGCACGTCCTTGGAGACACCCACGCCCAGGTGCCACCAGAAGGTGGGCGGGACTCTCGGTGTCACCTCTGTGACTTCCTAAGCCTAAGATGACCCAAATTCTTCAATGCAGGATGGGGGAGGGGAGGGGAGCCAGCAGGGCTCAGGGGATGGCAGCGGGTGACACCGACCTTGGGGACACCGACCCTAGCATTTTGTCCAGCTGTAGATGGACACAGACCTTCGTTGTCCTCGTCCATTTCCATGTGACACTGAGGGCGGGGCCTGCGCCAGGCCAGCGCCCCACCACGGAGCCTCATCCCAGCCCCCATGGGGACCCTGAATGTCTCCTGAAGGCCCAGGGCTTGGTCGAGGGCTTGGTCCCCAGCCTGTGGCACTACTGGGAGGTGGCCCTGGGCCTAGAGGACAGGCAGGTCCTGGGGGTGCCCCGATGGGGCAGTGGGGAATCGGCCCTCCTCTCTCTTTGCCACGCGGCCACCATGCAGTGACCGGGCCTCCCCCACCAGGTGCTCCCCAAGGTATCCCGTGTCACTGTCCTCTCCCTCTCCCTCAGTTGGTCACAGAGATCCCGTGGGGACACACGTCGCCACACATCTGTCCAAACCCACAGCACGGCCACACCAAGGGGGACCCTCACAGCCTGCGCCATGGCACTCGCCTGCAGGCCTGGCGACTCCGCAGGTTGTCTCACGGCCCCCCAAAGTCCCGGCTCCGCCTCCCAACCTGGACAGTTGCTGAGGCTGGCCTCCAACTTGCGATCCTCCTGCCTCAGCCTCCCCAGCCGCTGGGATGACAGGCGTGGGCCCGGCTAGCGGGTCATTTTTAATAAGATGTGCTTGGACCCACCCATCCCAACACCCCGGTTCTGCAACATGGCACATTTTAGGTGCTCGCTGCCATAAACCTCAGTCCCCCTGGGGTGCTAACAGAATGTCCTCAACAGGGCCATAGACAGCAGCAGCCGTCACCTGTGATTCCAGAGGCTTCAAGTCCAAGATCAAGGACCAGCGGACGTCCACCCTGACCCCAGGCTGGTGAGGAGGTCTCCACAGAAGACGCAGGAGACACCTGACATTCAGACCCCTGGGGTGGCCTCCTCTGCTGAGGCCCCAAGGTCCCCGCGGGGTCCTCCAGTCCTAGCCTCCAGTCCCTCCTTGGGCTGATAAGAGCAACCACGGAGAAGATCCAGGGCCTCCCTGGAGCCTCCCTGCCTCCCCTCAGGGAGAGGCTGGGACTCCTGCCCTTTCAGTGAGGCACTCGAAGCCCTGGGCCGTGGGCAGACCTTGCAGAGGCACGGGGTACCCCAGAGGCTGGCGATCACATGTCCTTGGGCCTCAGCGTCCTTGCCTGCGACACAGGGTCAGCCTCCAGCCCAGTGGCCTCCCCTCACGGGAAGCCTGGATACGGGGTGGCCAAGCCCTGCAGGAAGGGGCCAGGGCGCGGCTTGGTGCAGGACACTGGCCTAGGATTCAGGTTCTCGCCCTGAAAGTGCATGAATAAGACACGCTGGGAAGTGTCTGTCACCCAGGGGAAGGAGGCCACCAAACAGAAAGTGGAGTCCGTAGGGAAGAGGCTAGAGGAACTCCCTCTAATTTGGAAGGTCACTTCTCTTTTTCTCTTTAGTGCCTTTAGGGGTGGACAGACACGACCCCTTTATTTTACTGATTGATCTTTGTTGGTGCCGAGGACAAAACCTAGGGCCTCCAAGGTGCCCGGCGAGTGCTCTGCCCCTGAGCCTAGCCCCGCCCCTTGGTTTCATTTCTCAGAAAAGAAATGAAAAAATCCAGTGTATGTAAGGTCGCACGATGGCCGACTCAGAGGGTAGGAGGAGGAGGGCTCACCATCTTTTTAAATGTAATATAACTTAAAAAAAAAAATTCTGCCGGGTGCCTGTCATCCCCGCTGCTCAGGAGGCTGAGGCAGGAGGATCGTGAGTTCAAAGCCAGCCTCAGCCAAAGTGAGGCCCTGAGCAACTCAGGGAGACTCTGTCTCTAAATACAAAACAGGGCTGGGGATGGGGCTCCGTGGTCAGGGACCCTGAGTTCAATCCCTGGTGCCCCCCAAAATTAACTTCCCCTCAATAGTGGGCGTGGCTTACAACCACTGTTCCGCCCTGATCTCCTGCAGGTCAGGAGAGCGAGGCAGGAGGCAGAGGGACTGGATTACAGAGGAACCAGAGGCAGCTCCTGCACAGGCCTCAAGGCCAAGTACAGAGGGCTGCTGGAGTCCCTCCTGGCCACTGCTGTCACTTCTGGGGGCTGTGCTGGCCCTCTTGGCCCTGTGGCTAGGCGGGGAGTGGCCGAGCTGCCCAAGGGCTGCTGCTTCCAGCGAGAGAAATCACCTCCCCACAGGGGAGGGCGGGGGACACCCCAGACCTAATCAAACTGAGCCAGGCGAAGCCGCAAGGGTGTAGGAGATGAGAGATGGGTGGCAGGCAGGACCGTTCAGTGCAGAGATACCCGGGGACAATTTCTTGTTTCAAAAATAAAAGTGTGCCACGCAGGTTACCCGCCCAATGTGGGTGGGCCTCGCCCAATCAGTTGAGGGTCTGAAGACAACAAAGGGCGGAGCTAGAGAATCCGAGGTCCCCCCAGGGTGTCAAGGCCAGGACATCAGCACCCCACCGTCAGACTCAAAGGGAAGCCTGGCACTTCCTGGGTCCCAACTCCGCAGCGCCCAGGCTGAAACTACATTGCTGGCTTTCATGGGTCTCCCCCCAACCACAGATCTGGGGTCTTGTGGCCCCACAACCATGTGAGCTGATTCCAGCTCTCCCCAGGGACCCTCCGTCCCTCCCTCTCCCTCTCTTGTCCTTGTCAAAGCCACAGGAAACAGACCACGGCTACTCAGACCACGTGAGAGCGAGGAGAATAGACGTGCAGAGGGATGAGGGGGAAAATCGGTTCTGGGAACACACGTGCACACACAGGTGCACATGCACACACACGCATGCACACACGCACGCACACAGGTGTATGCACACACGTGCAGATACAGGTGCACATGCACACACGCACGCACACAGATGCATGCACACACGTGCAGACACAGGTGCACATGCACACACACGCATGCACACACGCACGCACACAGGTGCATGCACACACGTGCAGACACAGGTGCACATGCACACACGCACGCACACAGGTGCATGCACACACGTGCAGACACAGGTGCACATGCACACACACGCATGCACACACGCACGCACACAGGTGCATGCACACACGTGCAGACACAGGTGCACATGCACACACGCACGCACACAGGTGCATGCACACACGTGCAGACACAGGTGCACATGCACACACACGCATGCACACACGCACGCACACAGGTGCATGCACACACGTGCAGACACAGGTGCACATGCACACAGAAGTGCACACGCACAGGTGCTCACACACACATGCACACCCACACACACATGCACATACACCAGAAGCCCCCACGTCTAGTCTCCTGGTCTCTGGTCGGCAGGGGCCAGCTGCTGGACTACAGGGTCCCTGGGCAGCCCTTGCCGCTGTCGCAGGTTGGAGCCTAAGTGCCCCCAGGGCCACAGGCAGAAGCTCGGTCACCAGCACAGGGCATCATGGGAAGGTGGCAGAACCCTCAGGAGGAGGTGAGCTCCTGGGGACATGACCCTGAACAGGAAGCGGGGCCCAGGCTCTTCCTGTGTGGGGGGGAGGCCGCAGCCTCTGTGCCGGGCCCTCCCTGCCCTGCGCCTCCCCTGCAGCCCCATCTCCATCAGGCCCCTGCTCGGTACAGTCACCTCTGCGCAGGACGCCTCCTTTTCTGGGGGGGGGGGGTACCAGGGATGGAACTCAAAGCCCCCGACCCCTGAGCCCCGTCCCCAGCCCTGTTCTGTATTTTATTTAGAGACAGGGGCTCCCTGAGCTGCTCAGAGCCTCGATGTTGCTGAGGCTGGCCTCCAACTTGTGATCCTCCTGCCTCAGCCTCCTGGGCCACTGCGCCTGGTTCCTTTTCCTCCTCAATGGATTCTTCTTGACTGCAAAAGCTCTTTAAAGGGAAATCTCATTCCCACAGACACCCAGATGAACCCCGTGTTGTGAGGGCAGGGCGTTGGTCCCCAGGGGCTGGCGTGGGAGGAACCGGGGAGCCGAGCCCGGAGTTTCAGTTTTGCAAGACGAGAAGCTCTCTGAGACGCGTGGTTGTGACTGTCACACAGCCACCGGCCTGCGGTTAACGCCACTGGGGGGCACCTCCCTGCAAATGGCCCAGGTGGCCAATTCCACCTCCTACATATCTTAACCACGATTTAAAATAAAAAATGACACACTGAGGCTCGGACGTGGCTCTGAGGAGGTTGAGGCTGGGGACAGGCTGCGATGGGCTGGTGGCGGCTGGTGGCCGGCCCCCACAGGCCCAGGCTCACACCCCAGCCCTGCAAGGCCACAGGGAGACTCGGCCTCTCCTCTCAGCGGCCACCCCCGCCCTGGGCCACCCTCAGCAAGGCCCAGGGAGCCCAGGCGCAGGAGGCCAGGGTGACAGAGACACGGAAGTGAGAGGCCGAGGGGAGGTCGGCGTTGCAGGGAGGGCCCTGGCCATCTGCAGGCCCAGCCCCGGCAGAGCCCAGGAGGGTGGAGGAGCAGAAGCCACCCAGGGCTGCCCCCCTGCCAGAGCAGGGCACCCGAAAAGGAAGAGGAAGGACACAGCCCGGGCGCCGGGTCAACTCGGGGTAGCGGCATCTGCCCAGACTCCCCGCTGCAGCCAGAGAGGGGAAGCAGGCACGGCCCGCCCGGCACACAGGAGTCCCCGGGCACAGGGGACAGTGGGACCTCCCCAATGCCCATCGCCCAAGCAGAGCCCACAGGCCCCGTGGCACGGGCTGCGACCTCTGACCCCACGTGCTGACACCCGACCTGGCCAATGCTCTTCCCCAGGGCCTTTGCACCTGCTGTGAGGGGCTGCGCGTCCCTGTGGCCCTCACGCGGGCACACTGCTGCCCAGACGTCCGGCAGCACGTGCGTCCACTGGCCTCCCCTTGGCCAGGAGGGTCACTTCCCCAACAACCACGTGCTCCTCAAAAGCAGGGCACCGTCCAGGCCTTCTCTGTCCCTTCCCCAGGACCCAGGGCAGGACCCGTCGGGATAGGTGCCACCTGTCAGTTAAGGGACTGTCCAGCTCTCCTCTGTGCCATCCACGTTTCCCCGGGGGACCCACACTGACTCTGTGCCCTGTCCTGGGCCCCTCTAGTGACCACCTCACGGGACGCCCAGGTGACAACTCAGCAGACCAGAGGCTGTGATTCCAAGGCCACCGGCAGAGGAAAGAGACCTGACGGAGGTGTGAGGGGACGGACGGGCACAGTCCCGAGTGGACCAGGGACAAACACCGTAGACGAAGGCCCATAGGTACAGGCATAGGCCGAGACGTGACCTACCAGGAGGGGCCTGTCCCGCCTCATGCAGGGGCACACTGCAGAGCTTGGGGGCAGGGAGGTCCCCGGGGACTGAACCCAGGGGCGCTAACCCCGGAGCCCCATCCCCAGCCCCATTCTGTATTTTATTTTGAGATAGGGTCTCGCTGAGGTGCTTAGGGCCTTGCTAAGTGGCTGAGGCTGGCCTCCAACTCGCAATCCTCCTGCCTCAGCCTCCTGAGCCGCTAGGATCACCGCCCGGCTGGCTTACAGTCCCTCACTGACAACAGGGCTGCTTCGTCCTGAGGCCAGGAGGTTGCACAATGCCTGTCCCCTCCAGGGACACGGGACTGGGGCTGGGCTCAGCAGCAGGGCGCTCGCCTGGCGTGTGCAAGGCCCTGGGTTCCGTCCTCAGCACGGCCTCAAAATAAATAAACACAATGAAGGTTTCTGTCCACCTACAACTAAAAAAAAAGGCCAAAGAGCAAAGCCACTCAATCAACTCCAGAGAGTCCGAGGAAGAGCCCAGGCCACATGTGACCTGAGAGCACACCTTGGCTCCTCTCCCAGGGTCCACAGGCTTCTGGGCCAAGCACCTTCACAACAACCACCTGTGACAACCCGTCTCCGCTCTACTTCCTGGAAGCTAACGTCACTTTGTGCATACAGGGGGGGCCTTTCCAAGGGGCTAGTGACACGTACTTCATGAATCACCTTCGATAACAAAGTTTCTATGAGAATCAGGAGCCTGTCACACACGAGCCACTCTGGCTGGCGGCCACTGCAGGATGAGTTCTTCTGGCCAATGAGCCCGAGGCTGCGCGTCCCCTGGCCTACTGGTGGGGACAGGGACAGCTCCCAGAGGCTCCCACCAGCTCCGTCTCTGCGGCTACTGGAGAGGACTTCGCAGCCATCGCGTCCATCTGAGTCTCGCTTCTGTTCCCGACTGAAATGCAGGCAGCTTAGACTAGATGGCCTCTCCAAGTCCCCTGGGCCCAAAACCGTCCAGTCATGTGACATGTGACGGTGTCAGTCAAAAAGCAGGACGCGGCAAATTCAAGGATAAGCAATGTCCCCGGGGTTGGGACTTAGATGCTCTCTATGTTCCAGAGGCTTTGCTGGGGACTCCTGGACAGAGAGGACCTCTCCTCCCGGGTGGAGGTGACCCGGGCACACAACTCCAAGTCCCCAGAGGACAGTGTGCAAAACCAAAGCCACAGTGGCTGCGCTCAGGCAGCATTACTCAGACGAGGACATTTTGGGGACCTGGTTGACGAACGTCTTCCTGTGGCGGGAAGGGACGTGAGCCCTCCCAGCACCTCCGAGAGGGCACTTGGCAGTCAGTCACCTCCGCCATCAACAGGCACTGAGCGATTCCCCTCCTCCCACCAGGCTGATCAGAATCTGCCCGCGGCCACCAGCTGTCCTCAGGGGGGGATAAAGGCTCGTCACTTTAGGAAAGAAACAGCCCAGTGCGGGGTCCCAGGAAGGACCAGCCATGACCTCAGGCACACACTGGGAGCCCTGGCCTTAGCCACCCGTCCCCAGCCTGGCCGTCCCCAGCAGCAGGGCCCCTCCAGAGAGCCGAGCACCAGGGTCGCAGAGCCACTGACCGCCCACCGTCCACACGGGACAGGGGGACCCCAGGTGGCTGCACAAACCCTGAAGCCCAAGTTCAGCCTGATACAGGCGCAGGGTCCTGATGCCCTGGGGACTGAGCCAGCTCGTCCCTGTCCAGGAGGCCGACTCTTAGGGCAGAGCCAGGGCCCGGCCACCACGAGGCCCCTGATAGTCACAGACTGGCACAGCCGGGCTCTGCCACCAGGCCAGACCCGCTAAGCCCCAACTGCAGCACAGGGGCTCAGCAAGGGTCCCCTGAGCGTGGGAGGGAGCCGGCGGCCCTGGTCACTCCCCCACCGTGCTGCCTGCGGGGATGTCCCCTGCTGCCCTGCACTGGGCCACATGCCCCAGGCCGCGGGCCATCCCCGGGGGCCACCAACGCATCCCCATCTCTACTGGATCAGGTGGCCCCGCGTGTTCCTCCCGACCCTGCTGCCAGTGTGACCCACGCGGACGCCGCTGCAGTCCCCGCGGCAGGCAGGCGACACTGCTGGGCCTCAGGCCAGGGCTGTGCAGGGCGCCATCAGGGCAGGAGCGAGTGGCGCGGGGACCTCGCGGCCTGGCCTCCCGCAGAGGCCGGGCTCCGCATCCCGGGTCCACGCCCGCGGCCACCCAGCCGGGAGGGCCCGCTGTCCCCGCCGCCCGCGCTGTCCCCGCCGCCCGCGCTGTCCCCGCCGCCCGCGCTGTCCCCGCCGCCCGCGCTGTCCCCGCCGCCCGCGCTGTCCCCGCCCCGGCGTGCGCGCCGCCGCCCCGGCCGCCGCCTCCCGGCACCTGCCGCCTGCCTCCCGGGCTGCCGCCGCCGCGCCCCCGCCGCCCCTCCACGGCCTCCCGGCCTCCTCCCGCCCCGGCCTCCCCGCCCGGGCCTCCCGGCCTCCGCGCCGGCCTCACCAGCGGTAGCAGCCGGCGGTCGCCTCCAGCGTGAAGTTGACGCGCGTGGCCCGCGTGAAGGGCAGCAGCACCTTGGGGATGTTGAGCGTGGCCGCCGCCGCCCACGGGCCCAGCGCCAGCAGCACCCAGAGCGCCAGCAGCGGCCCGCGGCCCCGCGCCGCCATCCCCGCGGCCCCGCGTCCAGCGTCCAGCGTCCCGCGCGCGCGCCCAGCGCAGGTGCCGACCCCGCGGGGCCGCGCCTCTTCCTGGGCCGCGGGAGGCCGGCGCCCCGCCCCAGGCGCAGCCGCTCGTGTGTGTCCCCGGCCGGGCTGTCCCCAAGCCCGGCCCAGGCTGTCACCAGGCTGATCCCAGGCTGATCCGAGGCCGCGCTGTCCCAGGCTGTCCCCAGGCCATCACCAGACTGTCCCAGGCTGTCCCCAAGCCGTCCCCAGGCCAGGAGTCCCGAGGCCGTGCCCAGGATGGGCTGTCCCCAGGCCGGTCTGTCCTCAGGCCGTCCCCAGGCCGTCCCCAGGCTGATCCCAGACAGGGCTGTCCTAGGCTGTCTTCAGGCCGTCCCCAGGCCGAGCTGTCCCCAGGCTGCGCCGTCCCAGGCTGTCTCCAGGCCATCACCAGGCTGTCCCCAGGCCAGGAGTCCCGAGGCCGTGCCCAGGCTGTCCCCAGGCTGTCCCCAAGCCGTCCCCAGGCCAAGTGTCCCGAGGTTGTGCCCAGGATGGGCTGTCCCCGGACCGGGCTGTCCCCAGGCCATGCTCAGGCTGATCCCAGGCCATTCCCAAGCCGTTCCTAGGCCGGGCTGACCCCAGGCTGATCCCAGGCTGTCCCTAGGCTGATCCCAGGCTGATCCCAGGCTGTCCCCAGGCCAAGCTGTTCCCAGGCCATCCCCCACGCTGTCCCCAGGCCATCCTCAGGCCAGGCTGTCCCCAGGCTGATCCCAGGCTGTCCCCAGGCTGATCCCAGGCTGTCCCCAGGCCAGGCTGTCCCCAGGCCATCCCCCACGCTGTCCCCAGGCCATCCTCAGGCCAGGCTGTCCCCAGACTGATCCCAGGATGATCCCAGGTTGTCCCCAGGCCATCCTCAGGCTAGGCTGTCCCCAGGCTGATCCCAGGCCGTCCCCAGGCCAGGCTGTCCCCAGGCTGATCCCAGGCCGTCCCCAGGCCAGGCTGTCCCCAGGCTGATCCCAGGCCGTCCCCAGGCTGATCCTAGGCCGTCCCCAGGCCAGCCCCAGCCCCAGCCCCCACTGATCTCTTTTATTCTTTGGTGGTGCTGGGGATTGAACCCCTGGGCTTGGGACTGTATCCCCACCCCCGATGGACCCTCCTTAAGCAGGTGACACAGTGAGTTCCAGCTGAAAAGGCTCCACAGGGCTCACGGTGCAAGGGATTCTCTGCCCTGTGCCCCTGAGTTCCCTTCCCCTCAGCAGCCAGGGCTTCCTCCCGGTGCAGACCTGAGGGTCGGTCACGTGTGTGCGCATGCGCTGGCTCCTCCCTCTGCATGTGCACACGCCCCTCTCCCCCTCCTCCCTCTCCGTGCGCACACGCCCCTGCTCTCCCTCCTCCCTCTCCGTTTGTGTGTGCACACACAGACACACGCTGTATACACCTGTCTGTATCCCCTTGTCAGAGAGCAAATAAATACATGAGTGAAAGGGACCGCACAGGGCACAGAAGAACTGGCACTCTGGTGCCTTGGGATCATGAGCCCCTGTGGCCCCACCTTTCCAAGGCTTCTGATTAGGGTGGAGAAGGCAGTCCCATGGATTGTGGGGAACACATCTTGGTCGTGAGCGGTGGCATAGTAGTTCATTAAACAGGAGTGTTGGGCTGGGCTGCGGCTCAGCAGTGGGGCGCTGGCCTGGGTTCAATCCCCAGCACCACACACAAGTAAAATAAAGGTGTTGTGTCCACCTACAACTAAAAGAAAAGCAAACAAACAAAGAAAACCAAGTGCACCAGGCGCGGTGGCGCACGCCTGTCATCCCAGGGGCTCGGGAGGCTGAGGCAGGAGGATCTCGAGTTCAAAGCCAGCCTCAGCCAAAGGGAGGCCCTGAGCAACTCAGGGAGACCCTGTCTCTAATAAAATGCAAAACAGGGCAGGGGATGGGGCTCAGGGGTCGAGGGTCCCTGGGCTCAATCCTAGGTACCAAAAGAAAAAAAAAAGAGCAGTGTGTGGGCCCAGCAGGACTCCCTGGGTGGACACCTGCCCCCTCCTCTGTGTGACTGCGTCTCTACTCCAGCCATGGAGCCCCTCTCCCAGCACCCTGAAGTCTGTCTTCGTGACATCTGAAGGCCACCTGTCTTCCAGTCGAGGCGTTGACATATGTTTTCTTAAGAGGCAAACTTGGCTGCTTCTGTCAACAGAAATCCAGCCCCAGCTGCCAAAATAGAAGACTACGTGAGATAAACACAGGAAACAAAGGGGTGCCGTCTGGGAGGGGACACGGGGACCGGGACACATGACTCCCTGCCAACAGCTCAGGGCCCAACGCTGTTCTTTTCTTTGTTTGCTACTAGGGATTGAATTCAGGGGCACTGGACCACTGACCCTCAGCCACAGCCACTGCCTTTACATTTGATTTAGAGACAGGGTCTCCCTGAGTTGCTCAGGGCCTCACTAAGTTGCTGAGGCTGGCCTCCAACTTGTGATCCTCCTGCCTCAGCCTCCCGAGCCACTGGGAATCAGGTGTGTGTGCCTGGCCAAGGCCTGTTCTTGCAGGAGAAGATGCCCACGCTTGTTTGTACCTTTCTTTTGAGATACAAGGATTAAGAGGCCGCTCAACCAACTCTCTCCCTGGGGCTTGTCATGCCGGGGCTTATCCCCTGCCCATGCGTGATTCCTAAAAATCATCTTATAAGGCAGAATAGATAAGATGGGATTGAACCAATCTTATATTCACAAAAGTAAACAATACAGTGAAGCCACATGACCTTCCCGTCCTGTGCCACTGTCTGAGACCAATTCTGTGCCCCCTACAACTTGCACAACCCTGTCTCACTTTGAAACCAGCCCAAGACATCTTGTCACCTTGTCTGGATTGCAGTGTGTCTCTCTGAGATGAGGCCCCCTGTCTGCATCATTCACATCACGGCCACCATGCCTGTCATCCCAGTAGCTCAGGAGGCTGAGGCAGGAGGATTGCAAGTTGGAGGCCAGCCTCAGCCATGGTGAGGCCCTCAGCAACTCAGGGAGACTCTGTCTCTAAATAAAATACAAAATAGGGCTGGGGACAGGGCTCAGGGGCTGAATGTCCCTGAGTTCAGTTCCTGGGACCAAAAAGAAATCATGGTTCTGGGTGTGGTGGGGTGTGCTGGCATGTCCCAATCATCCCCACCAGTGGCTTAGGCCCAGCAGTCTACAGCCAGCCTGGGCCACACAGCAAGACCCGTCCCCAGCACCAGAGCGAGGCCCCTGCGTGGTGGCTAATGGGATGTCCCCCAGGCCCTGGCTGTGCCCCATTTCTCCTTCTCTTGGTGACTCGGGGAGGCCCCTCCTCCGTGGAGAGACCTGCTTTCAGAGCACCCCAAGCCGAGTCCCACCAGCCCTGGTGCCACGGGAGCTGTGACATGGGGGTGCCGGTGATCAGGAGGTGCCGTCCTCCTGCTGCTGTGTCCCGAGTGCGCTGTGTGGCTTTGGCTTGGGGCCAGGGGTCCGGGCAGGTCCAGGCAGGTCCAGGCAGGCACTGAGGGACGCCCAGCCCTGTCCCCAAGGCGGCCCTTCCTGGATCCATGGCTGCTGGCCTCGGCCGGTCACGGAGCTTCCCAGGGGCCACTGGACGGCTGCCCCTGATGGACAACAGCTGTCCCCGGAGGACAGCAGCTGTGAGGCGGCAGCTGGTCACCAGACCTCCTCCCGGGCCAGACGTGGGCTGCAGCAGATCCTGGAGGCCCTGGCTGGACACAGGAGAAGGTCAGCAGCTGCCATCAGAACCCTGCTGCTCACTTGGGGACGAAGGGACTGTTATAGTCCACCAGCGGCCAGGCCCGGGAGGGTGCAGGGCCAAGCCACAGGTGGGTCATCTTGGGTTCGTGGCCATTGATGGCCCCGTGTTTTATTGGTTGATCTGTTTGCGCGGCCGAGACTCGAACCCAGGGCCTCCCACGGGCCAGGCGAGCGCTGACCGCTGAGCCCAGGTCCCCAGGCAGGGCCACTCCCTCCTGGGCCTGTGGCACAGGTAGGGGACCCGCCAAGTCGGCTGGGGCTTCGCAGGAGTGTGAGGACCGTGGAAAGTGGAAGGTCACCGGGTCCCCGGGTGCCCAGCGTGTCCAAGGGCACAGTGGACGGATGTGGAGGCCGCTGGTACAGTCAGGAGCGAGGGGGAAGCGTGGGCTCCTCCCCCTTAGGACACACCCTGGCTGGCCCGAGTGGCCACGTCTGTTTTCCTCTACTTGGGAGGCAGGAGGGTCACTTGGGCCCCAGAGACGGTGACCAGCCTGGGCAGCCGGAGACCCCATCCGGGAACTGAGGCCGGCTACGGCTTACTGGTGGGATGCAGGCTCAGTGTGCTCCAGCCCCAGGGCCCATGGCCTTGCCATCAGGCCACCCCACAGAGGGGCTGTCACTCACGGGTGGGTCTCTGTGTGTCAGAGGAATCAGACAAAGGCACCGCACAGGGACAAGGCTGAGCCACACGTGGGGACAGAAATCCCTGCCTGTGTGTCGTCTGTGGGTGGGCGGGACGGACATCTTGTCCCCTCCACCCATCTTGTCAGCCCCCCGGTGGACTCTCCAACCACTAACAAAGGCCACTTACTGATCACTTAGGGACCGTCCCTCACACACACCTGCTCCTCCAGAATGTGCCCCCCACCCTCTGGGACGGTCCCTAACATTATCAGCAGAACAGGGCACACTCCTGTCCCATGCGGGCTCCATGGGAATGGCCTAGTTGTCCCTTTCACTGTTAGGATCTCAGGGAAAAAGAGCCATTTTGCAGGCCAATGCTGACCAGCTGGGATCTGACGGTCACTTGAGCCAGCGGGTGATGCAGGCGCATAGTCCCAGCTCCTCTGGAGGCTCAGACAGGAGGACTGGGAGTTGGAGGCCAGCCTCGCAATTCAGCAAGACACTGTCTTGTAAAATTAAAGGGGGTGGAGGTCCGAGGCGCAGCTGGGTGGTGGAGCCCCTAATTGGCACGGGCAAGGCTGTGGGTGCCATCCTCGGTGCCCAGAGAAAAAGGAAACTAAGATCACCTGAAGGCTGAGTGGGCATAGGGCGTGCCCCACAGGCACGAGGCCTGGGTTCAGTCCCTGGTTCCCCCCAAAAAATGATGATCGCCTGACCCATAAAAGGCTGGTGGCGAGGACACTGAAGGGCTTGGCCCTTCAATGCCAGTCTTATGAGGTGTCCGACTGCTGTCGGCCACTGTGACAAAGCACCCGAGGAACTAAGTTAAAGGAAAGAAAGGTTCCCGCTGAGCGGCTTCAATGACAGTACCCAGCGCTCCAGCAGGGGGCGCCTCTTTGGAAGCAGCCGCAAGTGCCACCGCAGTGCATGCTGCGGAGCCAGCTTCCATCATGGCGGACCGGAAGCGCAGAGCAATCGGAAGGGGCGGGGCTCCAATTGCCTTTCCAAAGACACGCCCCCACAACCTGACTTCCTTCCATTAGACCCCGCCTCTTAAAGGTCCAACCACTTCCCAGCAGTTCCACAGACTGTCATAGTGGCCTTCCTACACCCCGGTGGTTGGGTGACATTCCTCTTCTAGACTCACAGCACCTGAGGTGGCAGGGGATTGTTGGCATGTCACAGAAGTGTCTTTCAGCAAAAAAATGAGCTATGTTTGGATGCTTTAGGGTTCATACCCTGAAAAGCATGGATTTTCAAGATCAGGTCCTTTAGCAGGGCTTGGTGGTGCACGCCTGTAATCCTAGAGGTCTGGGAGGCTGAGGCAGGAGGATGGCACGTTCAAAGCCAGCCTCAGCAAAAGCGAGGCCATAAGCAACTCAATGAGACCCTGTCTCTAAATAAAATGCAAAATAGGGCTGGGGATGGGGCTCAGTAGTCGAGTGCCCCTGAGTTCAATCCCTGGTACCAAAAAATAAAATAAATCTTGGTGGGTTTTAGATCTATTTTATTTTTTTTTAATTATTTTTTTAACATGATATAGCGGGATGACCATGATTGTTTCTGGCCTGCTAGATACCTGGTTTGAACAAAAAGTGAGTTATAGGCTTTGGCTGTGATTGGAGAAAAATTACCTTCTGACTTCAATGTTGAACAGCACCAGGGACAGAGGATTCCCCCACGGTCAGCAGGAAAAACAAAGTCACACACAGTTTTAACTTCTAGAGTCTCATGACACGCTTCTGACACCAAGAGGGTGTGTGTGTGTGTGTGTGTGTGTGTATGTGTGTGTCGGGTTTTTGTTTGTTTCTTTGGGTTTTTTTTGCTATAGGTGGAAGCTTCAGTCCCCAAGACTGTGTCCCCGTCCCCCCATGTGAACTGCAGATTCCAGACTGATTGACCTGGGCTTCTGACTCGCTGAGGATAATTTATGGTTCCCGTGACTCCCTTCTCAGATTCAATCAACTTGCTAGAATGCCTTCCGGGAACTCGAGGAAACATTTTGTTTACTGCTTTAATTATAAAAAAAATATGACAAGTTCTGGTGAGGTGGCTCCGCAGAGGCGTTCTTTATTAGCATATCTGAAGCTCTGGGTTCCATCGCCCGTACTGCAAAAATGAATAGACAGACAGACAGACAGATAGATCGGGTAAAGGGTATTGCAAAGGACACAGATGAAGAGGTGCACCCTGTCCTCTGGAGGCTCAGACAGGAGGACTGGGAGTTGGAGGCCAGCCTCGCCATTCAGCAAGACACTGTCTCAGAAAATTAAAGGGGGTGTATGCCTGGGGTGAAGGTGGGTGGTGGAGCCTCTAACAGGCACGGGCAAGGCTGTGCCTCGGTGCTCAGTCCCCACAGAGACATGTGGCACCAGCATCTTCCAAAACACGACGCGGGCAGGACAATCTGCAGCCCTGATACTTTTACTTATAACCCTGGGGGGACCTTGACCAAGAAGGATCTGAGACCAGCATCTAGATGATTTAAGTCAGGTTACATCCCAATACCGAATAAGCCCTGGAAAGATGGAAAATATCATCAGTGAAAAATGCATTTTAATAAACCTCTTCCTGCACACCAGGGCTGGGCGCTGGAAGAACCTTGACGGAGTCCCCTGTGGTTTCCTGGCTGACTGTGGCTCACGCCTGCCGCCGCCCTGAATTGGAACAGAGCTCACAGCCTACGGCTCAACTGGGAAGGATCAAAATACAAAACATAATTTTTGCTGGATGCATATCATTTTCTCACCATCCTAAAGTTAAAAAAAAAAAGAAAAAAAAGAAAAGAAATCACAAGTTTAACCATTGCTAAGTCCGGGCCCTCCTTTATGTGTGTGGGGAACCACAGGAATGGGAAGCTATGCTCCGTGGATGTGGGAGATGTCAGAATGCACGTCGCTGTCATGGATAAGTAAGAACAAATCAAAAGATAAAATAATGCAGACTGTGTGAGTCCTTGCACTTGAACTTCAAGAGTCGGCCCTAGGAATCCGTCAGTCAGAGCAGTGGTGGCCTCTAGTGGTCAGGAAAACGCATTGAAAAGGGACAACTAATTTCTGAAATGATGGACAGGTTATCTTAGCTTGACGACTGAACACAGGCATGTATACTTCAGCTCTGCATACGATTCCCCCCATGGAAGTACAATTATTTTGCCTTGAAATCTTTTCTTGTGCGGGGGGGGCACTGAGGTTTGAACCCAGGGGTGCTTAACCCCTGAGCCCCATCCCCAGCCCCATTTTATATTTTATTTAAAGACAGGGTCTCGCTGAGTGGCAGAGGGCCTCGCTAAGTGGCTGAGGCTGGCCTCCAACTTTCAATCCTCCTGCCTCAGCCTCCGGAGCTGCTGGGATGACAGGCATGCATTTGCATTGAAATTTTATTACTTCATTAAGTAATAAAGGCCTCTGGACATCAACAGTGCTCCAACTTACTGAGCGGATCCTGTGTTGGGCCACCAGGGCGACCACCCGACACCTTACATAAAGCTATTTTCCGTTTTCTAGGTGACCAAATGCAAAACAGCAAAATGTCAATGCAGACTTGGGCCTCCGGCTCTGTAGAGGCGATGACAGTGATTTGCTGAACAATTGCCAGCAACTCACCACCGGCTGTTAGCGCCTGTCTTGCAATGCAAGAGTCTGTCCCCATAGTCTAGAATATACTCGGCTCTTAACGCTCACTCTTCCTGGCTGAATTTTGTTCTGCAAACTCACAAGGCGAGAACCCAGAAGGAAGAGATGGGTGGTGAGCTGCTGGGGATTGCTATGACATTTTGAGGGCATGCCCCACCCTCAGGAGCTCTGATGTTTCTCTGCTACGGATGCCACCTGCCAGTGGACCTGGGAACTCGGTTGCATCTCTAGAGCTGAATTTCAGCACACAGATCCTTCTGAGGCCTGAATGGGCGTGAGCTCACGCCTGTCATATTGTAACTACCAAAGCAAGGCGCAGGACTCGGGAGATGTCACCACTTCCTGGGAGGGCCTGTCACATCAGGCTGCGAAAGCATGGGTATTAAGGAAATGCCAATCAAAACCCCAATAAGATGCTGCCTCCTACCTGCGGGCTACCATTGAAAACAGGAAATAAGTCTGTTGAAGAACTAACAGAAATTGGAATCCATGTGCATTGCTGGCACACTTTGGTAACCAGTATGGAGTTTCCTTAAAAATCGAATGACCAACTGGGCCCGGTGGTTCATGCCTGTACTCCAAGTGGCTCCGGAGGCTGAGGCAGGAGGATCGCAAGGTTGAGGCCAGCCTCAGCAAAAGTTCAGTGCTGAGCAACTCAGCGAGATGCTGTCTCCAAATAAAATACAAAATAGGGCTGGGGATGGGGCTTAGTGGTGGAGTGCCCCCAAGTTCAGTCAAAAATTGGATTAGCATACTGTCCAGCAAGTCCACTTGATAGTATCCACCCAAAGGACGAAGGGCCTCGTGGATTCCAGATCAGCACTCTACCCCTGAGACTCATCACCAGCCCCCTGGATTTTGAAACAAGGTGTAAATTGCAGAGGCTGGCCTCAAATTTGCAATCCTCTCACCGCAGCCTGGAGGGGGCTGGGATCATAAGCACACACCTCCACACCTCCAGCTGGCATGCATTTCATAATTCACAAAATGGAGGCCCAGAGGTGACCTGGCGTGTGCAGATGGCTCCTCAGCCCTGGCCTGCGTCTTTACCAGCCTGCGCTCTGCGCAGCCTCTGAGGAGGCCGACCTCATGAGCCAGAACGGAATAGAACCTCCCCAGTTCAGTTAGGGTTGGTAGGTAGTCAAATGTGAATTTCCAATTATTTTTTTGCATAAGTGTATTCCAAATATGGCCAGACACATACTGAAAGGAGAGATTGTGAGATGAAATTCCATCTTCTTTTCCTGCCGACAAACACACTGGAGTTTTATACTTCTGCTGCTGTGGGGTGTAGTCTCCAGAAGGCTCGGGTCTCAGTGGCCTGTTAGTGTGACACTTCTCGATAGTGGGCTATGGCCCCCAACATTCCTGTAGTCAACCCTCCCCAGCCCTATTTCGTATTTTATTTAGAGACAGGTTCTCACTGAGTGGCTTAGGGGCTTGCTTTTGCTGAGGCTGGCCTCTACCTTGCGATCCTCCTGCCTCAGCCTCCCCAGCCACTGGGATGACAAGTGTGCGCCACCCTGCCTGGATTTGGGGGACACTTTTAGTGGTCACTGAGATCCAGAGAGGGCAGAGATGTTCTCACGGTGACACAGGGAGTTAGTGGTACTTCCTGGAGTCCAACTCTGTCTGCCTGTTTCCCAATCCTGACTCCCAACCCCCGCCCCCGTGTGTAGCCATGAAGCACTAAGAAGTCTCTGGAACAGCGGGTGGTGGCGAGAACAGCTGCTTTCTTTCTGCCAAGGGGGACTGCATGTCGCTGTCCCCTCTCCGGCTGTCCTACTGAGCAAAACCCATGATGCATCGTCATGTGGAGAAGAAGAGTGAGGTCTCAGCAATTTAGAGATGATCGTGTTGATTGAGGTTTTGAGCCCGTGGAGCACGGTCTGCTCAGGAAGCACTAATTAAGCAGGAGACTCCAATTAAGAAGTAATTTGAATGTTTGCAGCAAACCCCAGCAGTCACCCGGCGCTGCAGACAGAATGGGGAATTCAGCTCCTTACTGGCTGCCTTAGCTTGCTGTGTGACCTCCAAGGAGTCGTTCAACCTCTCTGGGCTAGGAAACGAGAGACATCCGTCTGGTTGATAGGTTACGGACCTTGCTGGCCTCAAAGTGGCCGATTGCTAGAAGATTCTTTCTCTCCACTGCTCCAGAAACTCCCTATGAATTGCTGGGGTCTTTGTTACCCTCTCCACAACCCATGGAAGGCCAGTGAACCTCAGTTCTTGTGGATTTGAATTCTCATCTATAAAACCCAGCTGTGCCTGAATTGTCCCTTTCTTTGATTTTTTTTGTACCCAACTGAGTTTTTCTAAACCCCATGTCTCCAGGGTGACAGTTCAAGGACTCCCCTCTTCCTGTCCTCCCACAACTTACACTTCACAGGGATCAAATGGGGTGCCAAGTCGTGAGTGGACAGAGGTCAGCCGCCTTCCACCAAGATATCCTTGGTGCCATGGGGGGGGGGCTCAGAGTGGCCCTTGGTGGTTGCCATGGAGACCGTGTTCCCGTCGGCTGAGGACGCAGCTTGTGGTAGATGATTGCAATAATGGTCCCAATTATTCTCGATGGCCCGTGTTCGTGTCCCTTGGTAGCACCTACCCTCCTGCCCTGGCTGTGAGCTGAGTCACATGACTTTGACAAGTGGAAGAGAGACACCTGACCCAAGCAGGAGTGGAACAAGCCCTGGGTGGTTCTGATTTTCTCTCTTGGAATCCTGCGGCCGTGAGGATAGACCCAGGGGAGCAGGTTGGAACACTCACTCCAAAGGTAGAGATGTCCCTGCCAAGGCTGACCCACCAAATGACCACAGCCAAGACCAGCCAGATTAATAGAACCACCCAGCGCACTGATGGTTTCATGAGAATCAGTGGATGTTGTGTTTTACACCTTTAAGTTTGGGGGTTATTTGTTATGCAGAGATAGCTGACTGATACATGGAATTTTTCCCACACTGTATGCCCTGCCCCTCCCTTGCTGGCCCCTGCTGGGCAGCTGACAATGTATATAGTATCACAGGAGAAGCCATGCTCCCACTTCAGAACTGGATGATCCATGGCACAAAGTGTCCCCATCATGTAACGGTGGCCAGAGTCCTCACATGATATGCTGAGAAATGCAAATAGGTTTGGTATTTAGAAAGTGTTATTTGATGAGATGAACCAAAGACCTTTCCTCTGTTCTCATTCTTGGTTCAAATTTAACTAAGGAAATAATCTGAAATTCAGGAGAAAAAAATATATTTTTTTAAAGAAGTGGGTCTCTTAAATATTCTCCTATCTTTCTGTATTTTAAGTTGCTTTCTTCAGTGAATATGTGTTTTCTTCCAGCAAATATGTGTGTTCTTCTTTCCACCTTTCCGTATTTTCTAATTTTCCTTCAGCAAACATAGGATGCTATTTACTTTCTAAATAAATTAAAAGCAGCAATTTGGGGAGTAGGAAGAGACTGATAATTTAAAAAAAAATTTTAAAATTTGTTTTAATTATTACACATGACAGTAGAATGCACTTTGATACATCATATATAACGGAATATAGTTTCTCATTCTTCTGGTTTTACATGATGTAGAATCTCACCAGTTGGACAGTTATATACAGAGAGAGACTGATGATTTTTTTAAATTTTGTAGCTGTACTTGGACACAATATCTTTATTTTATTTATTCATTTTTATGTGGTGCTGAGAATCGAACCCAGTGCCTCACATATGCTAGGCAAGCACTCTACCACTGAGCCACAACCCCAGCCCCCCAGAATTCTCTTTATATCCTGAGATTGTATAAAAGAAAAAAAATAATAAGTATGCAATGTTCAGTAAATTTGGGTCTTGTTTTAACACAGTGATATTTTAAAAGAAAATAAACATTGAGATTTAAAAAATGAAAAGGAGACAATTTCTCTGTCTCTTCTTATTTTTTAAATTTTTTAATTGTTAAATTTTGTGGTACTGGGGATTGAGCCCAGGGGCACCCTACCATGGAGCAACATCCCTGGCCCCCTTTTTAAAAATTGGACGTTTGATTTTAAGAAAGGGCTTCATTAAGTTGTTGATTTGGGCCTCACACTTGTGATCCTCCTGCCTCAGCCTCCCATATCAGTGGATTCATCTCTGGTTTTCCAAATGCCAGATCAAGTTCTGAGATTCACCTTCAGCCAGCATCTCAGCATGACCTCGGGTCCCTGTACACACTCTCTCACTTTTTTATATTACTTTTTTACTGCCAGGTGTTAGAGTCTGTAAACAAGTCAGGATGGCGCCTGGCATTTTGCCAGAGGGAGTGGTTTGTGAAGTAACACCAGTGAGCCATTAAGTGTGGCGATTTCTTATTGGTTGACTGATGTATCTAGTTTATGCTAATTAAGATAAGCTGTGTGGAATGTGTAAATACCCCTCCTGTCCTACAATAAAGGGCTCCCACTCCTGCTGTATCAATCTACACAAGTTGTTCGTCATCCCCCAGCTATTTTGCCCAGCCAGCCGGGCTGCGGCAGCCAGGCATGGTTGTATATACCTGTAATCCCAACAGCTTGGGAGGCCGAGACAGGAGGATCGGAAGTTCAAGGCCAGCCTCAGCAACTTAGTGAGGCCCTAAGCAACCTAGTAAGATCCTGTCTCAATAAAATAAGAAGAAGCCAGGCACGGTGGCACATGCCAGTCATCTCAGTGGCTCAGGAGGCTGAGGCAGGAGGATGTCAAGTTGGAGGCCAGCCTAAGCAACAGCAAGGCACTAAGCAACTCAGTGAGGCCCTGTCTCTAAATAAAATATAAAACAGGGCTGGGGACGGGACTCAGTGATGGAGAGCCCCTGAGTTCAATCCCTGGTATCAAGAAGAAGAAGAAGTAAAAGGGCTGGTGTGTAGCTCAGAGGTAAATTGCCCTGAGGCTCAATCCCTAGTGCCCCTCCCATTACTTTTTCCCTTCCATCCCTGTAGTCCAAGTCTCTGACCTTTGAGCAATTGACCCTTCTGTGCCTCCATCTCTTCTATACAATGGTGACAACACAATTTGCCTCCTGGGCTGTTATAAGACTCTCCATGGAGCAGAAACTGTTCAGACTTGAAGCTTCAATACATAGGCACTCTCTCAACAAGCGACATTACCTTCTCTTGGTTGTCGCAAGTGCCCCACGAGGTGGCTGGGCAGACGTTAAGTTGCCCCAGGCCACTGTTTGGGCAGAGGACCGAGCCTGGATTTAATTCGGGTCTGAAGGTCAGGACGGAAGCCATTGGTCCAACGCGACCCTGTGGTCAGGTGCCTTGCGGGCTCTGCCCTGGAGCCCGTAGCCGGGCCACCGGGTGCCCAGCTGCTGGATCCAGGCAGAGCTCTGTCAGCTGCACCAACCCGTGCAAACAGCCAGGCGGACAGAGGGCCATTGTCGGAGTTCTCTGGACCTCTCTTGTGGGGTGCACCTCGCGGGTTCCAGTCCCACGGACACCCCCCGGTGTCGCTGGGGCTTGTCTCAACGTCCTGGGTCGTCGCGGGGGATGGGATCGGGGACTGTGCACAAGTACCTTGGCGGGGGATGGGGACAGGGCTGTGTACTGACACCATGGGGGGGGGATGGGGACGGGGACTGTGCACAGGTACCCCTGTGGACCCTGAAGCCTGGATCACAGACGGGGAAACCGAGGACCACAGAGCCAGCAGGACTTGCGCTGGGAGTTCCTGCCCCCGTCGGAGCTGCCCACAGCGGGACCCGGCGGAGGGCTGCGATCCCGGAGGGCGCCGGAGTGGCCTCCGAGCAGGAGGGATCGCGACTTCTACTGGGTAAGACCCGAGCGACGCCCTCCGTCCCCGCAGCTCCCCACTGCGAGCCAAGGTCCAGAAGGCGCAGACGCCGGCCCGGAGTCACACGGCGCGTCTGCGGCACCGCGCACAGGGAAAGCAGGTCTGAGCGGACTAGGAGAGCTCCCAGAGGGCGGCGCGCGGGGAGGCGGGACGAAGCGTGGCCACGCCCCCGGGGCGGGCCACGGCCGCACGTTCCTCTTGGATGCGCCGGAGTGAAATCCCACGCGGCCCGCCCCCCCGAAGGCGTGGCTTTACGAACGTTGCGGGATCCTATTGGGTATTCGTCTGAGGAGGGCGGGGCTTCGGGTTTGACGGGCGCTGGGGGCGAGGCCTCCTTTCTGCGTTCCAGTTCTGCGCGGGCTTTCATCCCTCTGTGACGCAGGCGCAGGCGCGGGGGGCGGAGTCGGGAGGAGCTCCGCCTCCCCGGCCGAGCAGGCCGCGGCTAGGGGCGTGTCCTGAGACGGCCCCGCCCCGCTCGCGCCCCGCCCTGCCCGGTGGCGGAGCGGCGGCCAGCGCTGGGAGGGCCCGGCCCCGCGATGTGAGTGAAGCAGGGGTGGGTGCGGATCGGGGCGCCAGCGCAGCCCGGGGGGTCCCCGGGGTCCCTGCGGGCAGGGGCGCGAGTGCGCGGCCGCCCCTCCGGCCCGCCAGGTGCGGGCCCCACTGTGGCGGGCGAGGGTCGCTGGGCCCGGTGCGCAGGCCAGCCCTCTGGTCGCCCCCTGGTCATCTCCGGATCGCAGGGACGGCCCCCGGAGCTGGCGGGGCGGCCTCGTGCGCGGCCTGCCCCAGCCCAGGCCCCGGCAGCTGTGCGGATGTCCCCACGGCGGCGGCCAGAGCAGGTTTCGGGTCCCCATGGGGCAGCTGCGCGGCTTGGGAGGAGGGGGACAGCTGCGTGGCCCCAAGTGATCCCCGCCCGGCCCCGGGGTGTGCCGCAGCTCCCCGAGCCCTGCCGTGCGCGCTCCTTGGATGCAGCCCTTGCAACAGCCGCCACCGCACGGCCTGGGCCTTGCAGGCCCACACACCTGGGTGCGCTGACGACTGCTGCACCGACTGGGCGTGTGACCTTGGGCACACCTGGTCCCTGGAGAGTCGGGTGCAATTGTGGCTCCTGCTCCTGCGGCTACTGGGAGGGAGGACTGGGTTGGAATCTGGTTCAGGGCCAGCCGCCAAGGGCTCCGTGCAGACCTGTTCCGATTCTGATTTCTGTTAAGAGGCCCTTGTCTGCAGCAGAGGGGGTCAGTGGGGGCTGATCAGGGAACAGGGAGGCTGCTTTGCACACCAGGGCTGACCCAGCTGTGTGTCTGTCCTCCCTCCTGTGCACGGAAGGCCACACTCCAGCCAGCTCTACCAGCATGTGCCAGAGACACACTGGCCCATCGTGTACTCCCCGCGCTACAACATTACCTTCATGGGCCTGGAGAAGCTGCACCCTTTCGATGCCGGGAAATGGGGCAAGGTGATCAATTTCCTAAAAGGTAGGGAAGGTTTCCTGGGGCCCTGCGTGGGCTTCCTCACCCCCCCGGGTCCTCCCCATCCTCATCCCCATCGGGAGCATCAGACTCTTGCCTCTGGATTCAACCATCACATTCCCTTACGCTCCTCCCTGTGGCAAAAGCATCTTCCAGAACAGACTCCCAAGCACAGACTCACCGTCTGTGGCTCCCCACTGCTGCGGATAAAGTCCCCCCTCTGCCCCACAGACCCAGATGGAGGAGCTGGCTAACGCTAGACCCAGGGACGTGGGAGTCTGAAGGACTCTAATACCCACTCAGAGAACCTGGGACCTGGGGCGCTTTTGCTCCAACGTTGTCTGATGACAGATGGGGAAACTGGGCCCAGAAAGGTTGCAAACATGCCTAAAACACACAGCATCCTGCGAGCCTGAAGCCAAGGGGAAGTCTGCAGGCCCCGCCCACTCCTGGCTTATCCTGGATGATTTTCCTTCAGAGCATCCAAAGTGATGCCCTGGGATCTGACTGTCCCTCCTGATCACACCATGGGCAAGGTCCCCTCTTGGGACCAGCCTGTCCTTGACACCTAAGCCCGGTTCTCTTTTTCACAAAAGCTAGAGCAAGGCTTGGCCCCTGAGTCCTGTGGAAAATAGGGTCCAACTGGAGATTAATAACACTGGCTGTTTTCCATCTTATATTTTTTAAATTTCTGGTTGTTTTTTCTCTCTGGCGAGTGAGACTGGCTTTCCACTTGCAGTAGGGGCTGGAGTGGGCATTCAGAGGAAAACAGGAAGCATAAACTCACAGGTGACAGGGACAGTGACAACCGAGGCCAGTTGAGAGGCAAGAGCCTGCCTGACGCTCACTCGGGAGTGGCCCTGCCTTCCTCAATGATGTCCTCCCTCACTGTCTGCTCGGCCCTTGTGGGGCTTCTGCATCACCCAGGATCTCAGCAGAAGAGTTCCTGTCTCCTTCTCCTAGGGGACAATAGTGAGGCCAGCTCACTCCTGGCTCCCGAGGATGAGCATGGGAGGGAGGCAGGAGCCATGGGGCGAGGGGCCTTGGATGCCCTGCTAAGGAAGGAGCCATGGAATATTCTGGAATGGAGTTCCTGCTTGGAGCTCTGTATAGAAAATGTATGGCACTAGTTGGTTCCCACCAGGGCTGATTTCTGTTGCTTTTTTATTTATTTGTACCTGGGATTGAACTCAGGGGCCCTCAACCATGAGCCCCCCTCCCCAGCCCTATTTTGTATTTTATTTAGAGACAGGGTCTCGCTGAGTTGCTTAGGGCCTTGCTAAGTGGCTGAGGCTGGCCTCCACCTTGCGATCCTCCTGCCTCAGCCTCCGGAGGGGCTGGGATTCTAGGCGTGGGCAGCTGCCACAGGTTCTACTTTTGCAAAATGGAGCAAATCTCGTCGACGTAAGGGAGATGGAAATCACGCCGTGTTGCCCAACACCAGTCACTTGCAACCCACTCTTGGGAGCCTGCCGGGCTCTTCATACCACCTGTTCCACTATTTACTGCATATTTTTAATGACTTCGCCTCTGGGTTGTTGTTGTTTTTTTGTTTTTTTTCTTAACAAACTTAAATTTGATAGAAGAGGAAACATTATGTCATCTAAATGGGAAAAGCCAGTCTCATGGGCCAAAAATAGAAGGTCATGGTTAAAACGAAGCCATGAAACAGCTACGTCATCCAGTCCTGGCTGGTGGCTGTGGCGCAACTGCCGCTCACCCTTGGTGACAGAGATGTGAGCGGAGGCCAGGTGGGCGTGGAGGAGAGGCCTGTGGCTGTCTTGGTGGCCTGGGAAGTCCGAGGTTTGCTGTGCGCGTAGGGTTCAGTGTCACCGTCACCCGAGGGCCTGGCGGTCATCCACCGTGGCCTGAGAGGCAGCCCGGGGTCAGGATGCCCCAGGCCCACCGTGCCCAGCTCTGGGGACAGGGCTGTGCAGGTCCAGGCTGCAGCCGGGGAGGGCCAGGTGGGCGGGGGCTGAGCAGGAGGAAGCAGCGCCGTCTGTCTGTCTGTTGCAGAGGAAAACCTGCTGTCAGACGGCATGCTGGTGGAGGCACGGGAGGCCTCGGAGGAGGACCTGCTGGTGGTGCACACGAGGCGCTACCTCAATGAGCTAAAGGTAGGCCGCTGGGGACCTGGGGCTCCTCCCACCAGGGGTGTGGCCAGAGTGGGCGCTGGGCCTCAGGCCACCCTCTCTGTTCCTATTGAAGGAGGAACATGGGAGTCACTTCTCTCTGGAGGAGAAGACAGAGGCCTCAGAAAGCCTTCTTGGTATGTAGTGAGCTCCCCTTGGTCAGGAGATGTGGAAACAGGGCTTTTCCCTGGGCACCGTGGCGCACGCCTATGATCCCAGTGGGAGGCTGAGGCAGGAGGATCGCAAGTCGGAGGCCAGCCTCAGCAATGTAGCAACTCAGCGAGACCCTGTCTCTAAATAAAATAGAAAAAGGGCTGGGGACGGGGCTCAGGGGGTAGTCAACCTGGGTTCAATCCCTGGTACCAAAAAGAAAGAAAGAAAAGAAGGAAAGAAACAAGGATTTTCTCCTGAACCTTCTGCTTCGTGGGACGCAGTCACTTCTACTTTGGTGACTTTCAGTCTGGGCTCCGCGAACAGATCTCAGAGACCCTGCTGGGATGACTGCAGTGGGGGAGAGGAGACCCTGTCCCCTGGCCCCATCCACCTCACCCTCTTCTGCTTCTGCCTGTTTTTATATTAGGCTGAACTCTAAGATTCAGTTCCAAGGACTTCTCATAAAGACTTGCCAAACCTGTTGGGCTCAAAACTAGTTTGACTCTGCCCAGGGACCAGCAGGGGACATAAAGAAGTTGGTGGGCAGGCGACAGACTAGGGCACACTGGAGGACTGCTATGGCTACTGTGCAGGTCCACGGTGCGTCCACGGTGGGCCCCGTGTGGCCAGTGCACCTGGCTTTCTAAGAGAAGCCGGAAATTCAGATGATTAAATGAGAGTTTCTTATTTATGAATGTGGCAACTCATTTTTTTTTCTTTTGGGCACCAGGGATTAAACCCAGGCTGCTTAACCCCTGAGCCCTGTCCCCAGCCCTTTTTATTTATATTTTATTTAGAGACAGGGTCTCGCTGAATCGCTCAGGGCTTTGCTTTTGCTGAGGCTGGCCTCCACCTTGCCATCCTCCTGCCTCAGCCTCCTGAGCCACTGGGATGACACTTGTGCTTGTTATAAGATTTTAAAATTCCACACAGAGACCAACCTGGGCCCCCCGGCTGCCCACTGAGGACCCGTCTCTGGAGGAGACCTCACAGCTCTTGTTAGTGGCTGAGGTTCCGAGGGCCCGGGCATTTAGGTCCCGTTAGTGGGAGCAGAGAGCAGGCGGGAGTGTGTGGCTGCTGGGGATCTGCTCCTACCAGCCAGCCTCGGGGTGGGGCCGTGTCAGCAAGGCCTGACCCCCAGCTGCCTGGCTGGACTCGCAGTGGACTCAGTCACGTGGGCGCCAGAGGTCAGCAGGCCCCTGCTGTGTGGGTAGAAAAGCGAGGCCCAGAGAGAGGCTGCGTCTGCTCAAGATGGCCGGGAGGGGTGACCCGGCAGGACATCCCACAGCCCTCGGGGCTCCCTGTCCTCCCCTCCTCCCAGGGTCCTCCCAGGGGACCCCAGTCAATAACCCAGGGGCTGCACCAGGAGGACACATCTGTCATGGTCCCAAGGGCCAGCGGAAGGCAGGGGCCGGAGGCGCTGAATGGGGCAGGGAGAGGTCAGATCAGAATGGAACCAAGATAAGACTGGGGTCAGGCTCCAGGTGCCCATTTGGGGAACTTCTAGGGAAGTGTCCATTCCTGGCCTCTTCCTTCCAAAAACCCGGGAGCAGCTTGCTTCGTGATAAAGAGTAATGATTTAAAGGTCTGAGCAGGGAGAGTCCTAGGTATAGACTGAGGCCGGAGGAGAACGCAGGCTTGGCACCTGAAGGGGAAAGTGAAGGTACTAGGTGGGCTGTCCATTTAGCATGGAGCTCCCTGGCAGCGAGAGCAAAAGGGGAAATGTGATGATTTCCAAGATGCCTACTGAGGAGAAGAACTGGTCAGGCCACACACGTTGCTCCATGCCAGTGGTGTGCTGAGCGCCAAGAGAATGCGGCTCAGGGTTCCTGCCTCTGTGGATTGGCCAGTCAGTGGTGGAGGCTTGAAACCAAGATAATCGCACAAGAGCATCTTAGTTCATCCCAGCCACTCAGGAGGCTGAGGCAGGAGGATCGCAAGTTGGAGGCCAGCCTCAGCAAAAGCGAGACCCTAAGCAGCTCAGCAAGACCCTGTCTCTGAATAAACTACAAAGTGGGACTGGGGACAGGGCTCAGGGGTCGAGGGCCTCTGAGGTCAATCCCTGGTACCAAAAAAAAAAAGAGAGAGAGAGAGAGAGCATCAAGTAAGGAGGTGAGGTTTAAATTGTCACCAGAGACAACAAAGAGGTGACAAGCCAGTGGAGCTGTGAAGGGAGAAGGTGCCACAGACTGGGAAGGGGAGGGGTCTTGGTTTCCCATGGAGGGGAGGGACCCCCTGGTGGCCAGGGAAGGTTGGGCTATCGGGAGAGGCTTGGCTGTGGGGGACGAGGTGCCGGGTGGCCTGCAGTGGCCCCGTCCGTGGCTGTTCTCTGTGAGTTACGTAATGGTCACCCTGTCCCCTGCTGTGTCCCTCTCTGTCCTCACCCCAGTTCTGGGCTTCATGCCCGGCCCTGCAGGAGTGTCCATGCACAGGGCACCGAGGAGAAAAGCCATCAGATGTTTGCAACAAAACATCAGAGCAGGGAAACCTGTGTTTACTGAGCACCTACTGTGTGCAAGGTCCAGAGGTGCCCATGGAGGGAGGCAGTTGGGCTCGGCCAGTGCTGGGCTCCTGCCTTCAGCGGACTTCCATGACCCTTTGTCTTGCGGTCCGGGTCCGTGCTGGGCAGCATGGGCATGTGTCCTTGGGCACCCTGTGCCAGGCTGTGCCGGTCACACGCCACTCCAGTGGACGCCCAGGAGCCCAACATTGTTGTGGGTGCTGCAGGGCTAGGATGGAACATAGGAGGCCAACTCCTTTCCCTGTGGAGCTGAAAGGTTGGAAAGCCAGTCAACAAACAAAATTACCAAGTAATGGAGTCACCAACCTCAGCTCCTGGGGGCAGAAGTCCCTGGTAGAGGGGGAGCGAAAGGGAACTTGGAGTCAGTCAGTCTCTCTGTCTCTCCCTCTCCTCTTCCCTCTCTCCTCTTTAAAACTATTTTGATAAAATTCATGGCTGGGCCAAGTGGAAATCCCATTGCCAAATTCAAGCTCATAAAGATTTACCCCTAGGATGGGCGCAGTGGCCCACGCGTGTCATCCCAGCGGCTGGGGAGGCTGAGGCAGGAGGATTGTGAGTTCAAGGCCAGCCTCAGCAACTGCGAGGCCCTAAGCAGCTCAGTGAGGCCCTGTCTCTAAATAAAATACGAAATAGGGTTGGGGACGGGGCCAGTGGTCGAGTGTCCCTGGGTTAAGTCCCCGATGCCTAAGACTTACCGTCCACGTGGTGTGAGGTTAGAGTCCAGCTTCATCCTTTTCCACGTGGGTGTCCAGTTCTCTCAGGGAGAGTGTTTTCTTTCCTCCGTCAAATGGTCCCGGTACCTGGTGGAGAGATGTCACAGGTGTGTGGACCTGTTCCTGGGCTCCCACGTCCATGCCCCTGACCCCTGGGTCTGCCGTCTGTCAGCCGGCCTCATCCCTGGGTCTCTGTAACAGGTCTCGACGTGTGGACTCCCAAACCAACTTGGTCCTTCTGTTTCCAGATTGTTTTGGCCACTTGGGCTTCTTTGAGAGTCCGTATGCATTATAGGGTCCACTTGTCCCTTTTCTGACAGGGACTGCCTCCAGTCTGTGGGCCTCCTCGGGAGGTCCTGCCTCTTCCCCGTGTTTGGTCTCCCGATCCATGAACATGGGATGTCTTTCCGTTCGCTGAGGTTTTCTTTCATCTCTTTCAGGGGTGTTTTCTAGTTTTCCGTAGCTCAGTCTTTCACCTTGTGGTTAAATTCATTCTCAAGCATGTTGATTCTTCTCGAAGCTATTAATGGAACGGCCTCCTTGGTTTCGTTTTTAGAGAGACAACTGATTTTTGCACATGGATCTTATATCCTGCAACCTTGCCGTGTTGTTCTCACGTCAGTGTTTGCGTGTGTACATTCTCCAGGATCTTCTGAATCTGTCATCGTGCCCTCTGTGGATAGACTGAGTTTTACTTTCTAATCTGGGTGCATTTTTATTTATTTTTCTTGCTTAATTGCTTAGGCTTGACCCTCTAATACTGTGTTGAGTAGAAACGGCAAAGCAGGCAACTTTGTCTTAGCACTGACTTTAGGTGGAAAGTCGTTTACCATTATGATATTCACTGTGGGTATTGTTTGATTTATTTTGTTTTGGGGTGTAGGTTAAAAAATAAATGCCCTTTGGCCAGGCACGATGGCACACTCCTGTCATCCCAGCAACTTGGGAGGCTGAGGCAGGAGGATCGCAAGTTGGAGAACAGACTCAGTAACTTAGCATGGCCCTCAGCAATTTAGCAAGACCCGGTCTCAAAATAAAAAATAAAAAGGCCTAGGGATGGCCGGGTGTAGTGGCATACTCCTCTAATCCCAGCGGCTCAGGAGGCTGAGGAAGGAGGATCACAAGGTGGAGGCCAGCCTCAGCAATTTAGCAAGGCCCTGAGCAACTCAGTGAGACCCTGTCTCTAAATAGAATGTAAAAAGGGCTGGGGACAGGGCAGAGTCACTTCCACGGGAACAGTGGGGTGGCCGGTCCCCCCTTGACCATACTCCTGGGTCCGGACCTCTGTGAGGATGTCCGCAGGGGAGACCCAGCCGCAGGAGAGTGGGGTCTCTGCAGCAGGGCGGGTGGGCAGAAGGTTCCAGAGTGGGCCTGGCCGTGTGCCCTGCAGACGTGGCCCCCCACTGAGGCTAGCCGGGTGGAGGCCCTGACTCCTGGCCACCGTCTGGCGGGACCTCCCACCCTGCCTGGCCCAGGGGTCCCGGGCGTGGCCTCAGGTCGGTCCTGACCACCCGCGTGGCTCGTCCCAACCTGTGCCTGCCAGTGCCACCCGGGGCTTTGGGATCCGATGTCCCCGATGTCCCCGATGTCCCTGGTGTGGACTGCGCTTTGGCCTGTGTGACATATTCTCAGTGCTATGCTGCTGCCCTTGGGCCACCACAGCCTTAAGAGCAGAGCCAGGGGTGGGGACCCGGCTGGGGGCAGTTCCAGGAGCATCCTGGGCGGGGAGGGCAGGCAAGGTGCTGCCACCGTAGTGAGGGACGCAGTGACCACCGGGGACAAGTGCTGCAGGAAGGGAGAGCCGAGGGGCTCAGGGCAGCCCAGGTCCGGGTAGTGGAGATGGCCGAGGACAGGCCCCTGCGACAGGTGTCCGTTCCAGGGCCTCACTTGAGGCCCTGTTTGCAGATGGGGAGCCCAAAGCACAGAGAGGGCAAGGGCTGTGTCCAAAATCACACAGCCCAGGGCAGGGCCCAGGGAAGAGGCTGCTGCCGGCCTGTCCCCGCCCCACTTCTGTCCAGCCTGGCCCCAGAGCCGAGCCCTTGCTGGGTGGGGTTAGCAGAGGGCCTCCTGTGCCTCGCCCTCTGCTTCACACTGGAGCAGCTTGGGACACCACTCCCAACTGCAGCCTCCCCACTGCTGCAGCGACAGTGTGCACGGGCAGGACCCGCCCAGGACGGTCACCCACCGCCCTGCAGGGATGCTGACCCCCTGAGACCGTCCCCAGCCCTGTTTAATTTAATTTAGATTCAGGGTCTCCCTGAGTTGCTCAGGGCCTTGCTAAGTGGCTGAGGCTGGCCTCCAACTTGCCATCCTCCTGCCTCAGCCTCCTGAGCCGCTGGGATGACAGGTAGCGCACAGGTAGCCTGGCCCCGGCTCCCGGCTTCTCTTGATCATGGACTTGAGCCTCCTGCGAGGCTGAGCGGCCTGGCCTGAGGGTGGGCGCCCAGGAGGCTGGTGCTAGTGCTTGCAAGGTGAGTGACTTGTGCCTGGACATGTCACTGGGCCCTGTGGGGCTCTTGCAGGAGTTGGTGACAGGGAAAGTGCCCTGGATGCATCTCAGGCAGGCAGGGTTGGGGTCAGTGCGTGATGTGTGTGCCCGGGGACCTGGCCATCGCAGGCGTATGCTGGGGGTCTGGGGGTCTGAGACCCCTGGAGAGGCCTCTGGGTCCTTCACTTACCCCCTCAAGAGCAGAAGACTGAGCAGGCCGGCCTAGGTCCACCCGGCTGCAGTTCTTGCTGTGGACACCAGAGGGCACCCACGGGCTTCAGGCGCCCAGGACCCTGGGGCTGACCTGGTCCTGCAGCCTGGCCTGGGAGGGGCCGGTGGCCGTAGCAGCCCTGCCCTCCCTCCGACTGTCCCACCCTCTGTCCCTTCCTTCCATGGTGGAGACTGAACCAGGGGTTCTTCACCCCCGAGCCCCGTCCCCAGCCCTTTTCATTTCATTTAGAGACAGGGCCTCGCTGAGTTGCTCAGGGCCTCGCTGGGTTGTTGAGGCTGGCCTCCAACTCGTGATCCTCCTGCCTCAGCCTCCTGAGCTGCTAGGATCGCAGGCCAGTGCGCTGTGCCTGGCCCTGGCTCTCACTTCCTGCCACAGGAAGTGCATTTACCCAGGGAGCCCAAGTCCGTCCCGGGCGCTGAGGGGAGTCTCACTTCCTGGGTCCTCCTCTCTCTCCACAGTGGTCCTTCGCGGTCGCCACCATCACAGAGATCCCTCCTGTCATCTTCCTCCCCAACTTCCTTGTGCAGAGGAAGGTGCTGCGGCCCCTTCGGATCCAGACAGGAGGAACCATCATGGTAGGTAGGGTGGGCCCACCAGGTGCCTCTCCTGCCCTGCAGTGCCCGCCCCCACTCAGGGTGGAGAGCAAAGCCCTAAATGTCACTCAAACCGCAGAAGAGGGACCCTTTCTCCAAGACCCTTGCCCATCTGGGGACCTTAGAATTCACTGTTCCTTCCCCGCATTCCGGTCGCCATATTTGCTGGTGTAGAAGGTGCCTCTAACCCCCAGAGCATGTTCTGCGGGGCTTGGTGGCTAAGCCTGTGATCTGAGCTATTCTGGAGGCTGGGGCAGGAGGATCGCAAGGTGGAGGCCAGCCTCAGCCACTTAGCAAGGCCCTGAGCAACTGAGAGAGACCCTGTCTCTAAATAAAATATGACAAGGGCTGGGGATGGGGCTCAGGGGTTGAGCAGCCCTGGGTTCAATTCCTGGGACCCAAACAAACAAAATCAAATCACCCTCTTCTGGTGATAAGTCCTCAGTTTGATTCTGCCCCCCTGCCCAGTCGCAGGTTTGGCCCAGGAAGGGCTGAGTGGGCTGGGGCTGGGGTGGGTGGCTCCTGCGTCCTCCCCCGGTGGCCACAGGGAGCTGGCTGGAACCCCGTGGGTGGAGCGGGTGGAGGGGCCGCCTCACCTCACTCTCTGCTTGTCCCCGAAGGCGGGAAAGCTGGCGGTGGAGCGCGGCTGGGCCATCAACGTAGGTGAGTGCCCCGTGGAGCTGGCCTGAGGGGGGCTGGGGACAGGAAGGGACTAGAGGTAGCCACCCTGAATTCCTTATGCAGGGACCTGGAGGCACCCTCAGGGCACCTGGTAAGTGGGACCCTCACCTAGAGAGTTCCCCAGCCTCCCTCCAGAGAGCCTGCCTGTCCCCTAGGCAGGTCGCTAGGACACCTGCCTCCACATGGCCCCTGAAAGGCTCCATCTGCCCAGCCGCTCAGGAGGCTGAGGCAGGAGGACTGAGAGTTGGAGGCCAGCCTCAGCAAAAGTGAGGCCCTGAGCAGCTCAGCGAGACCCTGTCTCTAAATAAAATAGAAAAAGGGCTGGGGACGGGGTCAGGGGTCAGGTGCCCCCGAGTTCAGTCCCCAGTACCCCCCTTGCCCCCACAAAAAAAGAAAGAAAGGCTCTGGTGTCCCCAGGGCCTGGGCTGGTCACACGTCGGTGGGCAGACGCACCTTCTCAGGGCCCAGCGCCTCCTGGCCCCTGGACTTTCGCACAAGCTTGGCTCCCTCGCCCCATCACTCCCTCTTGGGGACACAGCACTCACAGTCTGCGGAGCCCCCTGGTGTCCTCTCCTACTTGAGGCAGCCCAGTTCCCACCAGGAGGCTCCTGTGGGCCTTGGCCGTGACCTCCTTCTGGTCACCTCTGGGTGCTGATGCCCAGAGATGGTGTCATGGTGACCTGCGCAATTGAGGGCCCCTGATGCCCTCCAGGGGACTCCATGGCACAGGGCCCGTCTCCCGTGGAAAGTCTGGTGGTCTGGCCGAAGGTCCGGGTCCTGGCCCAGCCAGGTTCAGATCCTGCTTCTGCCCTGACCTAGCTGTGTGACCCTGGGCAAACTGCTGACCCTCTCTGTTTTAAAGTCTCCTCTTTAAAAGGGCCTAGTGGTGACAGTGCCCTCTTCGGGGCTGTTGGGAGTCTCCAGCCAGCTGGGCCCTGGGAGGAGCCCCGAGGGGGCGGCCACTGCCTTGTGACCCAAGCACAGTGACCTGGTTGGTGGGAGGGCTGCGCCCCCTCGGATGTGGCCCCCAGGGCAGGTGTCGGTCTGTTCAGAGCAGCCTGCGGCCAGGTCCCTCAGGAGTTGCAGGGTGGCTGTGGGCTCCCAGCCCGGGCAGATGACCATCTCTCTGCCCACCTGGGGCTGGAGGGGACTTTCCAGGGCTGGAGGGGGACCGTGGAGGGGACCAAGCCCCTGGTGGCCCTGACCGTGGCCCTGACCGCTGTCTGCCTTCTGCAGGGGGCGGCTTCCACCACTGCTCTAGCGACCGGGGCGGGGGCTTCTGTGCCTACGCGGACATCACACTGGCCATCAAGGTGTGTCCCCGAATGCGGGTGGGGACCAGGCTCCAGGGGCCCAGGGTCCTGAGTTCTATGGGGCCAGGCATTGACCGGGGTTGGTCAGTGAGGTAGGGGACCAGGGGGCCAAGGGGGTATAGCGAGGGACCCAACAACAGGGACCTGGCAGCAGCCGGCGCCCACCGTGCGCCCAGCCCCGCCAGCTGTCCCCCACGGCTGGACCCTACACGGGGGACTCCCAGGGAGACTGAGGCCCAGCGGGGCTTGTCACGCACCAGAGTGAGCTGGGGGGTGGCCCTCAGGACTGCCGGTCCCCAGAGCCCCCAGCCACTCTGCAGTGGCCTCCTGCTGGGTGTGGGGACGGGCAGGGGCTCAGCCACCATGGCCCTCGAGAGGGGGGGAGCACAGAGACCCAGGGGAGGGCAGGAGGGGAAGGAGGGAGACTTCCAGAGGAGGCTCGAGGGCTCGGCCCTGCAGGAGGCAAAGCCTGGGGAAGCTGGGCCTCCGGGCCCATCTGTCATCCCAGCAGCTGGGGAGGCCGAGGCAGGAGGCTGGCAAGGTGGAGGCCAGCCTCAGCCAAAGCAAGGCCCTCAGCAGCCCAGCGAGACCCTGTGTCTAAATAAAACACAGAACATGGCTGGGGACGGGGCTCAGAGGACAAGGTCCCCCGGCCCTAGTGTCAGAAAGGCTGGGGTCCCCCAACTTCTGTGCGTTTCCAGGGGAGTGTGGGGAGGCCCGGGATCTGACCACTGCCCACACAGCTCTCCCGGGAAGTGACCTTCGGGCCCACTGGCGAGAGGGCCTGCGGCCTGTGCCCTCGTGTCCCCCTGCCCTCGCGTCCCCCTGTCCTCTGCCCTGCCGGGTCCTCATGCCTGCCCTCCCCTCCCTTTGGCAGTTTCTCTTTGAGCGAGTGGACGGCGTCTCCAAGGCCACCATCATCGACCTCGATGCCCATCAGGTGAGCGCCCGTGGGAGCCCCGTCCCGCATCCCCCGTGGCAGGGGATACCCTCCCTGTGTCCCCAGCAGCTCCTGTCCACCCCAACCCTGCGCGGAGGGTTCCCTCCTTCCAGGGACGTCCTGCATGAGGCCTCTGTCCCCTCCTCTGCTTCTCAGGCCCGGTTGGAGGGACTCTCTGTCCCTGTGCCCTCCCAGCCCACCCAGGGGGACAGGTCCTGCTTTTGGGTCCTCCCTCCCTCCTCACCGTCACCACACAGTGGCTCGTCCTGAGCCAAGGTCTGATGGTGCTCTATACCCTGCTGTGGCTCCCTACTGCTTGCCAACCATTTGAGTGCCGCCTCCTGCACGGCGCGGATGAGCTCCGGGGACCCTTGTCCCTTAGGCAGAGGCTCACACACAGTTCCCAGGCCCCCCGAGGCCCCTGGGCCTCACTTCTTGGGCTCCTTCTTTTCGGGACTGTGAGCAGGGTGGGATGGAGCGGCCCCTCCTGCTCTCCTCCTTTAGTGGCCCTGGGCTGGCTGGGCTCCCTCAGGTTAGGTGACACTGCTCAGCCCTTTACAGCTGGCTTTTCTTACCCCTGATCCCACCTGGCGCCCGCAGACTCGAGCAGGAGGCGGGGTGGGGACTCCCTAGAGGCCCGGCTTCCTTGGGGTCCTCCTGTAGATCGGAAGCCAGGTCCCAGTCTGGATCCCAGCCACGGAGGCTTCTGTCCTCAAGGGCAAGCTACACTGCCCAGTACAGGGGAGTGTCACACGGGAGGGTGGGGTGGGCGAGTCCTGCGTCCCCAGGGCTCCTGCCCGAGAGCAGCCTCCGTGTCCTCCCAGGGCAACGGGCACGAGCGGGACTTCATGGACGACAAGCGTGTGTATATCATGGACGTCTACAACCGCCACATCTACCCCGGGGACCGCTTTGCCAAGCGTAAGCTGCTGTCCCCTGCATCCCCAATGCACGCTTACTCGGATGGGGCTACCTCCCCGAGGTGTCCTACATTCCAAACCCCATAGAAGTCTCCTCCTTTTTCCTCAGTATCCCTACAAGGTGGGGGTTGTTCCCCTTTGACACATAAGGACACTGGGACCTGAAGAAGCCAGGCACAGTGGTACATGCCTGTAATCCCAGCAGCTCGGGAGGCTGAGGCAGGAGGATTGGGAGGTAGAGGCCAGCCTCAGCGACTTAGTGAGGCCCTGAGCAACTCAGCGAGGCCCTGTCTCTAAATATAAAAAGAACTGGGGACGTAGCTCAGGGGTTAAGGTCCCCTGGGTTCAATCCCCGGGACCAAAAATAAAAAAATAAAAATAAATAAATGAAGTCACTAGACCCACCTAAGACCACAGTGTCCATATGTCAGGGGGAGCCAGTGGACAGACAAGAAAAGAGGAGACACAAAATAAGATGGCAAAATAAGTTCTAGTGCACGTTCCTGAAAAATGAAGGAAAGTGGGTTAAACCCGTCCACCAAAAGGCCGGGATGCCCAGATGAGGCTGGAGGGCGGGAACCTGCCCGTTCTGCAGGCAGGGACCTGGGACCCTCAGCTTTTCACCTCTGTGACAAAACACCTGAGGTGGCCACCTTACAGGAAGGACAGGTGGGTCTGGATCGGTGTTTTGGGGGCTCAGGTCTGTGGACCTTTGGCTCCATGGCTTGGGGCCTGTGGCAGAGCAGCAGGTCATGGCCAGGAGCACATGGGCAGCAGAGACAGAGCAGTGGAGCCCCGCCCCCAGTGACGTCACTTCCTTTCGCTTGGCTCCACCTCTCAAAGGTTCAGCCACACCCCCAGTGACATCACTTCCTTCCATTTGGCTCTGCCTCTTAAAGGCCCTGCCACGCTCCCAGTGACATCACTTCCTTCCATTTGGCTCCGCCTCTTAAAGGTCCAGCCCCTTCTGGTGCTTCCACAGGTTGTCTACCAGCCTTTCTCCCCTGGGCCTGGGTGGTACCCCACACCCAGACCATAACAGGGCCACTGCTGCCTGGGGTGCGGGTGAGTCTGCCACGAGTGTGGTCCAAGTGACTGAGCCCCGACGGCTCACGGGCTTCCCCATCCTGAGCCCCAGTCCTCCTGCACATGGGCACTCTGTGTCCCCCTGTCCCAGAGGCCATCAGGCGCAAGGTGGAGCTGGACTGGGGCACGGAGGACGAGGAGTACCTGCACAAGGTGGAGAGGAACATGGAGAAGGCCCTGCAGGAGCACAGCCCGGACGTGGTGATCTACAACGCTGGTACCGATGTCCTCGAGGGGGACCGCCTCGGGGGACTGGCCATCAGCCCAGAGGTAGGTCCTGACACTGGCGGGGGGCACGGGCTCTGGGGGATTCTGCAGCAGCAGGAAAGCTGGGAGCCTGTGGGTGGAAGCCACAGCAGGCCGGAGAAGGGCTAGATCTGCAGCAGGACTTCCACTCCCCATCCCCGCGCAGGGCATCGTGAAGCGGGACGAGCTGGTGTTCCGGGTGGTCCGAAGCCGGCAGATCCCTATCCTCATGGTGACCTCGGGGGGCTACCAGAAGCGCACGGCGCGCATCATCGCCGACTCCATCCTCAACCTGCGCAACCTGGATCTCATCGGACCCCAGTCGCCCAGCATCTCCACCCAGAGCTCAGACACCCCGCTGCTCTCGCCCTCGGTATCGTGACCTGCGCTGCGCTAGGTGGCACCAGCCTGTCTCCGGCCCGCCACCACCTGCTCTAGTGCCGTGTCCACCCTGTGGGGCCCTAGGCGCCCAGCGCACCGAGGGGAAGGAGGGCCGAGCCGTCCCCGCCTGGGCCAGAGGAGGGCCCGCCGCGGCCCCTCTGCTCCCCGCCCGGGTCCCTAGTCCCCGTGGGCAGGACAGCGGCCAGGCAAGATCCCCTGGGGTCCAGGGTCGGACCAGGCCCTGTGGAGGCCGCAGGTCTTCAGAGCAGGAGAGGAGGCCAGGAGGCCAGGGGGCCCTGTGGTTTGGACACGTCCTGGTCGGTGACACAGAGGAAGTCCCCATCTCCACCCTGCTGGGCTCTCCCCCCAGTCGCAGGTGGCTGTCCCACTGTCCATGCCTCAGGTGTCAGGAGCCACGCTGCCCAGGACAGCCCAGCGCCAGGCGCCCGGGGTCCTATGTCCCCAGCCGTGTGACGTGGGACCTGGGGCAGGGACGCAGGGGGGCTCTCCAGTCTGGGGTCCCCCCAATAAAGCAAGGTCTGGGCCTGCTCCTGTGAGGTCCCCGTGTGGTGATGAAGAGGGGGGGCCTCAGGACACCCCGTGGCTCGCCCACTCAGCCGCAGGGGCAGGTCCTGGGGACGACCTGTCAGCTCAGAAGGGGCCTGGAGGGGTGTGGGGGGACAGGGAGGCGGCTGGGGAGGGGACACGAGGGAAAGTGGGGCCAAGCCAGGTCCCACAGAACCGAGGCCCCAGGGGGGGTGTCCAGGGTGGTGGCAGCGAGGTCTCTGTCCCAGGCTGGTGGCAGCTGGGGTGGGTCCTGGGCCTGCATCTCCAGTGGCCTCACCCCGAGTCCCCAGGTCCTCCTTCTGTCCCCATGCACAGAGCCGAGTGCCTGCCTCTGGCCCGTCCGCCACCTCTGCCCTGAAGGGGACACTCAGAGTCCCCTCGGGTGTGGGGTGACGGGAGCGCCACCCCTCCAAGCCAGTGACTGCCACCTAGCCCCGGGCACGGTGTGGGGGGGTGGGGACACTGGTCAGCTGACCTCGCCCACCCTCCAGGTGCATCCACGGGCTCCTGCAGTGTCCCTCGCACCCCGTGCTGGGGCCGGGCAGGGTCCCCCGATCCCAGGCTGTCCCCACACCACCCCCTGCAGCAGAGCCCAGGCCCAACAGGGTCCCTTCCCCCGTGGTGACCTGGATCTGACCCAAGGGCCCCAAAGCCACCTATGCCCAGTGCGGGCCGGGGACCTCCAGGCTGCGGTTTGTCACTGTGGGGCTTCTGTCCCCGAGACCCATAAAGGCTCTTGACTGGACTGGCTGCCGTGTCTTCTTGGGGTGAGTCCCCTGCCTCCCAGGGACTAAGGGGACAGACGGGAGCCCAGGGCGGTGACCCCACGTGGGCTGCTGTCCATCTTAGTGTCTGGGCTGAGGCCACTGGGGTTGGGGTCTGGGAGGGCGGGAGGGGAGGGTCTCTGGCCCTGGGGTCTGTGTGAGCCCATGAGGGGATTGGAGGCAGGTGGGGACTGAGTGTCAAAGGTGTCCCTCGGCGACCCCTCCTGGGTGGGAGCAGGGTGACCCCTCAGAGTCCACAGAGTGCCAAGGACAGGGACGTCAGGGCTGGGGACAGGCCAGCAGTGGGTTCTGCCGACCTTGACTGTGCCACCAAGGGCCTGGGCCTTTCCAGCCGTCCACAGAGGCCACCCTCCGGCTCCAGGCCCTCTGGGGGGAGGACAGTTGGTGTCCATCGACCCATAGCTGTGGGGGGCGGTCAGGACCAGAGCCTCACTCCCAGAGGCTGGGAGCCCTTTCCCCCGTGCACAGGGACACTCCCTCCAGGAACGGGGACCCTACCCTGGGAGTGACCGCAGGGTCACAGGGCACCCAGGACTGTTAGCCTGAGGGCCACGAACAGTGTCCTGTTGGCCAGCATCGAGGCCACTGCAAGTCAGGCCTGGTCATGGGATCTGTGCGCCTTGCTGTGCCCCACGGAGCAGGGTGTGGTGGCCACGCCTGTCATCCCAGCGACCTGGAGGCTGAGGCAGGAGGATCACAACTCGGAGGCCAGCCTCGGGCACTTAGCAAGGCCCTCAGCAGCTCAGGGTGACCCTGTCTTTAAATACAGAACAGGGCTGGGGACAGCCCAGGGTGAGGCACCAGCACTCAGTCCCTGGTCACAGGTTAAGGCACCAAGTTCACGAAGAGGTCGAGGCTGGCCTGGAAAGATGTCACCAAACGGGAGCCCGTGATTGACAGCCTCAGCCAGACCAGCCCTTAGCGCCTGTCCCCTGTAGGAGTCCCTCCGAAGCCCCCCGGGCTGGGCCATCTGGGGCTTCCAGGACACCGGCTCTGATTGACAGTTGCCCCCCCCCCAGGGGTCACAGGGTCCCCATCCTGAGCCTCAGGGCTGGAGCCGGTGTGCAGGGTGCAGATGGCAACTCAGCCTGGGTGACGCAGATGCTTCCTGGGTGCAGTGTCCCTCCCTTGTCCCCGTGGTCCCCTGGTCCCCAGCTCCAGGCCTGGAAGTCACTTGCATAAAGGATTTTGTAACTTTTCCCACGTGGGGGGAGGGGCCGGCAAGGGCTCTCCGACAGCAGCCAGCTGTCACAGTGCCACCAACAACGGGGAACCCCCTGAGGCTGGGCTAAGAGGCCCCGCCACGGGGTGGGGAAGAGACGGGCCACCCTGCCGCCTGGGCACAGGCACTGGCTCGTCCCCACCCGCCCAGCGGGACTCCCGGGCCTCCCTGGTCAGCCAAGCCGCTGGGTGGGGGCCAGGGCCGCCTGCCCGGAGCTGGCTTCATGGAGCTCAGCGACACTGGCCGGGGACACCCGCTAAAGGCTCAGGACAACGTGGGGAGGCTCCGTGCCACCTGGGAGTGAGACTGTCACAGATTGTCAGGACACCTCGCTATGACACCTCCCGTTTACAGGTGAGTTCGCCCATTTGTGAAATGGGAGAGTGCCTACTGTATACACGTCACGGAGGTGAAGGGCAGATGAGGGTTTATAGGTTAAGGAAACAGAACTGATGTGCCCAAGGTCACAGGGTCACACAGCCAAGCCTAGCAAAGCCCGGAGGGAAGAGAGCTCAGAGAGGTGAAGCCACCTGCCCAGGGTCACACAGCAAGTGGTGACGAAGCCAGGGAACACACGCAAGTCCCTCTGACTCCAGATGCCGGCTCTGTTCCAAGGCAGCTCTCTGGCTGGGATGGCGTCCCACACCTGCTGTTCTGGGCTGGACACTGTGTCCCCACAGTCCCCGTGGGAGGTGACACAGGAAGGTCCAGAGGAGGACTGAGGGGGTGTGAGGTCTGAACCCCAGCAGTGAATGGCTCCCTGGGGGTCCTCTGGTGGCCCCTGGAGGCAGGTGGGGTGTGGTGGAGGAGGTGGCCCTGGGGCCATGGCTTGGGGTCCCTATTTGTCCCTGGAGAGTGGAGTCTCTGCCCCCTGGTCCCCATGGGAGCTGCTCCCTCCCCACATTCTTCCTCCATCATGTCCTGCCTCCCCTCGGCCAGGAGTGGAGCTGCCATCTGTGGACTGGGACCTGGGACACCCTGAGCCCCACGTCCACTGTCCCCGTCTGCAGTTGTGCTGGAGGGTCCTTGAGTCACAGCAGGAGAAAAGCTGACTTTGTCCCTAAGACTTAACTCCAGCCCAGTCCCCTCTCTCAGGATTTTTACCCCAGAGAAACAGACCCTCTGTCCACACAAAGGGTCACTCAGGGTTCACAGGGGTCATTCGTCACGGTGAAGAAATGGCCCCGACTCAGATGGCCACAGGAGGAAGGATCGCAAAGTGGGACGCATTTATATAAATGTGACTTATCCAGAAAAAGTCACCATCAGAGCCACGTCCTAGACTCAGGGAAAGAGGCCACATTCCACAGAGCTGGGGCCGTGGGTGTCCTTGTGCAAGATGTTTGTGGCCAGCCGCTCAGTGGTGACAAAGGTCAACTGCGGTTGACAGGACAGTGGTGACAGCTCCTGTGTACTGAAAAGTGCCACCTGGCTGGCCACTGTCAAAAGTCACTAAACTGTGAGACAGTTTGGATCCCAAGGCCTGTGTGTCGAAGGCTGGGTCACCAGCTCGGTGCTGCTGGACGTGGTGGGACCCTCAAGAGGTGTGGCCCCATAGGAGGCCTTCAGGTCGTTGGGGTGGGCCCTTGAGGGGAGCTGGGGGACCCCAGCCCCCTGCCTTTCACTCTCCAGCCGTGAAGCAAGTGGATTTGCCCCTGCGTTTCCACCACGGTCACCTGCCAAAGCCCCAGAGCAATGGGGTCAATACACCTTGGACTGAGCTCAGGGCCCAGTGACACACACCTGTAATTCCAGCGGCTCAGGAGGCTGAGGCATGAGGATCCCAAGTTGGAGGCCAACCTCAGCCACTTAGTGAGGCCCTAAACAACTTATGGAGACCCTGTCTCTAAATAAAATATAAAAAGGGCTGGGGACGGGGCTCAGGGGTTAAACACCCCTTGGTTCAATCCACGGTATCAAAAGAGAAAAGTGGGGGGAATGTGTTACATACACACAATGGAGTATTATACAGCGATGAAAAAGAATGAAATTGTGTCATTTGTGGTAAAATGGGTGAAAGTGGAGATCACCATGAAAAGCAAAGAAAACCAGACTCAGAAAGAAAAAAAGAGAAAGGGGACTTTCAGGGAGGGCGTCAGGGAAAGGAAAAGGGAGAAGCAGGGAGCAGGGATATGATCAGAGTCTGCAGGTACCTGTATTCCCTGTCACAGCGACTGCCTCATGTGTGTCATCTGCCCTAATCACCATGACACAGCCGTCCACACAGGGACTCTCCGTCTCTCCCCTCAAGGGGACTTCTTGGCACACCTGAGTCTTTGACAGCAGTGACTTTGTCGTCATTGGTCCCCCAGCCAGCTGCCCAGGTCCCCCCCCCCACGTCCCTCTACACGACTTTCCAGAGTCCTTCCTCTTAACTCCAGGTCACCTGCCACCTGGGGCCTCCTGGAAACGCCCGGGACACACCGCCCATGCGCGGTAGAGTATTTTCAAGCAAAACCCAGACGCGGGAACAGTCGTTCTGTAGACCTTTAGGGTGTACCCCGCCATGACGTCCCGGCCGCCATGACGTCCCGGCCGCCATGACGTCCCGGCCGCCATGACGTCCCGGCCGCCATGACGTCCCGGCCGCCATGACGTCCCGGCCGCCATGACGTCCCGGCCGCCATGACGTCCCGGCCGCCATGACGTCCCGGCCGCCATGACGTCCCGGCCGCCATGACGTCCCGGCCGCCATGACGTCCCGGCCGCCATGACGTCCCGGCCGCCATGACGTCCCGGCCGCCATGACGTCCCGGCCGCCATGACGTCCCGGCCGCCATGACGTCCCGGCCGCCATGACGTCCCGGCCGCCATGACGTCCCGGCCGCCATGACGTCCCGGCCGCCATGACGTCCCGGCCGCCATGACGTCCCGGCCGCCATGACGTCCCGGCCGCCATGACGTCCCGGCCGCCATGACGTCCCGGCCGCCATGACGTCCCGGCCGCCATGACGTCCCGGCCGCCATGACGTCCCGGCCGCCATGACGTCCCGGCCGCCATGACGTCCCGGCCGCCATGACGTCCCGGCCGCCATGACGTCCCGGCCGCCATGACGTCCCGGCCGCCATGACGTCCCGGCCGCCATGACGTCCCGGCCGCCATGACGTCCCGGCCGCCATGACGTCCCGGCCGCCATGACGTCCCGGCCGCCATGACGTCCCGGCCGCCATGACGTCCCGGCCGCCATGACGTCCCGGCCGCCATGACGTCCCGGCCGCCATGACGTCATGACATTTGTTTCTGCAGAGCGGAGGCCACGGACGTCCGTCGCAGGGGGCCTTTCTGCTCACCCTTGCACACTCTGCCTCCCGCCCTCGAAACGCACTGTGCACACCCAGAGTTCTGTGTTGGCGGGATGAATGCAGGCAGGACGGCGACAGTCCCTCCCCGACACTCTCAGCCTGCCAGGGTCGGGGCAGCGTGGGGACAGGCCGGGGAGGCTCCCCGCTGAAGGTCCCCGAGGCAGACCCCCCCCCCCAGGACCTGGGCGAGGTCGGGGCAGCCGGGTGCAGTTCTCAGGACGGTCAGGAGGGGGCGCTGGGCTCGGCTCCAGAAATGACCTGGAGGCGGGAAGGCTGCTGTGACCTCAGGTTTTCTACTTTAAACCTGAAGGGGACAATAGCTCCAAGGCGGACCCGTCCCTGAGCCTGCACCAGGCCCTGGGTTCCACCCCAGCACCGCAAAGAAAACAAATGGAAGTCTGGATTTTTGTAGGAAATCAAGTTTTAAAATCACAAAAAGGCCAAACAGAACACATCTGTGAGCTGGACCTTTGGGGACAGGCTGGGGACAGGGACTGGGTTATCTTTATAGACTGGCTGCCTCTAGGGAGGAACTTGGGAAAGAATTCCTGAGCGAGCTGGGCGGTGGCCCACACCTGTCCTTCCAGGGGCTCAGGAGGCCGAGGCAGGAGGATGGCAAGTTGGAGGCCAGCCTCAGCAACTCAGTGAGGCCCTGAGCAACTCGGCGAGACCCTGTCTCTAAATAAAACATCAAAAGGGCTGGGGATGGGGCTCAGGGGTTAACTGTCCCTGGGTTCAGTCCCTGGCACCTAAAATGAAATAATATTCCCATGGATCCATGAATGGGTGGGTGGGCGGGTGAATGAAAGGGTTGGCAGGAGGCTCGCTTTACCGGATCCCTTCAGGGATCACGGTGTCCAGAGGGAGCCTGCGGGGGACGGCGGGGGTGTGCGGAGCTGGCTTGTCCATGGGGCTGGCCAGCAGCCATCCAGACCCAGGAGCTGGGCAGACCCAGGAGCCCTGTGGGAAGTCCAGTCCCCGTGGCCTCGCCTGCCAGTCTAAGGAGGGAGCCGAGCTGTCCCCCAGCACCTTCTCCTGCAGCATCCACCGCTGCCCCCTGCAGGGGGCTCAGTCCTGAGCGTCCTGAGTGTCCACCTGAAACGTGGCTGTGGAGTCCAGAGGGGACACGCAGACCTGGGCTGCAGTCTTCGTGGTTTCTCTGGATTTTGTGTCTGGGGCAGGAGCGGCTCCCGTGGGCGGGCGGGCAGGCGGCTGGCCCAGGCCTGGGTGTGGCCGCTCTGGGCTGCGTCCCCACCCCCCTGTCTGACTCCTGGCTGCTGCCCTGGGCAGTCATTTGAGGCCAGCTGGCACCAGGTCCCTTCCTTGAGGAACTTGGGCTCCCCCGCCCCAGACAGAACCGGCCCAGCCCACCCACTGCTGCCTCCAGGAACAGCCGGTGACTCAAGTTCAGAGGGCCCAGTGCAGGCTGGGAGGGCTGCCGCTCCCTGTGCCCCATGAAGGTACCTGTGGCCATGCTGTGTGCCTTCTGGGTGATGCTCTTAGAGCCAGCGCTTAAGCGACTTGGGAGGCTGAGGCAGGAGGATCGCAAGTCGGAGGCCAGCCTCAGCGACTTCTGTTAAGGCAGAGCTGACGTGAACAGCTGTTCAGGTGGTGCACTGCGTAACTCTGGAGGCTGCTCTTACTCAGCCGTAGGTTTGTGTAAGGATGTGCCTTGAGGACAGTGGGGTCGTCACCAGAGCCAAGCAGACATGGGCCCTAGGCCCTTGAGCCTGTAGAACTATGGCCTTCATAAATCTCCTCTTTGTAAAGCCACCCAGCCTGGGGGATTTTGTTACAGTAACAGAAAACTAACCCCAGGGCCATGCGTGTGGGTGACAGTCAGCCTTCCCACGTCCATGAGCTCCGAGACCCCTCCTGGACGGCACCGTGGCCTGCACAGTATCTGCCATGACCATTTTTCTTCCAGACCACGGGAAAGACACTGTGTCGGCTCCGTTTCCTCCCCCAATGTCTAAATTACGACTCTGTTGTTGCTGCGGAGGCCAGAATTACCGAGGGAGCTCACGTGGGTGTGGCTGGACCCAGATAAATAACAGGTCACTGTGAAAGAAGGGACGGTGTCGGCCAAGATCCAGTCCCCGGCTGTCCCCAGCACGGGACGGGGGGGGGCACTCCCAGGGGCTCTGACCCCACCGTCCTACGTCAGGACAGCCGCCTCCTGATGTCTAAGCCAATCCAAAAAGGTCTGAGGGAAGGCTGGGGGCTCTGGGGACCCATGACCAGGGGTCAGGTCCTGACGTTGCTTTTTATTTAGGGGGAGGTACCAGGGATTGAACCCAGAGGCCCTCGACCCCTGAGCCCCGTCCCCAGCCCTATTTTATATTTTATTTAGAGACAGGGTCTCCCTGAGTGGCTTAGGGCCTCCCTTTGGCTGAGGCTGGCTTTGACCTTGCCATCCTCCTGCCTCAGCCTCCCGAGCCACTGGGATGACAGGTGTGACCCCTGTGACTGGCCCTGACATTGCCTTTCCAAGCCACCCAGGTGGCCTTTGATAAATGACTTCTGCCTTCGGAGCCTCATTGCTGCTTCTGAGAAGTAGGAACAAGGCATCCTCCCAGGGACCCCTGCGAGGGCCAGGTGGGCATAGGAATGACCCAGCCCATCGCAGATGCTCAGGGAGTGCCGTGTGTCACCAGGGGGGTCACCAGGACAGTTTGGAGCCTGTCCCGAGAGCCCAGGCCCCAGGGTGTGACTCTCAGTGCCTGGTCGAGCGCCTGTGGGGATTCTCGTCACCACTTGGACCCTCGGTCTCCTCATCTGTGCAGGGGGTGGGGGTCCATAGTGCTGGGAACCACAGGTGGCACCTTGTTACTGGACGATGGCAGAGCCCAGGCCAGGAGGGCCAACCTGTCCATCCGTCCATCCATCTGTCCAGGCCGGGTGGTGCTCGGCCCACGTCCCCGTGGCTTCCAGCGAGTGATGTGACTTCCTGGTCTCGATGGCTTCGCTGTGGAATGGGGTCGTTTCGGGAGCCCCTTCTCCAGGTGGCTCCACAGAAGGTTCTAGAACGACTGTGGACACTCGGTCGGCACTCCAGAAATGAGCGATTCTGGGGTCACTGTGAGAAGTCACTGGAGCCTGGCTGACCCCGGGCAGCGGCAGGACATGGGTCTCTGAGCCTTTGTGTCCCTATGTGTGACACCCTCCTCCCCATCCCCGAGCCTGGGAGGTGCCCTCTGAGGCAGGGTCCCCTGACCCCGAGAAGACCTCCCGGCCCCCTCCCAGCTCAGGAGAAAAACCGAGCACAGACAGGGCCGGCCAGGGTCACCGCAGCAGCTGGACACAGGTCGGGTGGGGCCGGGTCCCCAGAGCCCAGCTGTGGAACACGCCGTCCTGACATCTGGCTGCGTCCCCTGCTGTTGTCGAGAAGTGAACTCGGCCACCTGCCTTCCCCTGGGCTGCTGGGCTGGGCCAGCTCCTGGCTGACCCTGGTTGTCTGCTGGGTGACCTGGGGGTGGCGGTGGGTCCAAGCTCTGTGGTCAGCCATCTGTCACCTCTGCCTAAAAACCAGGGGGGAAGCCGGGCGAGTTGGGGCCCACGCCTGTCATCCCAGCGGCTCGGGAGGCTGAGGCAGGAGGATCGCAAGTTGGAGGCCAGCCTCAGCCACTTTCGAAGCCCTAAGCCACTCAACGCGACCCTGTCTCTGAATAAAATATTAAAAAGGGCTGGGGACGGGGCCTCCTATGGTGGGTGGGGACAAACTGCAGGCATCAGGCTAAGACCTGGCCTGGCTGTGCCCAGACCCTCCCCGCCTCCCCATAACTTGCAGATGTCCCACCCTCTGACCGTCCCCCTCCTCCTGTCCCCTTGTCCCTCAGGGACTGGGCTGAGGTCCAGGGAGCATCCTTGTTGGAGAGATGCTAAGAAGACTCCTGGGGTTGGGGACAGCAGGGCTTACCTCCGGCTGCCACTGTAGGTGGAGGGCCATTGGGGAGTGGGGCAGAGGTCAGAGTGGGCATCTGGTTTTGCTGATACCTTCTCCTGATTTCAGGTTCCTTTTTTTTGGGGGGGGGGCACCAGGGATTGAACCCAGGGTCTCTCGACCCCTGAGCCCCGTCCCCAGCCCTGTTTTGCATTTTATTTAGAGTCAGGGTCTCCCTGAGCTGCTGAGGGCCTCGCTGTGGCTGAGGCTGGCCTCCACCTTGCGATCCTCCTGCCTCAGCCTCCAGAGCTGCTTGGAGGACAGGTGTGGGCCACAGTGTCTGGCCTATGATTCACTTTTTTTTTTTTATGAAGACTGTTTTTTTTTTTCCTTTAAATTTGCAAGAACAAATAGCAAACCGGTTACTCAGACTCGGGCGTTTGGCAGCTGTTTTGTGGAAAATGAATGAAATGAGATGTTGCTTCGAGGAAAACAAGGGATAGGAGTCATTGCCGGTAACAAAACCCTCGCTTCCACAGGAGAATTAGGGTATTGGAAAATGTCTAAGGACCAGGGGCCAAGGCTGAGGGACTTTGCTGCTGAGAGAGGTTGTGACAGCAATGAATTTGATGGTTAGTCATTCAACAATGACATGTGCTGTCCTGCTGTGGCTGTGAGTGTCCCCAGAGCCCCCCGTGGGGACGATGCAGAAGGTCCAGAGGAGGAGTGAGGGGATGTGAGGTCTGAACCCTGGCAGGGAATGGCTCCCTGGTGGCCCCTGGTGGCAGGTGGGGTGTGGGGAGGAGGTGGCCCTGGAGCCATGGCTCGGGTCTCACTTTGTCCCTGGAGAGTGGAGTCCCTGGTCCCTGGTCCCCATGGGAGCTGCTGCATCCCTACACTGTTCCTCCATGATGTCCTGCCTCCCCTCGCCCAGGAGTGGAGCCACCGTCTATGGACTGGGACCTGAGACACCCTGAGCCCCACGTCCCCCTCTGAAGTTGGGCTGGTGGGGTCTTAAGTCACCGTGGGGAAAAGCTGCCTGAGACACACATCAACATTCGGCAGGCTGCTGAGTGACGATTCTCCACACGACCAATGCATATTGTCACAAACTCTTGCAGGGGGCAGACGGCAGTTAAAAGAACAAGGTAGATCCCTGGATGGTCACATGATCAAGTTTGAAAAGTCCACTCAGATTGTTGTAGATTCCACAGAGCAACTGAACTTGGAGAAATTACCCTTTGCTGAATTTCATTCAGTGTTGTAGCAAAGAAAAATATTCATAAAGACCTTAAAAGGCCATTAAAGCATTGTGCCAATGGGTGCCAGGGTGCACTCCTGTCGTCCCAGTGGCTCAGGAGGCTGAGGCAGGAGGATCGCAAGGTGGAGGCCAGCCTCAGCCACTTAGTGAGGCCCCGAGCAACTCAGGGAGACCCTGTCTCTAAATAAAATATAAAAAGGGCAGGGGACAGGGCTCAGGGGTCGAGGGCCCCTGAGTTCAATCTCTGGTTCCAAAATAAATTAAAAAAAAAATCCACTATCCTCCCTTCTGACTAAATATCTGCGTGAGGCCAGAATTTCTTCACTCCATGAGAACCCCATGTTGTAACCGGCTTTGCGAATCCAGCTGTTTCCCATTAAGCCCAACACCAAGGAGATTTGCAAGACTGCAAAACAGGGTCCCTTCTCTCATTGATTTTCTTTTTCTGTTTTGGAAAAAAAAAAGCCATTTTTCAGAGACGTGTTTTTTCTGGGAACGTGTAACGTTGCTCACTTTTGAAGGAGAAGTAGAGAAAAATAGTTCACGACACTGTCTGTCTTCCTTTCTGACGCAGGAAATCTTCCTGTTCACAGCTCATGGGAAGTCACGTTCCTTGGGGGCCTGCAAGTCTCTAGAAGTGGCAGAGAGATAAGGTCCCTGGATAACATGGCTGTCCTTGTGACGTGGGGACAGAGTTAGAAATGCTTCTGGACAAAAATCACACTCGACAAATTAGCGCTCACCTGAGATCACGTTGAAGGGGGCATTCTGATTATTTTTCTTTTTTGCTGCTGGGGATTGAACTCGGGGACACTGGACCCCTGAGCCCCATCCCCAGCCCTATTTTGTGTTTTATTTAGAGACAGGGTCTCCCTGAGATGCTTAGGGGCTCACTAAGTGGCTGAGGCTGGCCTCCACCTTGCGATCCTCCTGCCTCAGCCTCTACAGTGGCTGTCCATGTCCCTGTAGACTGCATAGAGCTCTGTGATAACACAGAGCACAGGGTTTTGGTGATGCTGGGGACAGTCAGTGCGTCCCCCCCTTGTGGCTCTCCTGGGACAGGCTGCCTCTTGTTCTCAGTGTACCGTGGCCTTGGCTTCTCCTTAACTTTGAGAACAGGTCCCTCCTGCTGCCCCAGCCTCGCCCTCTGATCACCAGGGGCCACCTGGAGGCTCCAAACCAACTTGGCCCTCACCTCACCGTGTGCAGCTGGGGCGACCACCAGACCCCCTGATCCGGGCAGTGGCGGGGGACAGGCCAGTTGGGCTCTGTCTCCTGACCCCAGGACACTTGCCCGGGTCTCTCTCACTTTATAGCCCAGAAGGCGGTGAGTCCCCACCCCCCGCCCAGAGCCCAGCCTGACCACTGAGCCTCCACTTGCAGGCCCAGCGGGAACCTGGATCAGCCCCTGCCTGCTGGCCAGACTCCTGACCCTAATCCCATGCGTGCACACAGGGCCAGCTTCAAACCCCTCTGTCACAAAAGGCCCTTGTTTGGCTGCGGCTGGCCCTGTCCCTGACCCCCATGGCTGTCTTAGTTGTCTGCCAGGAAGGCAGGAAGTTCCCTGTGGAGCAGATCCGGTCCCCAGGCCCGGCCAGCCTGCCCTTGTCCTGCAGGGGGAAGAGATTAGAAGAGCCCTAGTGTCCCCTGGAGGGGGGTTAGCTGCACAAATCCCGGCTTATTTCTGACCTCTCAGGGGGCTGACCCCTGAGCCACAGCCCAGCACTGTTTATATCTATCTCACTGAGTGGCTGAGGCTGGCCTCCAATTGGCCATCCTCCTGTCTCAGCCTCCTGAGCCGCTGGGATAACACCGATGCACCCCTGCGCCCGGCTCTGAGCCCATTTTTTTGAACATAGAGAAGCCCGACTTCCTAAACAGGCCTGGGCACAGGGGGAGGTCATGTCCCCAGCCTGTGTGTCTCCAACCCTGGTCTTCACCCAGCCCTTGGCCTCAACTCTGCTGCGCATGTGGCTGGCTCCGATGTCACGGGGCCAACCTTTATCTGACGTGACGATGACTGAATATTTTAGTCTTCAGGGTGCCTTTGTGAGGGAAGCTAAATAAACAGAAATACAGCCGGGAGCCGTGACTCACGCCTGTCCTCCCAGCAGCTCGGGAGGCTGAGGCAGGAGGATCGCAAGGTGGAGGCCAGCCTCGGCAATATAGCAAGGCCCTGAGCAACTCAGTGAGACCCTGTCTCTAAATAAAATATGAAAAGGGCTGGGGACAGGGCTCAGGGGACGGGGCTCAGGGGTCGGGGTCCCCGAGTTCATTCCCTGAAACCGAAAGAAAAAGGAAAATAAAGTCTCAGTTGCTACCATTTTCCGGTCCTTAGCTGCTGACTTCCCCTGGTCTCTTCTAGAGAGTTCCAGTGGGCGTGGCCTCCGCACCTACACAGTCACCCTTCCTGCTTCCCCACAGCCCTCAGGCACGTTTCACAGATGAGGCCGGAGGCAGAGAGGGGTGTCCCTTGCTTGCTGCACGTCACATGGCTTGTGCTGTCCCCAGGAGGTCTGGCTGCATGGGGGGGCAGAGGCCGAGCAGCTGTCCGCTCAGTGGGGTTGAGGCTGCCTTCTCCCCCTGAAGCTACCCAGCACAGTGGACAGTGTCACCTGCCCCTGGATACCCTTTGATGTTTTTGGGGGGAGGTAGGGGTGCTGGGAATTGAACCCAGGGGCCCTTGACCCCTGAGCCCCGTCCCCAGCCCTATTTTACATTTTATTTAGAGACAGGGTCTCCCTGAGTTGCTCAGGGCCTTGCTCAGTGGCTGAGGCTGGCCTCCAACTTGCAGTCCTCCTGCCTCAGCCTCCCAGGCCGCTGGGATGACAGGCGTGGGCCACGGCGACTGGCCCTGTGCACTCTTTGAATGGCCAAGGGGAAGCCGAACTGTGCTCAGTGTCCCCACCCACAACCACCAGCAGCCTGGGAGGACACTGGCCTGGACTCGGGCAGGAAGCCTCAGGGTGTGGCCAGGCTGCTCTGCCACTTCTGGTTGAGTCTGGAGGCTGGTGACCATGACCTCCAAGGTCCTAGCTTCCGATCTGTAAAATGGGCCTGGAGGCAAGGCCCACCCGGAGGTTTGGCAGCAGGCTGGGTGACATCAGAGGGAGCCTGTCCCCAAGGGCTCCCCCACTGGGGAGCCTGGAGCAGCTGCCGTCTGGCTGAGGGTGGAGGGGCCTCCCTTTGGAGGCTGTGCATCTGGAATTCCGGGAGGGGCCCCGACATGCCGCCTGCCCATCGGCCCCTCCCTGGAGGTGGCATCTGGTTTTGTTCAGCGGAGCCACTGCGGGACGTCCCTCCAGGAGCGGGGGCGGGGAACAAGGCCCCTTTGTCTGGTGGCTGCCTGCTCCCTGCGGCTGGGCTGTGGGTCAGGGCTGAGGCCAGCCATTGGGCACCTTCGCTGACAGAAGGAGGCCAGTTTGGTGGGGAAACTGAGGCACAGAGGATGGGACACTCCAGAGAGCTCAGTATGTCACCCGTGGAGGCAGGACTGCGACGCAGCCCCTGCAGTCCAGGTCCGGAGCTTCTCTTCCCCCTCATGTGGGCTCCGCGTCACCCAGTTATTTATTTTTTTGGTCCCAGGGGTTGAACCCAGGGGTGCTGACCCCCTGAGCCCCGTCCCCAGCCCTATTTGATATTTTATTGAGAGACAGGATCTCGCAGAGTGGCTCAGGGCCTTGCCAAGTTGCTGAGGCTGGCCTCCACCTTGCGATCCTCCTGCCTCAGCCTCCCAAGCTGCTGGGATGACAGGCGTGGGCCACCGCGCCCGGCCCCCCCCCCCCTTTTCTTTTTTTTGGAGACAGGATCTTGCTAAATGGGCGAGGGTGGTCTCCAATTTGGCATCCTCCTGCCTCAGCCTCCCAAGCAGGAGGGAGGGCAGGTAAGACTTCTAAGGTAACCTGGGGGAGGCAGCGTGACTGTGGAGGGACCCAGGAGAGGGTGGGGACTCCGGGTGGGAACGCCCTGCCATTAACGGGACCTCTTTTAGCAGATTCACCTAATGAGAATCAGACCCAGGCTCCCTTCGCCGTCCTGGGCCAGCATTTGTGCAGTGGGTGTGACCTGCTTGTCTTATTATTAGTCACCAACCGCAGGCGACTTGCTCTCCCATTGGACCCACGGGGTTTCTGCCCAGCCCAGGGGGAGCCCATCGGGTGAGGGGCGGTCTCCCGGGTTCTGATTGGCCTGTGGCGTCTGCGGAAGGTTTCACCGAGATCATCCTGGAGACTTGGCGCTGAGTGAATATGGAGCTGCATCCAAATCTAACGGGGAAGAAATGGACCTCAAGCCCGAGGCTACCAATTGACCTGCCCTGCAGGACCTGCCAGGACGCCTGTCAGAAATCGGACCAGAGGCCCCGCGGTGGCAACGTCTGTCATCCCAGCGGCTGGGGAGGCTGAGGCAGGAGGATCTCAAGTTGGAGGCCAGCGTCAGCAAAAGTGAGGCCCTGAGCAACTCAGGGAGACCCTGTCTCTAAATAAAATACAAAACAGGGCTGGGGATGGGGCTCAGGGGTCGAGGGCCCCCCCCCTTCAATCCTTGGTACCCCCCAAAATATACATCAAGAATCCTCCATGAATCAAAGTGCACTAGCCAAGGCTCTTGGGCCCAAGAAACTGCCACTTCAACTGGAATTATTGCCTAAGCCTCGTGTTCCACACCTGGCTGTCCCCTGACACTGGTCTCATGTGTAGCAGGTTATGCTAAGAAGTGACCTCTGAGCTATAGGAATTGGGTTAAGATGATGTTTGAAGTGTAGACAGTGATTTCCAGACGGAGGCCCACCTCCCCAGGGAATAGCATGACGTGCCATCCTGATGCCCCAACAAAGACCCCAGACCCAGGGTCACACTGTCCCCGATAGAGTTTTAGAATATGACTTTGCAAACTAGACAGGGCATTGCGATCACCTGGGGGGATCTATTTACTCATTTTGAACTCTCCATGTCTAAGCTTTACTGTAACAAAATACTTGAGGCTAGCTACTTTATAAAGAAAAAAAAAGTATAGTGAGTTCAGAGTTTTGAAGGTTCAAGGCCTGGTACTGTCATCCTGGCCAGAGTGCCTTGGGTGGGTGGCATCAGGGTGGATTGTCACGTGGTGAGACAGGGAGCCAGGGAGATTCAGGGGCCACCCTCGTGGGAACTAACCAGGGTCCTGGGGGACACTTTGGGCAGTGCCCCCAAAGACCTCACTGCTTTCCGTTGGGCTCCACTTCTAGAAGGTTCTATCCCACCAACACCCTGTCCCTCCAGACCAAACCTGCAGAGCCCGACCAAAGCCACAGTAAATGTCTTCCCGAGATCTGTGGAAACGTGATACATGTGCCCCCGGAGTCTTGGCCGGCTCTAACACTGGCCCCCTTTGTCCCCTCGATAGGTGGGGACGGGCCACACACTCACCCTGCCCCGTAGATGTTGAGTCGGAAGCTAAAGAGATAAGAGAGCCCGATCACCGACATGTTAGCTCCTGGGGACCCGCAGGAGAGAGGACCTGGGGACGCAGGGGCCCCCCCCCCGAGCTGTCTGTACCCAGAGGCACCCTTCCTCCCCCACCACATTGGGCTGCCAGGGACACTCGGATTACCTCTCCTCCTAACAGCTCAAGTTGTTTTTGAAATCATAAGGACAATAAAATTAGTCAGAGATGATTGATATGCCACATGGTGCTTCAAGCACCTGACTTCCAAACAGTCCAAGGAGCCGGGCGCTGTGGCCCACGCCCGTCATCCCAGTGGCTCGGGAGGCTGAGGTGGGAGGATTGCAAGTTGGAGGCCAGCCTCAACCAACAGCAAGGCCCTAAGTAACTCAGTGAGACCCTGTCTCTAAATAAAATTTAAAAGGAGGGCTGGGGAACGTGGCTCCGTGGTTAAGTGTCCCTGGGTTCAATCCCTGGCATTCAAACAAAACAAAAGAAAAAAAAAATAAACAATTCAAGGAGTCAGGGACCACTTGTACCCAGGGACACTGAGGCCAGAGGGGTAAAGCCACCTGCTGAAGGTCACATAGAGAAGCTGTATGTTTAAACCAAAGCCTTTGGGTTCCAAAGCCCCAGACCTTTAGTGACGATCGAATGGAGTTATTTTTATTATGCCAGGATGGAGGCTCAGAGAGGTGTAGTAACCTCCCCAAGGCTGCCCAGCAAGGATGCAGACTCAATAAATGCTACTGAGCCCTCTCTTCCCCATCTGGACTGGCCAGGTGGTGCAGATGGTATGGCTGGGCCCACCCAGTTGGTCCCTTGGTCTCTGGGAGCAGGTGAGATTGTCATGAATGTAAATCACACCGCTGCCTGCTGTGACCATTCTGTCTCCGCCTTATCAGCAGTAACTTCCTCCAACTGTGCGTCAGCCGGGCACTGGGCCCCAGATTCCTGGTGGGTGATGCACTTCGTCTGATAGCAGCCCTGGCCCGGCTCAGGGGAGACACCGCCATGGCCACAGCTCTGGCTCACATAACAGGCGTCGGGAAGCAGCTCCCTGTGTTGGAGGGCAGCGCCAGGCCTGGGGCTCCTCGGGCCCAGAGCGTGAAAGCTATGCCCAGGTTTAGACAGGAAGCTGCGGCAGGTTCTCAGATCAAGTTTGGACCCCTCATCTCCTCCTGGCTCATTTGTGAGCCATGGGCAATTCCTAGCTGTGTGACTCTGGACAGGTGGCTTTCCTTCTCTGTGCCTTTGCATCTAACTGCCTCACTCCTGTCCTGGGCTGCAGGGAGCCCCTGGGGTGCAGTGATCACTCACTTTTGGGTCACTGGCTGCTACTAAGTAGTGACTGGGGCTGTTCATGCACCTCGGAGGGGGATGGGCTGCTGGACAATGAGGTTCTTGACTGACAGAGAGGGTCGGGCAGAGATGCAGAGGCCAGGAGAGACACAGGCCGGGGAAGGGGGTAAAGGAGGGAGAGAGGAAAGTTCTGGAAAGTTCTAAGTAAACTCTGAATCGTAACATTTATAACAGGGAAGACGGTGGGTTTCAGGGGATGTGAATTTCACTACGTCTGCTGGGGCCTGGCTGGTCGCTGGGATGCCAGGTGGGTGCGGAAGAAGGAGCCTGAGCTTGGGCCCCTGCCACAGTCCTGCTGCAGGGCCCGGGCGCTGAGCCAGGCCCTCTGCCCCGGGCTGCGGGGTGCCGGGTGCCTGACTGATCTGGACAGGAGTTTGAGCCCTTGGCCAAGAAGGACCTGGGAGGCAGCTTGGATCTGCTGAAGGTGGAGGGTGGGGACCAGATGGTGGATTCCCCTCCCGCCTCCACTGGGGCCCGTGGTCTCAGCCGCCCCCCCCCCCCCCAGTTGATATGTTGAGTTTATAGTTTGCAGGACCCGGTCTCCACGTCTCCCCACCAACAGCTGAGATCAGCCTGGCCGGGCGCTGTGTCCCCGAGGACCTGCAGTGGTAGGGTGCCTGGGGACTCTATCGGGCCACCTCCGAGGTCCTCAGGCCATCACCGGGGCCTTGTCAACGGACACCCAGGTCAGGGGTCCAGGAGGACGATGAGGCTCAGGCAGGCTGAGCCCGGAGCTCCCCAGCGAGCCCCTGGCAATGGGGCCGGATGTGGGACTCCAGGCACCAGGCGAGGTCCTGCTCTGCCGCAGCGCGAGGAGGGTCTGCACCGGCCGCCCTGGCCGGCCCATGGGGCTGAGACCCCGCCCTCGGGGCGTGGCCTCTTCACCAGTCCCTCCCAGGGGCGTGACCTGGTTGCTCCGCCCCGCCCAGGGGCGTGACATCTTCACCCGCCCCCGCTCAGAGGCGTGGCCTGCTTATCCGCCCCGCCCAAGGGGCGTGGCACGACCACCCTCCCACCAGGGGCGTGGCCTGCTCGCCCCGCCCCTGCCCCGCCCCGCGCCGCGCGCAGCCTGGGGGCGCCCGGCTCTCGACGCGCCGACTGCGGACGGGACGGACGCGGACGCCGGGCGGAGCACAGCCCCGCGGTGAGTGCGCCGACCCCGTGCGCCCCGGGCCGCCGGTCCCCGCCCGCGCTGCCCCGGCCCCGCCGCCTCGCGCAGCCCGGGGCGGGGGGCGCCGCGAAGCCCGCGGGCCGACGGGCGGACGACCCCGCAGGCTGCCCGTGCCTCGCCGCCGCCGGCCCGCGTGGCCCTCGCTCTGCGCTGGGTCAGCTGGCAGGTCCCCGCCTGGCACGTCTGTCGCCGACTCCCTCGCGCGCTGGCTGCGCTCGTCCCCGGGTCGGTCCCCGCCCCCGGGTCGCCCACTTCGGCAGGGGAGACTGGGGCCTCGCGGGCTGGCGCCACCCCCGCCACCCCGTCCCCAGCCCCCTCTCGCTGCCACACACACCGCTGCAGCGGGAGGTCTCGCACCCTCCCCGGGGGCGCGTCCCGTCCCGGCCTCCCGCCAGCGCCGCCCCCGGCCAGAGGCTCCCGCAGCCCCTCCGCACCCCATCCCGGGTGCCCCTCTGCATCCCCTCCTCGGGTCCCCTCTGCACCCCCTTCCCGGGGCCCCTCTGCACCCCCTCCCCTGGGCCCCTCTGCACGACGTGCTCCTGCACACAAGCGGGCAAGTGGTCCCCAGTCGCGCACAGCCTCTTGGTGGTGTCTTTACTAAAAGCTTGCGCCCCCACCGCAGGCGGCAGCAGGGGACCCCACGTGGGCGCCTGTCACACGCAAGGCCCCGTCACATGGGCCACACATGTCTCCCACACACGATCTGTGTGGCTCACATACCTTCAGATGTGACATCCTGTGCTCTGGGAATCTGGCACCGGAGCCTGGCACAGCCCCATGCACTGATGACCCTACGGTCCCAAGCACCTGTGGGTCTCTGGGCAGCCCTGGGTGGGGTGGGGAACCCGAATCCTGGGGGCTGGCGGGGCATTTCTCTGGGCCAGGGTCCCTTGCTGCAGGCATCTGGGTGGTCTGGAGGGGCTCAGCCTCCAGGGGTGGGTTTGACTGTCTCCGGTCTCTTGTCCCCTCCCCTCCTGGTGCTTCCCTCTCCAGCCCCTGTCCCCAGGGTTCTTGTTCCAGCTCTGTGGTGGGCACTGGAAGTGCTATAGTGTGGGCGCTTGTTCAAACAGAGCCCCAAAGAAGGAAGGGTGCTGGTCCCGGGACCCCTAGGACCTGGGTGGCAGGCAGGGCTCTGTTCCCTGGGGCTGGGCACCCAGGAGAAGCAGTGCCTGTTTGGGACTGAAGGACCAGAGCCCTGGGCCTCACTTCTCCATATGACAATAGGGGTGAAGATCGCGTCCCCAGGAGGGCGGGCAGAGTGGCCAGACCCGGCTCCCCACTCTGATCCGGAGCAGGACAGGGTGGGGCGCCAGGGGTGAAGTCAGAGAACCTTCTCCCGGAGGCACAGCCCGCCAGCCCCGCGGCTCGCCCTGCTGTTTGCTTTGGCTCTGAGCGTGTTATTATTATTCTAGAAAATTTAATTAGCTGCCAGCATTAACAAGTTGGCCGATTTCACATCAAAGTCCGGATTTCCGTCTTCTCTGGAAGAAAAAGAATCCCAGGCTCTTGTGTTTCGTGATCCTCGTGTCGTGCTGGTACCCACAGGCGGGTGCTGCCCATCGGGTGGGGCAGCTGTGCCCTTGGGTGGCAGTGTCACTCTTCCTTGGCTCCTGGCTGGCCTGCTGGACTGCTCTTTGCTCTGACTGCTGGGGACGCTGGGTGTTGGGGGCTTCACGGCCAGGGTCAAGCTTTGTTCCCACACACATCTTGGGAAGCTTCATTATCTTACCAGGCATAGGAGTCGCAAGGGGTGGCCTTTATGCTGGACTGTGAGGGACAGAGGTCTGTGGTCCTCCCAGGCGGATGGCAGGAGCAGGGTACCAGGGATTGAACTCAGGGGCCCTCGACCTCTGAGCCCTGTCCCCAGCCCTATTTTGTGTGTTATTTAGAGACAGGGTCTCACTGAGTTGCTCAGGGCCTCGCTGTTGCTGAGGCTGGCTTTGGACTCCATCCTCCTGCCTCAGCCTCCGCACCCTGGGATGACAGGCATGGGCCACCGTCCCCTGCTGAATCAGGTCTTATGCATCACTTTTCCTCCCAGATGCTGACTGCCCCCTTGGGAGGCCACATGCTTGCCCCTGTGTGACAGATGAAGGGAGGCCCAGGAAGGGTCTCCCAGCAAGAACAGAGTTCAACCCAGACTTTCCTGAGGTCTTTGTCCCCTCTCCCGTCACTGAGCCATGAGAGAGGGAGGACTGGGTGTCACTGACCCTGTGGGGAATTCCCTGAGCTTGGTCCATATTAGACAGCCACATAATAGGTGCTCAGTAAGTCCTCTGGCCCTGTGTGGCTCAGGTATGGGGACTGTCTTCCCACAGGGTCAGGGTGGAGTGGACCAGGGCCTAAGGGGACGCCTTAGTCCTCCATGTTGAAGGGGCCTTTCAAGGGGCCATAAAGGCCAGCACAGGATTCCTGCATCCGTGTGATGCTCACCGTGTCCCCGCGTGACCACCAGGTGGAGACTGCCAAATCTCTGGGCGAGTCCTTGTGCCTCCCGGATCTCTGGGGTGTGTCCTCTCGGCACCAGATGCTCTGTGTCTCTGGCAGTTAGAGGCTGCGGGGTGGGAACGGGTTCCCTAAACCCCTGGCCACTCCCGGCAAATGAGATGCCACACAGAGGGACTTGGGGGACCCCATGGGACAGAGGGACAGCCGGCTGCCAGCTCCCAGCTCCGTTCCCTGAGAGGAGGGGCTGCCTCGTGGGCAGCGTGAGTGGGGCAGCCAGCACCTCTTTCAGAGTCCCAGTTTGGTGGCCCTGTGCTCTGGGCCAGACTCCTGGGGAGGCAGGTCAGCTCTGCTTTCTCCACGGGTCTCCTGGGACCAGGGGTCCTCGACCACAGAGCCCTGTCCCCAGCACTTTTAATATTTTTTTTAGAGACAGGGCCTTGCAGAACTGCTTAGGGCCTCGCTAAGTGGCTGAGGCTGGCCTCTAACTCATGATCCTCCTGCTTCAGCCTCCCGAGTGGCTGGGATGTCAGGTGTGCTGTCCTGTGCCTGGCAGCCTTGGGGTGTTCTGAGCAGGAGCAGGAGGCAGTCAGACTTGGGAGTTGGAGGTCCCTGTGCAGTCGGGTGTGGGGCAGGACTGGGGGACAGAGCAGCAGGTGGGAGGCCTGCAGGGGACAGGGCAAGGATACTGAGGCTCAGACGCATGTGCCTGCCCGCAGTCACCCAGAGGCTGAGGAGGATGGGCTGGGACAGAGGCCAGGTCCCCAGCGAGGGGCCTCCTGGCTGGCATGGCTGGCGCGTGTCACTCTCCACCTCCTTTGGCGTGTCCTTCCCAGGCCCGGGGGGTCAGCCTCTGCGTCACTTTGCACCATTGTCCTCGTTAACGGGCTCAAACGCCCATCTCTGTCCCCACAGGCCGCAGGGGAGGCTGGTCCAGGGAGGCCGTTTCCTTCCTCAGGGTGGGAGCCCGCTGCGCCCCCAGGGCTGCATTGTCCCTGGCCAGCGTCCCCACCCAGGTCTGGAAGGGCTGCCACCCCCGCCCTGGGCAGCGGCCAGGAGTCTTGGCCTGGGGCGCGGTCATCCCCCCCTGAGGGCCCTGGGGCTCTGCTGGCGTCCATGCGGGGACAGGGGACGGCCTGGCCGTGGGCAGAGGGCTCTGGGGTGCGCGGGGACGGAGCTGTGCCCAGGTCATAGGGGTCCTCTCTCCGGCCTCGATTGTTCCAGCTGTGAAACGGGCCAGGTCGCCGTGCCCGGCCCCAGGGTGGGCGGAGACGCAGGGGTGGACACAGCCTGCCCAGAGCCGCTGGGCCGGGAGCCCTGTGCGCCCTGAGTTCCCAGCCCTGCGCTGGCCCTGGAGCGGGTGTCCAGCCCCGGGTGGCTCCGTTCTTGGTGTCCTCGGAGTGAAAGTGTCCAGGCTCTGGGCACCTGCTGGTCTCTGTTCAGAGCAGTGTCCTGGAGGGGACAGCCCAGCTGGGGGCTGTGTGTGGGGACAAGAGGGACACCCTGAGGGGCTTTGCCACACGCCCTGCATGCACATGTGTACGCCAGGGACCCCACTCTTTTTTGGTACCAGGGACTGAACCCCGGGGCGCTCACCTGCTGAGCCAGTCCCAGCCCTTTTCGTATCTTATTAGAGACAGGGCCTCGCCGAGTTGCTGAGGCTGACCTCCAACTTGTGATCCTCCTGCCTCAGCCTCCCAAGTGGCTGGGATGGCAGACATGGGCCACGGCCGGGCTGCGGTGTCCTGGACAGCAGAGGGCTGGCTGTCCCCTGCTGGCTCTGTACTTGGCAGCCTCTCCCCTTATCTGTTCCCTGCTTATCTTGGAAAGCAAGTTGGTCTCACCACCTCCTCTGACCCGGAGTCCCTGGGGCTCTGTGGCCGTTATCTGATCACGGGCTGCTGCACCAGGCCCTGGAGGGAACCTGTGCCCTTTCTTGGGGAGACTGGCCGTGGTGTTGGCTTCCTCTTCAGCACAGTGAGGCCAGGCCCAAGTGCCAGGTCTCCGCCCGCCTGTCCGCCTACCTTCTTGGCCTTCCCGGACACTTAATATCATTGAGAAAACTCTCTTTGTTTTGCTGATGGAAACCTTTGACCCCTGCTGTGGGATCACTTGCCTGAAATCCAGAATACCCCCTGCAAAAAAATACAGCAGGATCAAGCCCCCTCGGCCTCCTGGCCCCTCTGTCCCCTGCCCACTCGTTCTTAAAAGCTCGGGGGGGCATGTGTCTGGAGATATCATCGGTCCACCAGGACCACAGGATCCTTCTCTGTTGTCCTGATAGGTTAAAAGAAAACTGAAGGGGGATCATCCCTCACCAAGGGCTACTGCTCCTTGAAGTCTGTCCCTGAGGTCATCTCCAGCCCCATTTGGAAGGGCCCTCCTGTGAGCCCTGAAGCCACAGGGCCATCTGCAGGCTGGAGAGGCCAGGACTTTGAGGACTGGCCTCCCAGGTGCAGGGCTCAGGGCAGGTCTGTAGGACAGGGCTGGAAGGGTGTGTGTAGAGGAGGGACCAGCCTGCAGGGCGGGCAGGACGGCGGGCCTGAGGTCTGGGGCACCAGAAGCCACTGTGTTTAGTTTGTCCATGTTGGACATTTATTGAGTGACTCCTGTTTTTAGTGCAGCAAGACCAGCGACTTTTTTTTGAGTGAGGGACTGAACCCTGGGCACTAACCCCTGAGCCCCATCCCAGCCCTATTTATTCTTTATTTAGAGCCAGGGTCTCGCTGAGTTGCTCAGGGCCTCAGTAAGTTGCTGCAGCTGGCCTCCAACTCATGATCCTCCTGCCTCAGTCTCCCGAGCCACTCAGCAGGTGCCTGGCTGGCAGGTGCTTGAAGAAGAACTGGGAACTGCGGGGCTCTAACTGTCGTGCATCCGCCAGGCCCTGCAGTTCCATGCCTCCGCCACCTTTTACTAGTCATGTGACCTCGGGCAGATCACGTACCTTCGCTGGGCCTCAGTTTCCTCATCCGTAGAGCGTGGTTAAAAAAAAAAAAATCCTGGAATGTTGCCAGGGCCTGACATCCCGCTGGCACGGAGGAGTGGTGACCACTCATGAGCCTGACCAACAGCTCCAACCCCGACTGGGATCCCGTGCCAAGAGCACGTTTATTTTCCCCAGTGAACTTGACGACTTCCTTTTAGCAGACTGGGGGCCCATGGGTCACTGTCTAATTTCCCCTTTGGCCTTGGCTGCCAGGAAGCTCACTCCTCCAGGAAGGTCTCAGGAGCAGCCCTTACTTCCTGTTAGGTCTTTGGTTCTTTTATTCCCTCGTCCCCTCTCTGTGGCTTATGACTCACTTGGGCTCCGTGGTCCCCATGTGCTATTATTTTGGCAAAATATGCCTAAAGTCTGCCATTGGAAGGCTCAGCTCAGTGTCGCGGAGTGAACTCAGCTCCTCGGGTGGCCATCATCGCTGTCCTTCGCAGAACTTTGTCATCATCCCGGACAGGCCTCTGCGCCTATCAGCACCCGGTCCCTGCCCCCAGGGCCAGCCTTAGCTACTGCGTTCTCCTTCCTCTCTCTTTTGTTGGGGAACTGGGGGTTCACCCCAGGTGTCCTCGACCCCTGAGCCCCGTCCCAGCCCTGTTTGTGTTTTATTTAGAGACCGGGCCTCGCTGAGCTGCTCAGGGCCTCGCTGTTGCTAAGGCTGGCCTCCAGCTCGCGGTCCTCCTGCCTCGGCCTCCAAGCCTCTGGGCCAAAGCGGGTCCTCTCAGGGTCACCAGGCTCAGCAGGGCGGCTCCCGTGGCCCCTCCTGCGGTGGCCAAACCCTCACCTCGCTGCCCAGGGTCCCAGACCCCAGGTGCAAGCTGGGCACCCTGTGGGGATGGCCACCATGCTGAGTCTCACTGGCCACATTGTCACCTGCCCATTCCTGGCCCCGTCATAGTGAGGAGGGGCCAAGCCTTGTTGGTTGCTGGTTGTGACCGGCAACCCAGCTGGTCTGCCCGGCGCTGGTCCTCTAACTGTCCCTTGAGGCCAGCAGGGGACCCGCTGGACAGCGGGCAGTTGGCACTTGGGATTCCCTGGGCTCCTCTGTTGGCGCTCAGTTAATCACAGTCCTTCAAGGATGACACGCGGTGGCCTGGAGCTGCTGTCACCTGCTGTCCTAGTGCAGGGAGTTCAAGGTCATGACAAGGCTCTTGTTTAGGGCGTGTCGCAACCACTCCAGTCCCTTCCCTGTGGGCGAGTGTCCAGTCCTGTCCAGTGAGTCCCTGAACATAAACTGTCTTCTGTCTCGGGCTCTGGGTGTTTGTCATTTGCAGGGACGGCAGGGGCTGCGTCTCTGCCTCTCTTTGTCCCCTTCACCACGTGGCCCTCAGTTGGGCAGCTACACTGATCTGTGACCCTCCTGGGGTCCTGCCTGTCAGGGAGGAGGGGCTGCCCAGGACAGTAGCCATGAGGGCACCGTAGCCCCTGGGCCTGAGGGCTGGGCGGGCCGCTGGGGACCTCGGCCAACGGGGAGGGTCTCAGAGAGTAGCCAAGGCCTGAGGGCCACCGTCCCACCCTGACCCCGGGTCACTGGTCCCCGGGAGACGGGAGGACAGGGGGCTGGGGGTCCTTCGAGGTCACCACTCCCGGGACTGAGCAGGTAGCCCCCAGGGCCAGCAGCACATCTGCAGGGCTGCACTGCCTCCGTGGGCCTGTGGGAACTCGCGTGGCTTCTGCAAGGGTGGGGAGGAGGGGGAGGACGGGCCAGGAGGTGGCGTTTGGAAGAGGAAGGCTGTCAGGAAGAGAGCCCAGGGAGTGTTTAGAGGGCCCCCGCAGAGCTGGGCAGTCGGGAGCCTTGGGGCTGAGGCTGTGGGTGTGGGGGCAGCCACTGGGGAACCGCTGGCACCTGGCCGGCAGGAAGCCTGCTGCCTGGCCGGGGCGGAGCCTGCGGCCGGGGCGGAGCCTGCGGCCGGGGCGGAGCCTGCGGCCGGGGCGGAGCCTGCGGCCGGGGCGGAGCCTGCGGCCGGGGCGGAGCCTGCGGCCGGGGCGGAGCCTGCGGCCGGGGCGGAGCCTGCGGCCGGGGCGGAGCCTGCGGCCGGGGCGGAGCCTGCGGCCGGGGCGGAGCCGGGGGCTGTTCTGGGAGGAATCCGCAGCACCTGGCGTCAGCGCTGCTGGGCCGCCAGGGGCAGGGAGGTGCCCAGGATGCGTTGGCTGGTGGCATCCTTGGGGCTGAGGTCACCTTCCCAGGGTTTCTCTGGCCTGGGCCTGAGGCTGGAGCTTCAGATGAAGCATCAATGGGTGTGCCAAACCCCGGGGAAGGGGCTTGTTCCTGCCCAGCACCCACTCTTGGCCATGCTGTCTGGCTACCCGCCAAGGAGCTGGGTCAAGCCACATTTTGGGTGAAGAAAAATCGTTTTGGGCCGGGTGCAGCGGAAAACGCCTGTCATCCCAGCAGCTCATGAGGCAGAGGTAGGACGATGGCGAGCTAGAGGCCAGCCTCAGCAGCTTAGCAAGGCACTCAACAGCTCAGTCAGATCCTGTCTCTAAATAAAGTGTAAAAGGAGCTGGTACGTGGCTCAGGGGTTGGGCGTCCCTGGGTTTAATCCCTGATACCAAAAAAAAAAAAAAAAAGTTGGGTGGCCCTCTGTGGCCACGCCCCGTGCGCCGCACGTGCGCAGGCGTGGCCCCGTGCGCCGCACGTGCGCAGGCGTGGCCCCGTGCGCCGCACGTGCGCAGGCGTGGCCCCGCTTGGAGACCATAGACAGTAGAAGCTCAGGGTGTCGGTGGCTGAGTGTGACAGGGTGTGTGTGAGGGAAAGAGAGAATAGACTTGCGTTAGAGTGCTGACCAAGGGGGTCCAGTGACCCTGAGCGGGCAGGTATAGAGCTGCCATGATTCCGGGGTGACGCGGTGACGGGACATGTGCACTGTGGGGCCTCTGAAGCGCCCCGCGTGCGAAGCCGTCCCATCGGTGCTCACGGCTTCCTCCCTCCTGCAGGTCATGGCGCTGCCCCGGGAGCCCGCAGGAAGCTGGCCGGCCCCGGCCCTGACCTGGACCTTGACCCTGGCTCTGGCCCTCAGCCCGGGGGCGGCCGCGCCCTGGCCCGACTGCACGGGCGCGCAGTGCCCGCCGCTGGAGCACTGCATCGAGGAGGCGCTGGCGCCGGGCGAGTGCTGCGCGACGTGCGTGCAGCGCGGCTGTCCCTGCGAGGGCTACCAGTACTACGACTGCGTGCGCGGTGGCTTCCCCGACGGCCGCGTGCCCGCCGGCCGCTCCTACCTCGTGGACTTCGGCAGCACCGAGTGCTCGTGCCCGCCCGGTGGCGGCAAGATCAGCTGCCGCTTCATGCTGTGCCCAGAGCTGCCCCCCAACTGCATCGAGGCCGTGGTGGCCGCCGACAGCTGCCCGCAGTGCGGCCGCCTCGGCTGCGTGCACCGCGGCCTCAAGCACCCGGCTGGCCACACGGTGCACCTGGCGCCCTGTCGCGCCTGCCACTGCCCCGACGCCGGCGGCGCGCTCATCTGCTACCGCCTGCCAGGCTGCGAGGGCAACGCGTCGGAGGCCGAGGACGGCGACACCGAGCGGCACTACGACGACCCCTACAGCTACGACCAGGAGGTGGCCGAGGCGGAGGCCGGCGAGGCGGAGGCCGGGGCGGGAGGTCCCCCAGCGGCCCTGGGTGGTGGGAACCAGGCCCCGGCCACCCTCCAGGCCACCCCCTGGCCGGCCGCCCTGCCCAGGCCCACCGCAGCCGCTGCTTTGGGGCCCCCCGCGCCCGCGCAAGCCAAATCCAGGAGAGTGACCGACGACACGGACGACAGAGGGCAGGAGGCCCAGGAGGCCATCGGGGAGCTGGAGGCGCTGCCCACCGCCGCCCTGGCTGGCCCCGGTCTCCGTGCCCCAGAGGCGGCAGCCGCAGCCCAGTCGGGGATGGAGGAGAACCTGATCCCCGAGGCCCAGGCCACCCCGCGTGGCTCTGCGCCCAAGACCAGCGCGTCCCCGGGGTCGGACACTGAAGGCCACAGCCCAGAGCCCACCCCGCCCCGCGCCCCTGGGGACCCCGCAGAGCCCAGCGCGGCCCCACTTCCGGCCACTGAGGCCCCGGAGCAGCCCCAAGCGCCCCCCACCCAGGCTGGGCCCCAGTTCCCCCGGCAGCCGCCCCGAGTCCAGGAGGAGGAGGACGTGGACCCCAACTCCGTGCACTCCGTCCCCAGAGGCATCCCTGAAGGTAAGACTTTGTGCTCTCTTCAAGGCCGGGGGCTGTAGGACCTGGGCCACTTCTGGCTCTCTGCACAGTGAGGGGACCAGGCCACCAGCCCCTGGACCTAGGAGGCCAGAGACCGGCCTGATCCACAGCGCAGCCTCCCTGGGGGCCTCTGCGGAAAGCCCAGGGAGGGGCCTCTGGGAGCATTCATTCCACAAACCCTCCTAGGTATCACCTGTGAGCAGGACCCAGTAGCTCACAGGGGGGGACACTGGTGTCAGAAGGGACTCAGGAGGTGTGGCTGCTGGGATGACGGGAGCTGGCGGTGGCTGTGGGCCGGGACTGGGGCAGCCTAAGCCTGCAGAGCCAGCGGGTGACAGGGAGTCGGAGGAAGTACACGTCCAGAGGGGCGGGCAGCCACAGCCTTGTCCAAGCCGCCTACCTCCTGGGGTCCCAGGCCTCAGGGAACCCCACTTTGTTCTCAGGAATCCCAGTAGTTCTTTGTCACTACCCCGGGATTCTCGGGTGTGTTTCGATGAGGCTCTCTGGGAGATAGATCCCTTGGAAGCACATGCAAAGGTCCTGAGGCACGACGGAGTGGGTGTGGGACAGGCAATGACTTGGTGTGCAGGGAAGGGAAGGGGAGTCTGGGAGAGGGTGGGTGTCACTGGGACCCGGAAATTCAGGCCTGGCCATCAGCCACCCTGTCCTCCTCCCTACTGGGGCCACCTGTGCCCCACTTCCTGTGCGCTGGCTCCAGGACTCACCCAGATGTGGGCGAGTGACCTGGGCTTTGTGCCTCTGTTTCTCTGCGAGCTGCAGGAAGTCCTGCCTCAGGGGGTGTCTGGGGCATTGCAGGGGCTGCGGCCGCCCAGCACCAGCCGCTGAGACTTGCCAAGAATCAGATGCGTGGGGGCCGCACCCCAGCTAGCAGTGACCTGTCTGAGGTTTAGGGTGCGCCCTCTGCAGGGCGGAGCCGGCGAGTGAGACAGGCTCCGGTCCTCGCCTGGGCCACCAGAACCCCCAAGTGCACCCACAGGGTTGCTGTTGTGGGTACGCGGTGTGGGAGGGGGTCTGGCCGAGGGGCCTTCTGGCTGCTGCTGTTGGGGGAGGCCGGGGCGGGGGTCCTGGTCATGGAGGCTGGGCTGGAGGTGGCTCAGCCCTGCTCCGCCCTGGACGCCGGTTGTGGAGGAGGGGGATGGGCTGGAAGTGACCCCCCAGCTATGTTGCCATGGCAGCCAGGGGGCCTGGAGAAGGGTTTGCAGCCACCGCCTGGCCCCCGACTGGGGCGGGGGTCCTCCCTGTGCGTCGGAGCCGTGCCAGGACCCAGGCTGCCTGCCTCTGAGCGGCTCCAGATGTGGCCTAATGGAATCCACATGCCCAGCTCCCCGGCCTGGGACGTCTGCTGTCACTCAGGACGCTTTGGGAGGGTGGCTTTTCCTGCCAGGCTGGCACCACGGAGGGGGCCAGGGACCCCTCTGGTGGCAGTACTCTGTAGAACCAGGACAGAGAGAATCCCTGGGGTCCAGGTGGCTCTCTGCAGGTCAGAGGTTCCGGGAGCAGCTGCAAGCAGCCCCAGCCTGGCGGAGGCCCCCGCACAGCCTCCGTGAGCCCCAGGACAGCGGGGCAGGAAAGGGGCCCCTTCCTCAGGGCCTCACTGGCCCGTCCTGCAGGGCGCGGCTGACGGGAACCCTGGGACTGGGGACAGGCCACGGGCACACTCTGATGGCTGAGCCCTCTCCTCGTGCCCAAGAGCCCTGGCCTGTCTGTGGACGAGGCAAGCCAGCTGCAGGGACCCAGGCTGACAGCTCGGTTTTTCTCGAGTCCTCAGTTCTTCCTGCCCTCACCGTGGTTTCCGAGTGTCCGTAGCCTGGGCTCGGGCAGGTGGGGACTGCACAGTGTCACAGACCCCAGCACAGACCCGCCCCTGGGGAGTCGAGAGGCTTGGTGGGAGGGATCCTGAGTCCCACAGGCTGGAGTCGGAGCTGGGAGTGGGTTGGGCCTGGGCAGTGTGGGCGCTCTGGGAGGGTGCCCGGGGCAGCCATTCTTCCTGGGCATCGGGGAAGGCCAAGTGCTATCAGGGAAGAGCTGAGGTGTGGTGGTCACGGGATGGCAGCGAGGGGCCAGAGCAATAGCATGTGCAAAGGCCCCGTGGCCAGAGGGAATCGATTGGATGGAAAGGAGGCCCTGTGACTGATGTGAGGAACAGGAGCTAGTTCCAGGGTGACATGCATATCCTCAGGATGAAGATCTGGGCCTTTATCCCAAGGGAAGAGGGGAGCCGTGGAAGGTCTAAGGCAGGGGGTGGCATGAGCCGATCGGTGTTTTAAGTTTTCGTCTGTGGTGACTTGAGGGTCCACGAAGGTGGTCCAGGGTTCTAGGATTTTGGGACCCTGACACATGGTTGGTGACTCAACCACATCTCGCAGGAGCTTCAGGTTCCTGAAGCCAACGGGGAGGGGTCAGCTGGTGGGGACTGGGACCCCGTGAAGCCCCGCAGCCCTTGGAGGACTTGTGGATGGCTCAGCTGCCACTGCCCCTCCTCGCCTGAGCTCAGGGTCCGACAGTGCGGGGCTGCGGGGGGCATCCATGGCAGGCCAGCGGGAGGCCCGGGCGTCCCAGCAGCCGCCGCAATTCCTCAGGGCAAGTTCCTGTCGGCGGCAAGCTGGCCTCGGTCTTGGTGGCCTGCTCCGATTGCCAGAGGCGGCGCGTCAGACCCCGGGTGAGGAGCTCTGGGGACGGAGTGGGCCCCCAGGTCCACCGGGGCCCAACCTCAGGTTGAGGGCGCCATGCTGAGCGGGCCCTCCTCTCCCTGTCCTGCGCCCACGCAGGGCACCGCTTCCCCGCGTCAGTTAGGAGCCCTCATTCGGGGATGATTGACGGTCCGCGGGCGCGGGCTCCGGGCTTCTGTGCACCTGCTGCTCGGTCGAAGGTGGAGGGACCGGAGGCTTGCAGACGCTGGAACCTGCAGGAAGATTCTGGATCTTCAGATGTGGACAGAGGAAGGAAGGTAGACCAGTAGAGTCCAGGGCGTGTGCCAGGGCCCGATCCTCAGTGCCCTGTCATCGGGGCCTTGGGCGCCACCTCTCCTAGAGCCCTGCCGCCCCGTTTGTGAGCCCTCTGAGGGCCTTGCTGCAGCTCAGCCTCAGGTGGGTGGTGGGCGTGGCCAGAGGAGGCCCCGCCCTACTGTCACGAGGCCCCGCCCACCTGTGGGCCTCTTTCAGCTGGGCATGCAGCAGGCGGCTAGAAACGGCAGGGATTCCTGGTAAACTGCTTTCTGGCCCGTGTGGCTGTGCCGTGGGCTGTGCCATGGGCTGGCTTGGGGGCAGATTCTGCGACAGTGGAGCTGCTGACAGATCGATGTCCGAGAGGCCACGGGTCATTTCACAGAGACAGGTGTGAAGGTCTGGGCTCTGTCCAGATGGGCTTCTTTGGTCTTTAGAGCTGTTTTTGGAATCGGTGGCTTTCCAAACCCACAGGTTGGCTAGGCCAGGTGTGGCTGATGTCCCCCAGGCTTGAGGACAGCTTCAGGGGCTCCTTGCAATGACAGCTGCTTTAGAGTCCTGGACGTGCCGTGGGATGAGGAGGGAGAGTAGGCCTCCGCGCCCTGGACCTGCCCCTGTCTCCTGTCCCAGCCTGACGTCATCTCAAAACAAAAGGCTTACGCGATCCTTCCCACCCAGGCGGAAGTGTGCCTGGCCCGAGGCCCGGGCCAGTGGGTGGACTCAGCCCAAACCCAGGTCTGTTGGTGGTGGGAGCTGGGTTTCCTGTCCCCTGCCCTTGCTGGAGGCTGACTCGGGCCCTCAGGAGCTGTGTGGCCTTTAGGCCAATTGTTTAGTTGTCTCAGGCCTCAGTTTCCTCATCCACAAAAGGGGCTCACAGTCCGGGCCAGCTTGGGAGGCTGAGGTAGGAGGATCACAACTTGGAGGCCAGCTTCAGCCACTTAGTCAGGCCCTGTCTCTAAATAAAATATAAAAAAGGGCTGGGATGTGGCTCCGTGGTCAGCATCCCGGGGTTCCATCTCTGGTACCAAAAACACAAAAGAGGGTGCTCACAAAGGGCTCCCTCCTAGAGCCGGGTTCTCGTGAGGAAGAAGGCGCGTCAGGCACAGGCCAGGACTCTGTGTGGTGGCCTCTGCCCTCCGTGGCTGTCCTCGGCTGCGATGGCTCCTGGACTCAGCTAGGCCGGGCAGCCAGCCTTCCAGCGCCTCAGCCCCAGGCTGTGTTGTGGGCCCGGGGCAGCTTCTGCCAGCACCTCCTAGCTGGGCCAGGCTTGGGTGGCCTCTGAGTCCTTTGTCCTGAGGACTTGATGCTTCCAGGAGAGCTGTGCATCTGGCTAAGGTCAGTGCTCCCGGGCTGGGGCCTCGGTCCTCTCCTTGACTGCGGTTCCCATGCTGGCTGGGAAGCCTGGCTTGGGGGGGCCCGGGGGTGGCCCCAGAGGCTGAGTTCCTGTTCTCCTGCTCCTGGCTGTGTGACCTCAGGCAAGCGACTCACCCTCTCTGAGCCTCATTTTCTGCATCTGTCAGATGTGGGGTTGGTCCCAGGGTTGGGGAGCTGAGGTGTTCTGCAGCACAGAGCAGCCGCCCAGGGCTGTAGTCCCGTCTGTCCCCTGCTCCTGGGGTCCAGGGTGGGAGGGGCGGTGGATGCGTGTTTTGGTTTCAGTGAATGAACACGCGTGTCTTCAGCTGGCCGGGGACCGTCCCCTCTGGTGAAAGAGCCAAGGACAGGCCTGCTGGGGCAGGGCGTGTGTGGGGTGTTCACTGCCCACTTTCCGTCCCCGCCCCTGTTTGTCACTCCAGCTGGGCCAGATGTGCAGCCAGTGTCCTCTCGGGGGAAGGTGCTCATGCGCAGTCTCCGCCCTGCCCCCGGAGCCAGCAGACGCCCAAACCGAGAGCCCTTCCCCTGGCCTAGCAGCCGCGCCGTGGGCGGCCGTCCGGTGACCGGAGGAGGACCGCTGGCCTGCGCCCGTCTGCAGCCGGCTCCCTCCTGCCGGGTGGGGCGTGGGGTGCGGCCTGTGCCTGGGCTCGTTCTTGGACGTGCCCCGTCCCCTGAGCTTCAGGGACACCCTGCACCCGAAGAGGGGGACGGCACTGTGACAGCCAGCATATGGTCAGGGTGACTGAGGCCCAGAGAGCTGCGGGGAATTGTCCGAGGTCCCTGAGGCCCATGAAGGGAGATGCCTGGTGGCCACCAGGGCCCTTGTCCTGGGTCCTTCCCACCCTCCGGTGGGCCCCGTGGCCCCTGCCAGGAGACATGTCCTCATTGTCCAGATCGCGGTCCCGGGACTCCTGCAGATGGCTGGCTCTTGATGGGGGGTCAGGGCTGGTGGGACCCAGGCCTCCGTCCTGGCGTGGAGTCAGGGAGGCTATGGATCCGTGGGTGCCTGTGGCAAAGGGGAGCAGAAGGGGCAGGGTCTGGCTGTGGTACTCCTGCTCCCGGGCCACTAAGGTGGGGCTGGGTGATCTCGTCCTGCTCCAGGTCCCTGCCCTCCAGCCTGTCGCACACGCTCAGGGGTTGGCCCTGGAGCGTGGGGGCCCAGCCCAGCCCCGAATGTGGATTGTCTGCAGGTACGGTGGCCCACACCTGTCACCCCAGGGGCTCTGGAGGCTGAGGCGGGAGGATCGCAAGTTAGGAGGCCAGCCTCAGCAACTTGAGGCCCTGAGCAACTCAGGGAGACCCTGTCTCTAAATAAAATCCAGCATAGGGCTGAGGACGGGGCTCAGGGGTCAAGAGCCCCTGGGTTCAATCCCCGGTGACAAGAAACACAGCAGAACTTTGGATTTGCTGAGGGAAGCTGGAATCGGGAGTTTCATGTAAAAGCTTCCAACTTGATAAATATTGGCAGATAATCCAAATCGTTTTTTAAACACTCAGCAGTCACAGGCTCGCTGCTGCGACCTGTTCTTTCCCGCCCCTGGTTACGAGCGGAGGCCGGGGGCCAGGTAGGGAGCTGCCCAGGGCTCTGCAGGCCTGACTCGAGCCGGCTCCCCGCCAGTGGCCCCTCCTGGCTGAGTCGGGGCTGGGAAGGAGCCTCAGGAAGGGACTGTGTGTCGGGTCAGCGTGGGGCCGGGGGCACAGGGCAGGAGAGCGGGGTCTCAGGGCTCCGAGCCTGCAGGGACCCGGGTGCGGCCCCCCCTGCGCAGACAGGGCTGAGCCTGGCCGAGGGACCATCTGGAATGAGGAGCAGCTCCGGTCGGTGGCCATGGGGACCAGGGTGAGGGCCTCGGGAGCTGGCTCCCTCCTGGGTGTGTCCCTGGTGGGGGCTGGGGGTGGGGGCTGTGGCTCGGAGAGGCCCGTGGGCAGTTGCTCTGCTTTGGGTTGCAAATGTCCCCCCAGAAGCCTGAGTGAAAGCCCAGCCCGTGGGAGGTGGGGGAGCCTCAGGGTGGCCTTGAGGTACCCGGGGCTTGTCCTCAAAGGGAATCGGGCGGTGCCCACCTGGTCCTCTCTTCCCTGCCACCCCCACGAGGCGAGCACTTTTCCCGAGCTCCTACTGTGACGTGCCACCACAGGTCAAAGCCACAGGGCCAGCCGGTCGTGGACCGCAGACTCCCCAACTCTGAGCCAGAGTAAACCTTTTTGCTTCGTAAGCCGCTTGTCTCGGCTCGTCTGTCACAGTGACTGAAAACTGACCAAGCAGCACAGCTCTGGGCGGGAGGGAAGCAGAGCCCAGGGCAGCTCTGAGTCCATCCCTCCCACCAAGGTGACCCCAACTGGCAGCTGGGAGTGAGGGGGTGGGAGTGTGGGGGCAGGGGATAGTCTCCCATTCCTCATCCCCCACCATCTGGCCCCTGGAGCTCTGTGCGTGGGGACTGGATGGAGGCTGTTCTGTGGAAGGGGAGACGCTCCTCGGGAACCTCTGCTTCCCTCTTTTTCGCAGCATCTGTCCCTCATTGGCCGCAGGCACCTCAAGCCTACGCGTGACATTCTTTTCCTGTTAGTACCAGGGATGGAGCCCAGGGGTGCTGAACCCCTGAGCCCCGTCCCCAGCCCTCTTTAGATTTTACTTAGAGACTAGGTCTTGCTTGTTGAGTTGCTGAGGCTGGCCTCCAACTTGGGATCCTCCTACCTCAGCCTCCCAAGCTCCTGGGAGGACAGGCATGGGGCCCTGCACACGTGTGTTTCTTTGATGGTGATTTCTTGTCAGCTGTAGAGATCTTAGAGGTGGCTTCGCCTGTCCTTCCGTCCGTGGCGCTGGGCTATGCAAGTCTTTGTTCTGTAGGCAGTGAAGGTGGCAGTAGCTGGTCCACCCAGTTGTCTCAACCAAGGCCTTCATGCACACACCTTTTGTCCATCTAGTCCTGTGCTGGGGACGGAGCCTGGGCCTCACAGGTGCCGGGCACACGCTCACGCTGAGCCCCTCCATTGCTGCCCCTCAGGTTGAGAGCTGGAGACTTTGTGGCCTGCTGGTTCCTTTGGGGACAGCTCTAGGGAAGACTCGTGGGGCTGGGCCCAGGAAGCGTCACTCGGACCCCTCTGAGCCTGGGTGACCTCGTCAGTTACTGTCTGTGTCCCTCCCAACCCCGCGGGGGCACCCAACCCAGGCCATTCTGCAGAGACGACGGTGACGCCGAGCTGCCAGTGGGCACCGTGCCCCCCACCTGGGGGCAGGTCTGGCCAGTGGCCAGCCGCCCGCGCTGTGCGTGGTGACTGTGTCCTGGCCATCCCCAGGGTCCACCCGGGAGCTGGTGGAGACGTGCTGTGCGGCCGGGCAGCAGTGGGCCATCCTCAGGGACGAATGCACAGGGATCCCCGAGGGCACCGAGGGCGACGTCTGCAGGTGAGCCGTCCCCGTCCCCTGCTCCACGCCGCTGGCGGGTGGTGCTCCCTGACCTGGGGCTGCAGGGGCGTCGTGACAAAAGTGCCAGAGAAGAAACAGCAGAAGGGACGGGAGGGTGACCTTGGCTCAGGTCTCTGAGGTCCCGTCCTGGTTGGCGCCTGGCGGGCACATGGTAGCATGGAGCCCACAGCCTGGTACCCAGGAGCCAGGGACGGAGTGGGCAAGGGTTGGTCCCACGGGCACAGCCCCCAGGGCCCACTCTTCAGCTGGACCCACCTCCTGCGTGTCTACCACCTTCCAAGAGTCCACTAGAGTGATGAGTCCCCCCAGGCACCCTGGCGCACACCTGCCATCCCAGTGGCTCGGGAGGCTGAGGCAGGAGGATCACGAGTTGGAGGCCAGCCTCAGCAACTCAGTGAGACCCTGTCTCTAAATATGGTGCACAGAGGGCTGGGGGTCGAGGGTCTTGGGTTCCATCCTGGTGGCCAAAAAAATGTCATGGCACTTCGCTGGCTGAGCCCACTGAGTCAGTCCCCATGATCCAGTCACCTCCTGCTGACGGCCACCTCTGAACACTACTCCCTTGGGGACCCTGCAGCCCCGATGTAGAAGCAGCCCCAGGAGTTCTCTGTCCTCAGCCTCCCTGGGGTCTCCAGTGGCTTGACCTCGCCCCGCCCCTGGGACCCCTGCTGCTTCCCAGCCAGTGCCCCCTGCCAGGCCCAGGGAAGGTCGGCAGAGCTCTCTGTCGCATAGAAGCCGTCTCTTCCAGCCGACTCCTTTTTCTGGACAAGGAAGGCAGGGCTCAGAGAGGTCGCTCCATCCACCTGAGCCCCACAGCTCGCTGCCAGCCCGGCCAAGAGCAGGCCCTGTGTTCTGGTGTCCAGCCCCCTGTCCTCTCTGCCGTCCCGTCAGTTTGGGGGCATGGAGGGTCAGAGTTGGAACCTAGCTGTCCTGGTGGCCACTGTGCTACAGCCTCATCCGCTGGGGACGCTGCACCTGCTGGTTTGTCTGTGCCCCTCGGCCTGGTCCTCCGTGGTCAGGAACGTGCAGCCTCGAGTCCAGCTGGACACAGACCCAGTGTTTGTGTTCAAGCCAAGGGGACACGGGGCCGCGGAGCTGCACACAGGTCCGTCCTCTGAGACCCTCCACCTCCCCTCTGTGTTTTTGGTACTTATTTAGAGACAGGGCCTCACTGAGTTGCTGAGGCTGGCCTCCAACTCACGATCCTCCTGCCTCAGCCTCCTGAGCCCTGGGATGACGGGTGTGCCCACCGTGCCCGGCTGCTACTTTCCGTCTGTGAAATGGGGACTGTCACCCCCCGAGAGGGTCCCTGGGAGAACAGGAGCCGGCCGCGGCTGAGCCACCTCTCTTGCAGGACGGCCCAGAGATACTGCTGCACGTCCTACCTGAAGGAGAAGAGCTGCCTGGCCGGCGTCCTGGTGGCCAAGGAGGGCGGGCCCTGTGGGGCCGAGGACAATGACACCTGTGGCGTCTCCCTGTACAAGGCAAGCCCGGGGGCGGGGGCAGGGACGGCCAGGACGGGTGGACTCCAGGGCCGGGCAGCCCCCCTCTGCAGGGTTCCTTGTTGGGGCTCATTTGGGGTCGGGGGACCTGCCACCCGCCCAGAAAGTCCCACCAGCAGCTGCGTTGGCCATCGGTCCATAGGTTCTTGAGCATGGGCTGCCTCGGGGCTGGGCATGTGGCAGTGAGCCTGGGGGGCCCCCTGCCCTGGGGGCCGTGGTCAGGCTGGTGGGTGGCATGGGGGTCTTTCTGGGGGCAGGGAGCAGCAGGTGCCAAGGCCCTGTGGTGGGATGTGGGTCATGTGGCCCGGGCGTGGCTGAGAGGAGCCAGCAAACCAAGGGTGGCCGCGGTTGAGGTTGAGAGGTGACCAAGCAGGTCCCGTCCGTCCGTCGCTGGCGGGACTGTGGCGCTGCTGTGAAGGGACGGGACGCTGGGGGATTTTTGAGGGCCATGACCGGGATCCCTGTGGGGACCGTTGTGAATGGTTGTCTCATGTGAATGGGTGGTGGGTACAGATGGGGTCAGAGCCCACCAGGGCGGTGACAGGGCAGAGGGAGGGGAAGGTGCACAGGGGTGGGGTGGGGTCCTCAGCCTGATTGGGGCACATTCATGTTGTCACGTGGCTGTCCCCACCCTCCCTCTGTAGGACTCCTTCATCTTCCCGCATGGAGACTGTGTCCACTCAACACCAGCCCCTGCCCCTCCCAGCCCCTGGTCCCCATCCTGCTCTGTGAATTGGCTTATTCTGGGACCTTGTACAGTGTCAGGGCCTCATGGTGCCATCCTCCTGAGATGGGCTCACCGACCTCAGCCTCTATCCACGTGATAGCGTAGGTCAGGATTCCCTTCCTTTTTAAAGGCTGTATAGTACTCCACTCTCTGCCTGGATTATATTTTCTTGGTCCATCCACCCTTCAGTGACCACGTGGTGCCTTTTGCTCTTGGCTCTTGTGAGATACAGTGCCATTTGTGTCCGTGGGCACTCGAAGATCCCCTCTGTTCTCTGTACTGCTACTTAGATGGCCTGGGGGCCAGGCCTAGCTGCAGGGGAGGCTGGGAAGGAGAGGTCGGCTGCCCACTGAACACGAGCAAGGAGGAGGTCGGGCTTGGTGTGGACCCTGAGGTGAGGGCAGAGGACCAGGGTGTCGGTCCCGAGTCAGAGGGGCCAAGAGGGAGGAACCGAAGACCCCCGTCTCTCAGGCTCCAGGTGGCACTGGGCAGAGGATTCCGACTGGGTCTTGTCACTCTGGGGTCACTACCCCAGAGCCTGCCGTGTGGCGAGGCAGGTCTGGAGTCCGTCTGCCCCTCGCCTCTGGGCTCAGTGCCTCTCGATGGCCGTGAGCACTGGGGACTTTGCGGGGCTGGGGACACACGGGTCTTTGGTCCATGGACGTCACGCGTCCGCGGCAGCGGCCAGCTCTGGTGGGCGGCAGACCGCCCCAGGCTTGGCTCAGGCAGGATCCGTCTCTCTGACTGTGCCCCGTCAGCGGCTCCTGGTTGGGCGGCCTCGGGTGGCTGCCCACAGGTGACCTGGGCTGCCCTTGATCTGAGGCTGCCCTCAGTTGCCTCTCCTCCTCCCAGGCCGGCGGGGCCCGTGCAGTGGCCGCATGCAGAGCCTTCTGTGGCCTCGGCTCAAACCGGAACACCGTCCTTCTGTCTCCACCTTTTGGCCAAAGCAAGTCCATGGGCACAACTAGGTGGTTGGAAACGCCTGCCTTCTGTCCTGTGCTGGGGCTGACCAGGGGTGCTGTCCGCTGAGCCACACCCCAGTCCTTCTTAACAATTCCTAAACATCGAGACAGGGTCTTGCTAACTTGTTGAGGCTGGCCTCCAACTTGCAATCCTCCTGCCTCAGCCTCCCGAGCCGCTGGGATCATGGGTGTGGGCCACTGCGCCCAGCTAACTTGCTTAGTAAGAGAAGCTGGAACAGCATGTGGCAAAGTCAGAAAATGCAGGAACAATTGGGGCTGTTATCACAACCACTCCACCATCACAGATTTAAAAACAGTGACACCAAGTTTCTTTTTGGGACTGACGGCCTGAGATGAGACAGAGCTACACGACAGCTTTAGGGACCAGGCTTCTGTTCTTAGCTCAGAGCTTCAATCTTCATGGCTCAGTATGGCTGCGAAAGCCCCAGCCATCACAAGTGCGCTCAAAGGAGAGCAAGAATATATACTTCTGAGTAGAGTCAGTCCCCAAAAGATCTCCTGAAAGCCCTGCCTGGTGACACTTGGAGAACTGCAGGGGCCTGGGAGACCAGTATCTGGCCCGACTAGGACTGCTGTGTCCTAGGGGACATGGGGGTCATGGGCAGGGCTGGTGGTGAGTTCATAGTTTTTTCTATAAAAGGCCATTTGTGGCTTATTTCAAAAAACTAGCCTGGCCCTGTCCTGCGCCACAGGACCCGGGGACAGGCGCCCCTGCCCTGGGGGAGGGCATGGGTGGGCGGAAGACAAGTTCGACTCCAGAGCCCCCTGCTCATTCTTGGGGTCCTGCCTGTGCCACGGGGCTCTGAGGCCGGGGAGGTGGACGGTCGTGGGGAACAGCAGGCGCTGATGGCCGTCCCCTGCCCTCCAGCAATGCTGCGACTGCTGTGGCCTGGGGCTCCGCGTGCGGGCCGAGGGCCAGCCCTGCGAGGCCATCCCCGGCCTGGGCTACCCCTGCAGCCACGCCATGCTGTCCTGCTGCGAGGGACAGGACCCGCTCGTGCCCGAGGTGCGCCGGCCCCCGGAGCCCGAGGCTGCGCCACGCAGAGGTGGGTGACGCCTGCCGGGCCGGGGCGCCTGTGGCCACTTGTCTGCTCGTCCATCCATCCAGAAATCTGTGTGTCCGTCCATCCATGTATCCATCCATGAATCTGTCCGTCCACCCATCCACAGATCTGTCCACCGTCCATCAACCCATCCATCTGTCCACCTGCATGTCTGTCCACCTATCTGTCCACCCAGGGCTCTGGCTGAGCACTGGCCTGAGGACCAGGTTCACCAGGGGTGGGGTCTGGGGTCCTCCCAGGGCCCAGCCCCGGGTCCTGGCGGGAGGGTGGAGGCCTGGGCTGCGGGCTGGGCCTCCCCAGCCTTAGAGGGCAGCTCCGCCCAGACCCTCGCCCACTCCCAGGCCTCCCTGTGCGGGGGGGGGCTGATCCCCTGCTGCAGCCACCGCAGACCTCACTGGTGGGTGGACAGGCACGGGGTCTCTGGACGGGTCAGACCTTGCGGGGAGCCAGGCCCACTGTCCCTGAGTCCAGAGGTGCTGAATCCATTCCAACCCCTGAGCAACCCCCCCCGGGTGACAGGCCCTGTCACTCACAGGGGACTGTGGGGGCACATGGACCAGCCCCCAGCCTTTCCTTCCTGTTGCTGGACGTGTCTGTTCATCTGCCCACCTGTGTGTCCACCCAGCCGTCCAGCCCTCCTCTGTCCCCGCATCCACAAACCACCCACACACCCATCCCTCCACTTATCTGCCCACCCATCCGTCCATTTCTTTTTCTTTAATTTTGGTTCTGGGGATTGAACCTAGGGCACCTGGTCCCCGAGCCCCGTCCCCAGCCCTATTTAGAGACAGGGTCTCACTGAGCTGCTTAGGCCTCACTTTTCCTGACGCTGGCCTCCAACTTCCGATCCTCCTGCCTCAGCCTCCCGAGCTGCTGGGATAACAGGCGTGGGCCACTGTTCCTGGCTTCCTTTCATTTCTTTCTCTCTCCATCCATCCGTCCCCCCTGCATCCATCCCCCACTCCCCCACCTCTCTGGTGTCCATCTGTATGGGCCGGCCACCCTCCCTCCGTCCTCACCATCTCTGACCGCTGACCTGCACCCCAGTTTCAGAGGAAGACCTGGCGAGCCAGGAGGCCCTGTCCCTGGGCCCAGAGGCGGAGATGGCCAACAGCCTGCCCGGCGATGACCAGGACGAGTGCCTGCTGCTGCCCGGGGAGCTGTGCCAGCACCTGTGCGTCAACACGGTGGGCTCCTACCGCTGCGCCTGCTTCCCCGGCTTTGCGCTGCAGGACGACGGCCGCACCTGCCGCCCAGGTAGGCCAGGCCCGGGCAGAGCGGCCTTCCTGGGAAGGGGCCTGGTCGTGCACACGTGGGAACCGGCAGGAGCTAGGGACCCCAGGCTTGGGGACTCGGGAGGCCGGCAGAAGGGGCTTCCTTCCGCAGGGGTCAGCCGCCTGCCCACTCTGGGGGATCTCGGTGGCCCCGGTGCAGACGGCCCCTTCCTGGCAGGGGTCCGGGGGGCGATTCCTTCTTTTCTGTTTGAGGAGGCACTATGGACTCGGCTCAGGGCCCTCGACCCCCGAGCCACGTCCCCAGCCCTGCTTTTTGTTGGTCTCACTAAGTTGCTGAGCACCTCGCTTTTGCTGAGGCTGGCCTCCAACTCCATCCTCCTGTCTCAGCCTCCCCAGCTGCTGGGAGTTCAGGCGTGGGCCACCGTGCCTGGTGGTCCATGGATTTTCACTCAGATAATCGCCTCCCGTCCTCCCCACCCCTGAGTTGGTGTCTCTGTGGTGGCCCTGGCCAAGGACGGCTGGTGCCTGTGAGTGCTGAGGCCCGGGGAAGACTGAGCCTGCTGCTGTCCTCACAGACGGAGAGTCCCCGCAGCAGGGGGCTGCCCAGGAGACCCCGCTGAACCCAGAGCCAGCCCAGGAGCCCCCCAACACTATCCCACTGCCCCGGCCGCAGCCCAACACCTGCAAAGGTGAGCAGGGGTGGTGTCCCCGGGGGTCCCGGGGCCACCAAGGTAGGTGCCAAGGGCTCCAGTGCTGGGCATGTGGCCCCCGCCTCAGCACCTGGCCCTGTCCTCTCACCGGGGACTTGGGGAGGGAGACTCAGGCCACCTCTCACCCGGTCATTCCTGGTGCCGGGAGTGTGTTCATGATCTCCCATTTGTAAGTCCATCCACCAGCCGCCCACCTGTCCACTCACCTGTCCGTCCACTCGTCTATCCACCTGCCCATCCACCCCCCCCACACACTGATCCGCCCGCCCATCCACCTGACCACCCACCTTCCCACCCGTCCGTCTGTCCACCCGTCCACTGTCCTCTGCCCTCTCTGGGCTTGTTTCTGTTTAACTCAGATCTGAGTCGGGAGGAGCCGCGTGGCGGGTAGGGGGTGGCAGGTGGTGGGAGGAGGGTGGCGGGCGGCACCTGATGTCCCTGTCCCCCCTGCAGACAACGGGCCGTGCCGGCAGGTGTGCCGCATGGTCGGGGGCATGGCCATGTGCTCCTGCTTCCCTGGCTACGCCATCATGGCGGACGGCGTGTCCTGCGAAGGTGAGGACCCGGCTGCTGCTGCCTGGGGAACCTGGGGGTCGCGGTGGGGGGCAGGCCACAGCCTCGCCGTGTCCATGAGGTCTGGCTCCTGGGACAGAGCCCCCTGGAGCCCTGAGACAGTCACTCTGTGTCACCGAGCCATGTGGGAGGTGCCCCCGGGTGGGCCCACGTCCTGCTCCTGAGGCCCAGGGCCAGCTCCTTCGCCCGTTCTCCTGGTGACTGCGGAGCCATGCTACGCAGCCTGGACATCATCCCCGTCCCCTGCGGCCCTGACCAGGGACTCCCCAGAGGTCCCGAGCTGCAGGTCTGGGTGGCCTGAGGATCCGCATTTCTCTCTTTTTGGTCCCAGGGGCTGAACTCGGGCCCCCCCAATCCCTGAGCCCTGTCCCCAGACCTGTTCTGGACACATAGGGCCTCCCTGAGCTGCTCAGGGCCTCTCTGTGGCTGTGGCTGAGGCTGTGGCTGAGGCTGAGGCTGGCTTCCAACTCACAATCCTCCTGCCTCAGCCCCCCGAGCTCTGGAATGACCCACCTGTGAGCCCCTGCACCCGGCTGAGGTCTTTGTGTTTCTCAGAGCGACCCTCGGGCCTGGCTCATGGACCACATCTCAGCTCGCCTGTCCTTGAGGGTCACCCCTGTCTGGGTGGCTATTAGTCTGTGGCCAGCAAGTACATCCACGTTCCCACTTGGGTAGAGATCAGAGGGACAGAGAGACCACATGCCCCATTGTCGTGTGGGTGGCATGCAGAGATGGCCCCATCCCTCCTGCTGTCCTAACAAGAACCTGCCCTGTGTCCACCTCTTCTGTGAGATGGGTTCCCATGTGGACCAAAAATACCCTGTGAGCACAGAGAGGGCAACAGATTGGCCTGAATCACACAGCATGGTGGTAGCATGCAGGTCTCTCTCTCCATGTGGGGACAGGTTTCAGGACCAGGTGATACTGTGTCCTCTGCTTCCTGTCCCCCCCAGACCCTGAGGGCCTGAGGAAGGCATTGCTCTTGGGTCAGGATTCCTTTGAGCCTGGCCCCCATGAGCAACCTGAGGCCCAGGGCCCAGCCCCACTCTGCCTCTGCTGGCCATGTGGACTGGTCAGTGTGCCCATGTCTGCAGGCCCCCTTGGTCCTCTGGAAGTAAGAGCTGAGGCCGGAGGCTGCAGGCAGCCTGCCCTGTGGAGATGTCCTCCCTCTTCGCTGTGTTCTCAATGATCAAATGAAGCCAGGCGCGTGGCCACGTCTGCCCACCCAGCCACTCAGGAGGCTGAGGCAGGAGGATGGCAAGGTGGAGGCCAGCCTCAGCAACAGTGGGGCCCTAGGCACCTCAGGGAGACCCTGTTTCAAATTAAAACACAAAGGAGGCGGGACGGGCTCTGGGCTCTGGTGACCCTGGGTCAATCCCTGGCACCAAAAAAAAAAAAAAGTGACTCTCCAACCGTGACAACCCCAAGGTTCTTGGAGCGTCTGCAGACGTGAGGTTTCTCCTGCATCTTGGTACGTCTGCCCAGCAGGGGCTCAGCCCTGCCGTGCCCACTGAGCTGCTCTGACCCTGGGCCCCTCTCCTGTCCCTGTGACCACCTGGCCCCCTGAGCACTGGGGGCTGCAGCCCCTTCTGTTACCAGGGCTGGGGCAGGTTCGCAGGGGGGGCAGGAGGCGGTGTCTGATCTGCCCTGCTGTGTGACTGTGGGTGGGCCGCCTGCCCTCTCTGAGCCTCACTTGCCATCTTGGGGCTCTGTGGACTCAGACTTGGGTCCAGGCTGAGCTGTCCCACGGACGGGCTGGGAGGCCCTGGACAGGTGGGTCCTGCCCCCCGGGTCTTGGCCCGAGGACCTGTGGCTGGCACCCGCGCTCTAACGGCCACTCTGTTTTCCTCCCGTGGCTGCGGCTAGACCAAGACGAGTGCCTGGCGGGCACTCACGATTGTGGCCGGCGACAGTTCTGTGTGAACACCCTGGGATCCTTCTCCTGTGTCAATCACACACTGCTCTGTGCCCAGGGCTTTATCCTCAACGCGCACAGGAAGTGCGTGGGTAAGCGCCAGGCCTCCCGCCGCCTGCTCACGGCCGCTCTGCTCCACGCGCCTGCCACGCGCTAAGGCCCCTCCGTGAGCTGTCCCCAGCCGGCACCCCCGCTCCGTCTCACGCCCTTGTCCTGGCCTCTTGTCCTGTCTTTCCTCGGGGAAGCCTCTTTGTCCAGCGACGTCCCAAGGAGTCAGAACACTCAGCAGAATGTGTCCCCAGGCTGGGTGGGTCGCTGCAGAGGGCATCAGGCACCGTGGGATCTGGAGGCAGTGGGGCAGCTGGGAGTTCCCGTCTCTGACTTTGGACAAGTCCCTTGCCTTTTCCCGGCCACAGTTTCCTAGTCTGTTACAGAGAAAGCTGCTTCCAGGTGGGGTGGTACACACCTGCCATCCTAGCTGCTCCGGAGGCTGAGGCAGGAGGATGGCAAGTTGGAGGCCAGCCTCAGCAACTTAGTGAGGCCCTAAGCAACTCAGGGAGACCCTGTCTCTAAATAAAGTAGAAAAGGGCTGGGATGTGGCTTGGGGGTTAAGCACCCTGGGTTCAATCCCTGGTACCAAATTAAAAAAAGTGGATCTTACGTTGATCTTCCTTTGATGACCACTGGACATGTACAGTCCAGAGCCTGGGTCTAGCTGTCCAGGTACTTGGGATGCATCTAGAATCTTCTCCAGAGGTTCATGACAGAGGCTGGGGTCCAGCTAATCTGGTTTTGTACCCCACCATTTGCTGGGTGACCCCGAGCAGTTCAGCTACCCTCTCTCAGCCTCTGTGGTGCCCAGTGGAGGAGGCAGGGCCTGGACCCAGTGCCCAGCCTGCGCAGGCCGCAGTGGCTGCTGGGTGATGGCGCTACGGCCTGTTCCTTGGTGCTGGTGTGGCCAGCGGCCAGGGCTCCGGGACTCTGTGGGTGGTGGGCCAAGGACACAGGAGCCCTTGGTTATCTACAGGGGATGGTCCCCAAATGGAGGTAGACGCAAAGGCGCAGCAGGGGACACAGGGGCTCAAGCTATAGCAGAGACATGGGCAGAGCAGCTGTTGTCGCTGGAGAGGGTGGAATCTGCCCGATCCCCCAGGGTGGACAGGCTCAGAACCGGGAAGCGTGTGCAGGCTGGGAGGAACGGCCCAGACGAAGGCCCAGAGGTAGGGTCTGCACAGAGGTCGCTCAGGGCCCGGGATAGGCCCCCATATTATGCCTTCTCCTTGCTTGGAGGCCATGTCCAGCCTGGAATGTCCCCTTTGTGACCCTCTGCTGCTGGGCAGACAGGCCCGGGGTGCTGGCTGAGTGACTTTCACAGACATGTTTGCCCCTGGCCTCCAGCCACGGGCAGAACATGTGCCCTCTTGAATCTGCTTGCCGGTGGCTGGCCATCCTCCTGTGCGGGTCGGGGCTGTGTGTGCGTCTGGGAAGGCAGATCCCACCGGGGCCTGTGGACGCCCTTCCCAGGATGCCCTCTTCCTGCCTGCCCCAGTGTGCGGGCTTCCAGGTGGCCTGGGAAAGAAGATCTTGTGCTCTTAGGGGTCCCCAGGCAGCCGGGAAACGGGTTTAAGAAATGAAATGCCAACGGTCCACTGAGCAAGGTTCAGGAGCACACCTCTGGCTGCCCGCCTGCTTCCTGCACCGCACACGTCCTGTCTGATCGTCTGAGTGTTCTTTATCACCCACAGGCCTGCCCCACACTCTGTCCATTACGTGCACGTCCATGACCGTCTCCCGGGGCTCCTGGGGTTCCTATGTTCCTCCGCAGGCGGGAGGGGAGGCTCAAGTCCTGCTTTTTGTACTTTATTACTCCTAAGACGTTAAACAAAATTGCTCCACCTCCTGGAGCAACATTCCCTCATCCGAGAGTGAGATAAGCACCCACCTCAGAACTGTGAGGTAGGCCAGGTGCAGGGGTGCACACCTGTCATCCCAACAGTTGGGGAGGCTGAGGCAGGAGGATCACAAGTTGGAGGCCAGCCTCAGCAATAAGCAAGGCCCTAAGCAACTCAGTGAGACCCTGTCTCTAAATAAAAGGGCCTGGGGATGGGGCTCTGGGGTTAAGCACCCTTGGGTCAATCTGGAACCAAAAAACTCTTTGAGTTCAGGTAAGAAGTGGGCTACAGCTGTGGTGTCGTGATTATTTTTCTTCAAATACATTACACAGAGGCAGTGAGCGCCCCAGCACTAGAGGCATGTGAGCCTGAGTGGGACGGTGTTGGCTGTCACCTTTGCCAGGGACTCCCCTGTGTCCTGCCCTCAGAGGACTGTCTAGTCCCCTGGGGCAGGTGCCCCAGGTGGGCTGGGCTGCAGGAAGTCGGGAGGTAGAAGAGGGCCGCTGCTGCTGCAATCCAGCCACCGTGGCTCACCTGTGATTCGGGGGGAGTCCCCTCACCCCACCCCCTGCTCCCCTAGTCCTCTTTAGTGTCTCCAGCTCCTTCCTGGACCCGCGGCCACCGGGCTCCCAGGCTCCCCTGCAGGCTGCTTCTCCAGCTGCCCCTGCAGGATGGCCACCGGTCACACGGCCCTTTCTTTCTTCCATCTTGTCTGTCAATGCATCTCATTTTTTCTGCCTCCTTTTTTTCTAGAATCTTCCAACTCCTCCTCCCACCTCCATGTGTGGTGCTCCCAGCCACCTCCGTCTCCTGCCTGGCTTGTCTTCAGCCCTAGTCCATTCTCCTCTGCAGCCAGGACACCCTCCCCCCTTCTGCGGAGAACCCTCCATGGCTCCCACCTACCCTCCATCTTCACTGGCTCAATCTTCTCTCCCCTGCAGCCACACCTCTGCCAGGGTCCTGACTGGTCCCGGCCCTCACACAGCTGGCCCCTCTGCCTGGACCATCAGTTTGGCTGTCTCTGTCACCTCTCCCAGGTTCTTGTCCACATGTCCCCTTCACTTCCTGCTGCACCGACCTCCCCACTCGTGTCCCCCTTCCTTTTCTCCATAACGCTGGTGACCACCCTCCTTGTCGTGTGCATTGATGTATCTGAGCGTCTGCTCCGTGAGGGTAGTCGTGTCTGTTCGTCTTGGTCGCTGACCTGTCCCTCTTGCCAAGAAGCGTGCTTGACACGTAGCTGGTGCCTAGTAAATCTTTGTTGAATGAAGGGAGTCTTGGATAAGGGGACATCAGCCATGTGCTCCTCTCTGGATGGTGAGTACCTCCAAGGGCAGGGCCTGGCGCTTCCTGCCTCCTGGTGGCCTGAGGTCCCCTGGTGGTGCTGGGCCTCTGGACCCAGAGCGCCCTGCAGGTCCTGACGGCCACCTCACGCACTCTCCCTGCAGACATCAACGAGTGTGTGACGGACCTTCATACGTGCAGCCGGGGCGAGCACTGCGTGAACACCCTGGGCTCCTTCCGCTGCTACAAGGCGCTCACCTGCGAGCCCGGCTTCGCCCTCAAGGACGGCGAGTGCACAGGTGAGAAGGGGCGGAGGCCGGCCTGCCGTGGGTATCCTCCCCAATCCCCGCCCGCCTCTGGCCATGCCCCTCCCCAAGCCTGGCCACGCCCCTCCCCAAGCCTGGTCACGCCCCTCCCCAAGCCTGGTCACGCCCCTCCCAGCACCAACTCCGCCCTCTGTGCCTGCTTGGCTCCTCCCTGGCCACGCCCTCGCCAGTTCCACCCACAACCCTAGCCATGCCCTTGACCAGACCCACCCCTACCAGATCCACCTCCTCCAGCCACGCCCCTGACCAGCCCTGCCCACAAACCCAGCCACGCCCCTGACCAGCCCCACCCACAGCCCCAGCCACGCCCCTGACCAGCCCCACCCATTCCAGCTACGTCCCTGACCAGCCCCAGCCCAGCTCCTTAGCCACACCCTCTCCAGCCACGCCCCTGAGCGGCCCCACCCACAACCCTAGCCACGCCCTGCCCTGGTCCGAGTGAATTGTCCTTCATTGTAAGTGTCCAGCTCTCACATCTGTTTCTTCCCCATGGAAAGACCTCACCTTCCAGTGTTGGGGGCAGAAGGGCAGAGGGTGGGGTCTGAGGACGGATGTGGGGAGGCCGCCCCCTGGAAGAGCACTTCTGTCCCTTTTACCAGAAAACTGGAGCCTTCTAAGGAGAGGCGGCGTTTCTCAACTGTCATTTCCCGAGCCGCGTCTGGGTGCCAGGGGTGGGGGTGAGGTGCAGTGTCCTCCTTCTGGCTGCGTGGGAGGGGACACGGGAACTAGGCGGAGATGGAGAGAGCAGAGTGGCTGTGGGCTGGGTGCTCCTGGGGTGGGGCGGCCCGAGGAGGCCCCTAGTGCAGGCGATGTCATCCTCGGGACTGAACAAAAGAAGAGCAGGAAGGGTGTTCCAGGCAGGGGGGCACTGTGGAGACAGGGAGGGTGGGATCCTGGCATGTTCGAGAAGAAAGACAGGCTCAGGGGTTGGGGCTTCTGTGTTACCAGTGCCGCCTCTGTGTGTGCGCAGTGCACGCGCTTGTCATCCCAGCAGCTCAGGAGGCTGAGGCAGGAGGATTGAAAGCTGGAGGCCAGCCTCAGCAACTTGGCAAGGCTCTAAGTGACTCAGTGAGATCCGGGCTGGGGACGGGGCTCAGTGGTCAAGCACCCCTGGGTTCAATCCCCGGTACCAAAAATAGAAAAGCATCCACGCAGGACCTCTCTTAGGGGTGTAAGCTGTTGTCACCATGTGCTCACGACAGTACCTGGAACCCCGGGGCAGCTCGGTAAATGAGCTCATGCCATCGCACTCTGGGGACACGGGCCACACTAGTGACAGGACTCTGCCAGCTTCCTGCAGCAACCTTTGAGCCATCCTGCATCCTGAGGGCAGGGCTGGGTGGGCTGGGTGCAGGGCAGGGGCTGCCCTTCACCCCGGGCCTCTGTGTGCCAGACGTGGACGAGTGTGCGACGGGCACCCACAACTGCCAGGCGGGCTTCTCGTGCCAGAACACCAGGGGCTCCTTCTACTGCCAGGTGCGGCAGCGCTGCATGGAGGGCTTCCTGCAGGACCCCGAGGGCAACTGCGTGGGTGAGTGGGCGTGGCTCAGCAGGGCCCCCTCCTCAGGCTCCTCTGGAGGTGTCCTCCAGCTCCCAGCGCTGTTATTTTGGGCACTGGGGATTGAACTAGGGACACTCGACCCTGAGCCCCGTCCCCAGTCCTGTTTCCTGTTTTATTTAGAGACAGGGTCTCCCTGAGTTGGTTAGGGCCTAAGTTGCTGAGGCTGGCCTCCAACTCGCGATCCTCCTGCCTCAGCCTCCCAAGCCCCTGGGATCACAGGTGTGCCCCACTGCAGCTGTCTGCTCCCAGCACTTTGAGACCAGGTGGACCCAGCTTGCGGCTCTGTCACAGCCTCTGTCTCCACCTGCAATGGGCATGCCCAGTGGCCAGCCCCAGGAGATGCTTGCAAAATGCTACCTGCCCTCCCCACCTCAGTCGCCTCACCTTGGCAGTTACTTGTCCTGTGGCCTCGGTTTACCCATTCTCGGGGTGGGACTGGAAGAATGCATATCACCTGGCCTGTGACATCTGATACGGTGACCTGGTACAGACACTGGTTTCACAGCACAGCCCCACGGAAAACTCAGGTCCCGGCATCGTGGTGCACTAATCCAGCAGCTCAGGAGGCTGAGATACGAGGCTGAAAGTTGGAGGCCAGCCTCAGCAACTCAGCCAGACCTGTGTCTAAATAAAAAACAAGATAGGGATGGGGGTGTGGCTCAGTGGTTGAGGGCCCTGGGTTCAATCCCCAGCACCAAAACACGACAAGTGCTAGTGAGACCTTCTAGAATGATCCCAAGGATTGAGAGCTACAGTTTGATGGATGCTGGGCCAGTTGTTGTCCCCAAGAGGTTCTGAGGGCCCACACTGCCCCCACCCATCATCGTCCCCTTCCAAGAAGCTGCGGGTCAGCCACAGGAGGTCCCAGCTCCCCAGAAGCTGTGGGCCTGCTCCCTCGGAGGTACAAGCTCAGCGTCTTGTATGAGGGACACTGAAGGCCACATTCAGTCTTGGGAATGAGCTGTGCAGAGGGACAGGGGAAGGACAGGTGCTGTGCAGAAGTCTGGTCTCCCTAGACTGGTCCCGAAGGTTGTCCCGTGGAGATGATATCAGGGCAGGGACTTCAGGGAGTACACAAGCCGGCTAGGGAAATATTAGAGGTCAGTGTAGGCCGGGAAACAGGCAGCGTGTGCAAAGGCCCTGTGGTGGGGCTGTGCCTGCATATTGTGGCTTCGTGGAGGACTGTGGGGCTGGGAGAAGGGGGTGCAGGCCAGGCTAGGCCCATGGGCCCCAAAGCCCTGTCCACCCCTGCCCTGGAGTCTGGGACCAGCCGCTTCCCAGTGCAGCCCTAGGCTCAGGGAAAGGCCCCTGCCAGGCTCCCTGTCACCCACCTCCCTTCTGCAGACATCAACGAGTGCACGTCGCTGCCGGAGCCCTGCCGCTCGGGCTTCAGCTGTGTCAACACCGTGGGCTCCTACACGTGCCAGAGGCACCCGCTGGTCTGCCGGCGCGGCTACCACGCCAACCAGGACGGGTCGGCCTGTGTGGGTAAGCCACCGGCCTCCCTGCCTCCTGGCCTCCAGGCCTCTGCCTGCCCGGGGTTCCCAGCCACAGGAGGCTGGCAGAAGGAGCGGGACTCAGCTGCTGCCCCCCGCTGTCCTCCCCAGACGTGGACGAGTGTGAGACGGGGCTGCACCACTGCGGGGACACACAGGTGTGCCACAACCTTCCCGGGTCCCACCGCTGCGACTGCAAGCCGGGCTTCCAGAGGGACGCCTTCAGCCGCTCCTGCATCGGTAGGTGGGGTGCAGTGGGTGCAGGCGCGCCCTCCGGGGTCCCTCGGGGTCCCCCAGGGTCCCCCGCAGCCAGGGTGGTGCCCGCCGCCCCTCCCGGAGGCCAGCCTTCCCCTGCCCCTCCTGTGCCCAGTGGGACCCGGGTGCAGGGTGGCCTCCCACGTCCGCTGCCGCTGTCCCCGCAGACGTGAACGAGTGCTGGGCCTCGCCGGGCCGCCTGTGCCAGCACACATGCGAGAACACGCTGGGCTCCTACCGCTGCGCCTGCGCCTCGGGCTTCCTGCTGGCCGCTGACGGCAGGCACTGCGAAGGTACCCACCCGCCTGGCCCCTGGCCGCCTGGGGACGCCCACCGTGCTGGGAGGGGCCCCCAGAACCCACCCCCGAGGGCCCCCAAGCCCCTAGGTCCCTGGTGGCCCATTTCCCTGGCTCTCCAGAAGCCCCAAGTGCCCGTGTTTATGGAGTCGGTTTGAACGGCCCTGGGTGGACTTCAACTCTCTCTTTTTTTTTTTAATAGGGTCATATCCTGAACCCCGTCCCCAGCCATTTTTATATATTATTTAGAGACAAGGTCTCCCTGAGTTGCCTAGGGTCTCACTAAGTAGCTGAGGCTGGCCTCCAACTTTCAGTCCTCCTGCCTCAGCCTCCCAGCCCCTGGGATCCCACAGGCACCACTGCACCGGGCTCCCTGCTACTTTTGACATAGTGATTGTTTGACTTGCTTGTCACTTTGCCCCTGTGCTCTTCTGTGTGTGCACGTGACCTTCCTGACTTGGGGACTTGTCTGTCTGGCTCATGGGTATGTCCCCAAGTACGCCCCATAGCAGGGACCTGGCAGCCCTTGTGGAGGCCTGTGTCAGCACCCAGGTGGCCACACCCCCAGAGCCGCGTGGGGGCAGCACCAGGCCCCCAAGCACTGACCTGACCTGTGACTACCCCACTGGGGGCAGCCCCCGCCCTGGCCCCGCCCCGCCCCTTGCCCCCGACTGGCTCCCTGTCCTCCTCCTGGCCTCTGGCTCTCCACTAGCCCCCAAAACGTGAGAACTGACCGTTTCTAAAGGTGAGGCTCCGGGACAGCCGACCCCAGCCTCACCGCCTGCCCCTGCCGCCCTGCAGATGTGAACGAGTGCGAGGCTGGGCGCTGCAGCCAGGAGTGCGCCAACATCTACGGCTCCTACCAGTGCTACTGCCGCCAGGGCTACCAGCTGGCCGAGGACGGGCACACCTGCACAGGTGGGACTCCCTCGCCCGTGGGCCGCCCTCACCCCGTGGGACTCCCTCACCTGGCGCCCCTCCCGAGGGCCGCCCTTGCCCGGGCTCCAGGCTCCCAGAGCACTGCTCCAGGGCTGGGCGCCCAGGGCCTGCAGCGGTCTGTCGTGAGGTCCATGTTCCAGTCCCAGCCCTTCAGTCCCCTGCCGTGGTGTCTTGGGGAACTGCTGGGCCACTCTGACCTCAGGCTCCTCCTCTGTAACCGGGAGACGCCCCGGCCTCTCTGGTGAAGGATGGAGTCAGATCTGGGACGGAGGCTGCGCAGTCCTCGGCTGCTGGGCACTTGCTCTGCAGCCCTGGCCGACTTTCTTCTGTTGCTGTCAGCGGCTGGGACCTGGGGTGGGCTGGGGTCACCAGGGCCCAACTTCTCCCTGGCAGACATTGACGAGTGCGCTCAGGGCGCGGGCATCCTCTGCACCTTCCGCTGTCTCAACGTGCCCGGGAGCTACCAGTGCGCGTGCCCGGACCAGGGCTACACCATGATGGCCAACGGGAGGACCTGCAAGGGTGAGCAGTGGCCCTGCCCTACGGGGCTCAGGGGCTCCAGGCAACACAGGGAGGCTTAGCGCACGAGCAGAGAAAGGCCTGCGCCACCAGGGTCATGTTAACTGAGGCCTAGGTTTAGGAGGAAGGAGGCAGGTCTTGGGGTACTCGATCCAGTTCAGAATCTCCCAGGCCTGGACTCAGCCTGGACCCCGGCCTGGAAATGGGACAGGGATCCCACGGGCTGGTTTTTTTTTTTTTTGTTTTTTTTTTAATACCAGGGATTAAACTCGGGGCCCTCGACCCCTGAGCCACACAGTCTCCCTGAGCTGCTTAGGGCCTCCCTTATTGCTGAGGCTGGCCTCCAACTTGTGATCCTCCTGACTCAGCCTCCCTAGCTGCTGGGATGACAGGCGTGGGCCACTGCACCCGCGACCCTGCCCATTTTTGACAGTAAAAACAAAGAACAGAAAGAATTGGAAGACACTTGGGTTTAGCCGTCTTGGAGTAGATGCTCCGGGAAGGTGGAGCCACGTCTCCCTTGCTCACCCCGCTAGAGCAATGCCCAGCACACAGTAGGTGCTCAACGAACATTTGATAGACAGCTGGATTGACAGACAGCTGGTGTCAGTGTACTTGGATACATTAGATTTCCTTCCATCTTTCCTTGTGCAAGCACACACACACACACACACAGTTGGCCCTTTGTGTCTGCAGGTTCTTCTTCCTCAGATTCAACCAAATGTGGGTTAAACGTATTAAAATTCGCCCGGCACAGTGGTGCACGCCTGGAATCCCATCCGATCGGGAGGCCGAGGCAGGAGGATCGCAAGTTGGAGGCCAGCCTTAGCAACTCAGCGAGACCCTGTCTCTAAATAAAACATAAACAGGGCTGGGGACGGGGCGCAGGGGTTAAATGTCTCTGGTTCAGTCCCCGGGGCCATAAAAAGCAAGGAAGTCAAGGCTTCCTGTGGGCCTGGTGAGGCCTTCCTTCTGCTCTGGACATGGCCATCTGCGCTGGCCCCGGGCAGAAGCTAAAGCAGCCCCGCATCCTGCCCTGCCCACGGCCAGGCACCTGGGTCCCCGGTGTGGGAGGCCCGGGGCAGAGGCCAAGGAGTGGAGGAGGGTCTGGCTTCCTGTGGTGACCGTGGCTGCCCAGCCTCAGCCACCCTGACCTGGCCTCAGGCCGTGCTCCTCGCACTTGGCTGGGGCAGCCGTGGGGCGGACGGATGCCCCGAGTCCTGCAGGAGCTCTGCTGGCCAGCAGCCCGGGACAGAGTGTCCAGAGCTAGGGGTTGGGGCTCGTCCTTGTTCCTGTGGCCTGGGCGGCCTGCGGGTTCCAAGGACACCGGTCCCTGCCTCCTGGGCTGCTCTGGGTGTCATGGGAAGGTCAGGGTGGACTCTGCAGGGAGGTCGTGGTCATCGTCACCACCTTGTCACCACTGCCACAAAGGGCTGGTGTTTTTCCTGGCACCTGAGGGCACCTGGGTTCCTTGTGTTTGGCCAGAGGCTGACCAGGGGGCTCCCCCGGGCCCCGCCCAGCCCTCTCTGCCTTACTGAGAGGCAGGGCCTCGCCCAGCCGTTCTGGCCTCACCAAGTGGCTGCGGCTGGATTTGAACTCGCGATCCTCCGGCCTTGGCCTCCCTAGCTGCTGGGCTGACTGGCTGCCCCACTGCCCAGTGGAGCCCGGATTTGATACCCTTGGAGCCCAGCCCCCTGCTGACACCGAGTGACGGCAGGGACTCTGTCCCCTGGATCTGAGCTGCCCACGCCCCAGGAGGCCAGGTCTGCTGGCAGAGATGGGGGTGGACTGAGCCAGGGCAAGCTCTCGGGTGTCACCGCGCAGCGCTCCAGGGGTCACCTGGGGCCTCCCGGGACTGTCCTTTCTGCACCAAGTGGCTGGGTGCCGGGGTCCGTCCATCTGTCTGTCTGTCTCACGCGCTGCTCCGAGCCTTTTCTGGGTTGGCGTGTCCGTGGGTCGGTCTGTCTGGGGCTGTGAGCTGCAGAGCCCTGAGTGGCTGTCCCCATGCCCCTGTGGGTGCCGCAGAGCCCGTGCGTGCGTGTGGTGGCTGTGTGTGCAAGGGCTGTGCACAGGCCGCATTCCTGGAGCATGAGTGTCCCGTCTGGCGGGGCCCTGGGCGGCTGCGCGTCCCCAGGCGGGGCCCTGCATGTGTCCAGAAGCACGTGGGGGGCGGCTGCCCTTGGCGGCCATTGGTCCTTCTGGGTGCCTGGGATGGGAGGGACAAGCAGCCCTGTCCTCCCAGAGCCCAGGCTGAGGAGGGGCGGGTGGAGGTGAGACAGCCATGCAGCAGCCTTGGTGTGTGTCAGAGGGTGACAGACGGTGACAATGGTTCAGGGACGAGCACGGGGTCGGCAGGGGGGACAGCATTGAGTCGCCTGGTGGGCCATCCTGCAGGAGGGACGTGGCACCCGAGGCCTGGGCGTGAGTGGGAGCCAGTGTGGGAAGATGCGGGGAAGCTGTCGTGACCGCTGCAACGGCATGTGCAAAGGCCCGGGGGTCAGGCCAGGCCGCTGGCTGTCCAGGTGTCCTGCAGGACCGTGGCCCCTGTGGTCTGTCTCAGGCTGGGTCCTGGGAGCCCCTCTCACTGTCCCTCCTGTCCCCTCAGACCTGGACGAATGTGCCCTGGGCACCCACAACTGCTCCGCAGCCGAGACTTGTTTCAACATCCAGGGTGGCTTCCGCTGCCTGCGCTTCACGTGTCCCCCCAACTACGTCCAAGTCTCCGAAATGTGAGTCCCCTGAGTCCTGGCCTTGCACCCCCAGCCCTGCGCTGATCCCGCATTGCCTGGCCAAGGGACAGGCCCTGCCGCGGTCACCTCCTGCCCCACGCCCCGACGCCGTGTCGCGTGCAAACGGAAACGGCTCTCACAGCGTGGAGCAGGGGACCCGGAGAAGCCCACGCCCCATGCCTCTGGCCCTGTGTCCCTCTCTTTGTCCCTATGTCTCTGTCTCTCTGTCCCTATTTCTCTATCTCTCTGTGTCTCTTTCTGTCTCTGTGTCTCTCTTTGTCTCTCTCTGTCCCTCTCTCTGTCTCTGTCTCTCTTTCTGTCCCTGTCACACATAAAGACAACACATGGTCTGTCTGCAGCCTGAGTGACAAAGGTACCCAATACTCCATACCCCGGGTGACAGAGGTCCACGGTCCCATTCTGTCTCTGGGGGCCAGAGCCGTGGCTGTGGCCTAGGCTCAGGGTCTCCTGGGGCTGCAGTGACCCCCTGGGGGCCGCGCTATCCCAGGGTTGGACGGCTCGAGTGGCTCCGGGCGGGAGGCCCGTGCGGAGCGCAAGCCGCTGTCCTCTTGGAAGTGACAGCACATGACCTGTGCCCCTGGCCACACAGCCTTGCACTGCCAGAGCGGGGTGGGGGGAAGGCCAAGCAGGACATGGCTGGCAGCAGGGGTCCCTAAGTGCGATGGGAAGAGGGAGCAAGCCGGGAGGAGAGGGGGAGAGCAGGAAGGAAGAGTGGCAAGAACAGGAGCCAGCCGGGCGGTGGCCACACTGCCGTCCCAGCAGCTGGGGAGGCTGAGGCAGGAGGATGGCAAGTTGGAGGCCAGCCTCAGCCACTTAGGCCCTGAGCAGCTCAGTGAGAGCCTGTCTGTAAATGAAAAGCAAACAGGGCTGGGGACGGCTGGGGTCGAGGGCTGGGGTTCCCTCCTGCTGCAAAAAAGGAGCCCCCCGCGAACCCCGCCCGGCTGCCTGCCCCGCGTCCTCCCGCGTCCTCCCTGACGCAGGCGCCGCTGGCCCGCCCCCGCCCGCAGGAGGTGTGAGCGCGCGCACTGCCCGGACCCCGCCGAGTGCCAGGCGTCCCCGGCGCGCATCACGCACCACCAGCTCAGCCTGCAGACGGGGCTGCTGGTGCCCGCGCACATCTTCCGCATCGGGCCCGCGCCGGCCTTCGCGGGGGACACCATCTCGCTGACCATCACCCGGGGCAACGAGGAGGGCTACTTCATCACGCGCCGCCTCAACGCCTACACGGGGGTGGTGACCCTGCAGCGCCCGGTGCTGGAGCCGCGCGACTTCGCCCTGGACGTGGAGATGAAGCTGTGGCGCCAGGGCTCGGTCACCACCTTCCTGGTCAAGATGCACATCTTCTTCACCACCCTGGGCCCCTGAGCCCTGCTGCCTGCGCCACCTGCCACCCCAGAGTCCGCCACTCGGTCTCCCGAGGTCCTGGCCTCTCCTGTGCCCGCCCGGCCCGGGAGGGGGGGAGCTTGTTATGGAGGCTCTCGGCCCACGGGGTGCAAGGTCAAGGTCACTGCGGTGCCCAGAGGGCAAGGCCCCGATGCTGGACCCTGACTGACTCACACCCCCCAATGACAGTGACCACTTGGGGCTGCTGGACTCAACTGGAGGGCCTGGCCCCAGAGCTGACATTCCATTTCCTGTTTCACTGTGATGAGTGCTGTCCCTTTTTTTTTTTAATCATTTTTAAAGTTTGTTTAATTATAAAAGTAGCCACGTTGTGAGGAACTGAGTAGCACGAAAGGATCATAAAGTTCGGAGTGACGTGTCCCTTGGTCCCTTCCTTTCTGTTGATCTCGACAGTGGGCTCTGGATGTCACTTGCTCCCCCAGCTGGCCCAAGCTGTTGGGTTGTGGATCAGGTTCTTTTTTGGGGGGGCGGTGGCTCCCAGGAATTAAGCCCAGGGAGCTTAACCCCTGAGCCCGGTCCCCAGGTCCCTAGCCCTTTTTAGTTTTTGTTTGAGACAGGGTCTCACTGAGTTTACCAGGGCCTTGCTATATTCCTAAGGCTGGCCTCCACCTGGAGATCCTCCTGCCTCAGCCTCCCGAGCCCCTGGGATGACAGGCGTGGGCCACTGCCCTTGAAAAGGTTTTGAGCCAGGGTGTGACACTGAGAACTCTTACATAAACATTGGCCTCCCAGTAAAGCTGTTGTCTGCAGAGGTTTTGTCCCCTGGCCCCGAAGACCTCGTCGCAGGAGGCATGCAGCCGCTCCCGGAGGTCTCCACCTGGGGATGGGGCGCTGGAAGTTCCGTCCCGTCCCGGTTCAGGATTTGAGCAACGGTCCCCTCTGCAGCTGCGCGGCTCCTTCCCGCAGCCCTGGGTTTGGGCACATCTGCGGGGCAATGGCGCCCCCTCGTGGCCACAGCGCCAGCCTGGCCGCTCTGCCGGGGCTCGGGGAGGGGTGGGCGGGCAGGTGGCTGCAGTAGCTCTTATTCCTGATGCCATCGTACATGTCTCAACCCGTGGAGAGCACCCCACCGAGAGTGAACCCCAGAGTGACGGGTGGCCTTTGGGTGGCCCTGTGTGATGTAGGCTCATCACTTGCAAAAGATGCGTCAGCCTGGGTGGGATGTTGGCGGGGAGAGGGGGGCGATGGCCTTCCATTAATGGAGCAGAGGGTACAGGGGAGCTTTTTCTGTACCTTCCACGCAATTTTGCCGTGCATCTAAAGTAGCTCTGAAAATGTTTATTGAAAACCGGGCGCCTTGGCGCACGCCTGTCAATCATCCCAGCAAATTGGGAGGCTGAGACAGGAGGATGCGAATTCAAAGCCAGCCTCCCTAACGCAGTGAGACTCTGTCTAAATAAAAAAATGTATATATAAAAGGCGGGGGCTCCGCGGCCTAGCGCCCCTGCCCTGGACAGTCACTGCAACGAGGAGGAACTCGCTGGGGGGCTGTGGAACCTCGGGGGACCGCGCCACGACGAGGGTCCTGGGCTCTCTGGAGGAGCCCTTTGGTGGCCCTGATGAAGCAGCAGGGCGGGTCGGGTGCAGTGTCGAGCTGTGAAAGTTTGGGGCAGCAGTGGGAGTTCCGGGGTGCAGAGTGCGGCGATCCGTGCAGAGTCCCAGCAGCCGAGGACCCTGAGCGCCCGCCTACCCGGCTGGAGGCGCCACCCCAGGTCCCAGCCACGGCCAGCGCGCAGCGACCCCTGGCGGCGGAGCGCGGGATCACTAGGGGCCGCGCAGGCGCAGAGCAGCGGGGAGGCTGCCCGGGCTGGACGGGAGCGGAGTGGGGTCGCGCTTGGGAAGGAACATCGGGCGACATCTGCTACGCCGTGTCATGTGTCGTATTGGGAACCCCTCTTAGCGCTTTGCCGGCCACCATCGGCATCTACTGGCGCTCGGGAAGGTGCAGGCGACGAGGCGGTCCCTGGGGCCTCCGGTGGGGACGTCGCACTGTCCAGATGGGTCTGCTGACCACAGGACGTGTGGATCTAGACACCCAAGTGACAAATAGGCGCCACTCGGAGTCAGGCCGGGGCGGCAGGGTGACGTGCTCCTCCAAGCCCGTGGTGGGGACTGCTGCTTCGTGGCCAAGGGTACATGGGGACAGGAGCGTGGGGACACGCGGGAGCCTAGCAGGTGGCGGGGAGAGCCTAGCAGGTGCGCCCACCCTTCGGTTCTGTGTCCAGCCTGGTCCTTCTGGCCCTGGGGGGACACCTTGCCCAGGGTCCCTGGGGATGGCCAGCCTTCGGGACCCTCTGCTTGCCTCCTGGGAGGTGACCGTGCTCAGCCGATGGCGTGGCCTTCTTGCCTGCCTTCCTGACCTCCCCATTTTACAGATGCGGAAACAGAGGCCCAGAGAGGTTGACTGTTCCTCTCAGGGCAGCTCAGCTTCCTTATCTGCCAGGTCAGCAGGTGACAGGAGTGTCTGCAGCCGGGCTGGCAGGGGAAGTCCCCGCTGTGACCTGTCCCCTGGCACATTTTTCCTGAGGTCCCTGGCACACCCCTGCTGACCCTGTCCTGCCCACCTCCGGCTGCCCTCAGGGGGTTGGCAGCTCCCTGCTGCGGTCCCCACTGCCCCACGCGTCCCCTGAGGGTGTGAGGATGGATGCCCCCTCTGGGTCCCCAGTGGCCAGCACACAATGGCATGAGGATGGCTGGTCTCTCCAGTGTTCCTGCAGCACGCCCAGGCGGGGTCAGCTGGGGCTGGGTGGCCGTGGTGGCCGCGGCTGGGTGAGGGCTCCTTCTGGGGACACCCATCTCACCAGCACTTGTGCCATCTGCTGCAGACCCCCGGGGGCTCCTTGAGGATGCTTTGCTGTCCCTTGGACACAGACACCTGAGTGTTCCTGCTAGGCTCAGCCTTCTGTGGCTCACTGTCATTTGTCCCTAAAGGTCACAGCAGGGCAGGGCACATCCTTTCTCCTGTGCATTTATCAGGTCAGAAGCTCGAGGCTGGTCCAGCCCAGCGGGGGCAGCATTTCTGAGCTTGTCACCGGGGTCACCAGCTGCTCAGGTGGAGACCTTCAGAAACCTGACGCCCCTCGGTCACCCCCATATCCAGATCCTGCAGGATTTAGATGGGGTCCCAGAACATTCCAGAACCCGACTTCTTCCCTCCCTCTCCTTCCCGACACTCCACCGCTCCAGAGCCTCATCACTTTCCTGCTCCTCTTGTTCCTGTCCCCGTCACCTCCAACTGGCCACCATATTCACAAAGACCCCTCTCCTCTTACCTTTTGTAGCTTTCGTTTTTTGGGGGGGTACAAGGGACTGAACCAGGGGGCCCTTGACGACTGAACCCCGTCCTTAGCCCCATTTTGCGTTTTATTTAGAGACAGGATCTCACTGAGTTGCTCAGGGCCTCATTTTTGCTGAGGCTGGCCTCCAACTGGTGATCCTCCAGCCTCAGCCTCCCAAGCTGCTGGGAGGACAGGCGTGGGCCACGGAGCCCGGGTCCTTTCTGTGGCTTTTGTAAGAGCAGATTTACCTGCTGGGATTATTTTATGCACTGAGGTGGGCGTCCATGGTCTGGGGGTCCCAAGAAACAGACCTTGGGGTGTGCGGGTGTCCCAAGGTGGGGACCCCGGTGCAGCCAGCCGGAAGTGGGACTTGTAGAAACTGTCTGCGCCCAGGCCTCAGTTTCCCCACCTGTGCCCCGGGACCTGGCTGCTGTCCCGGCCGGTGCTGCTAGTCCTGTGGGGACCAGGAAGAGGGGTCACCACGGAAGCAGCGCGGGTCAGGAGGCATCTCCGCGCCATGGTGGCCCGGGGACCCCTTGCGCCGGCTGCGGGAGCTGCTTAAGGTTCCTGATTGTCCGGGGCAGTGACCACGACTTGGGGACCTCGTGCTGCGCAGTCCCTTCCCGCCCCTCCCTGCGCTGGCGGCTGCTTCCCAGGTGCAAAGGGCGGTTCCAGAGCGCAGGGCCCACGTCCTCGCCTCTGGTGGCCTCAGGAGCGGGTTCCGCCCCTTCTGCAGGTCCTGGCTGCTGACCTGTGGTCGGGCCCCAGGCCCCGGGCCTTGGGGCGAAGCCTGTCCCTTGGCACATTTTCCTGGGGTCCCTGGCACACCCCTGCTGACCCTGCGCATCGCGCACCACCGGAACGGGGCCTCGCCGGGCAGGTGGGCGTCCCCCGCGTCCCTCGGAGTGACCGCCGGTGACAGGGCCTTGGCTCCCTCCCCAGGGCGATGGCCTCCCCAGCGCAGGGCTGCAGCCAGCGCCCGGGACCCGGGGCTGGGCGGTCCCTTCCCTCCATCGGCCCTGCGCGCTGCAGCCGGTGCCCTGCCCTGCCCTGGCCTGGAGCCTCGGGGACAGGAAGGCGCGACCCGCCAGGAGCCGTCCCTGGCCAGCAGGTGGCGGGACCCGGGCACGTCCCTCGCGCTGCCGCCCTCCGCTGGCCCGGGCCGGTCCTGGGGCGCCCCGTCCTCCTCCCGCCGCCCCAGCTCCGCGCAGGAAGGACCTGCCCGCGCCCAAGGTCAGCGCCGCCTGCGGCCGCCAGGGGGCGCTCGCGCCGGGGACCGCGGGTGCCCGGGACCCACCGCCCTGGCCCCTGCCCCGTCCCCGGCTCTGGAGCAGGTGACGGTCCCCTGAGCGGGGCCTGGGCTGGAGGGAGACGCCAAAAAGGCCCTGGGGACCCTTCTCTAGGCGCCACCTTCCCTGGCACTGCTCAGAGGACCCCTAGCCCCAGGGGGACGGACCTCAGGGGGTCGCAGGCCACTTGGCTCAAGGGCAGGTGGTCAGAAAGCTCTGCACCGCCATCCTTCCCAGAAAGCAGAAGGTGGGGGGTCCCGGGATCCCTCCACAGGGGGCGTCCCCAGCCACCCTCCTCTGCTCTGTCACATCCCAGGGCCAGAGTCCGCGGAGTTCAGGGTCGGAGTCAGACTCTCCGCGTTTCCCAGCTGTGTGACCCTGGGCAAGTTCCTCAGCTTCTCTGTGCCTGGCTTCCTCCCTGAGAGACTTGGCAATCGGAAGACCAGAGACTTGCAGCAGAGTGTCCCCCACAGGTCACCAGAAGCACCCAGTGGACGGCTGGATCCGTCTTTTCTGCTTCTGGGAAGAAAAGAAAACAAGAGGCCCCAACAGGTTGAGCCGTAGAGTTGCAGTCTGTGCCAGGCCAGGGCCATGGCCTTGGGGACACGGACCGCCTGCATAGCGTGGGAAAGCCATTGAGCACTGGGACCTCAGTCTCTGTATCTGTAAAATAGGGTCATGGACGAATGCAGGGCTGCTGTTCAGGATGGGATGTGGTATACAGTAAGTGCTCAATAAAGGCGATTGTGGCATACAGCGGGTGCTCAATAAACGTAATTAGTGGCATATAGTAGTTGCTCAATAAAGGTGACTAGTGGTATACAGCAGGTACTCAGTAAAGGGGATTGTGGCATACAGTGGGTGCTCAGGAAAGGGGATTGTGGCATTCAGTAGGTGCTCAGCAAAGGTGATTAGCTGTCTCTGCAACCAGGCCAAGCTTTGCTCTTCCTCCTGGAAGGTTGCTGCACAGGGGACAGCAGCCCTCCGTGCCCTGGCTGTCCCCTGAGCCATCGAGTCCTTTCCCCTGCTGAGGCTGCCACCTTCTGCAAGGGCCAAGGCTGGGCAGGGGGAATGTGCTCGCTTGTCACACGTGGCCGAGTGGCGCGGGTGGGGTGAGTGAGACCCAGGGAGGCACGGCGCCCTCCCTCCCGTCTTGCACCCCGTGTCCCCTGGCCTTCTGTCCAGAGCGGGTCGCCCCTCTCTGAGGCCCGCTCCGCAAGGCTGCAGCAACCCCTTTCGACCACACGGGGGCAGCAGAGGACGCAGCTGGGCGGACCGTGAGCGCTCAGGGGACTCTCGGGCAGCAGGGGCTGCAGACGCCTGGGTCCCTGTCCCCTCCTCTGCCCCCAGCCTGGACAGCCCCTCCCTGCGACAGACACAGTCCTGGCATCCCGGGGGCTACTTCCTGCCCAGGTCCTATCCTGCCATGACCTTGGGGCTCTTCGTTCCTAGGGCTGTGACTCCTGGTGTCCCTGTCCCCCCTCCACGTCCCCAGGGCCAGATGGAGGCCTGCAGATCTCCACAACCTGGTCCCTTTCTTTGGACTCTTAGGACCTCCCAGGGGAGCGGAGGCCCCATCTTCCCCGCTGCCTGCAGAGGAGCCCCTGGGGTTTGAATGTTCTTTGGGATGCATGCTGTGTCTCCGGCGAGTGGGCAGCCCCGGAGGGCCAGGTGGAGGGGGTAGTGATGGCGCAGGTGGGACCTGGAGGCAGAGAGGAGGGAAGGGGCTTTGGGGTGCCCCCTGGGAACCCCTGTCCTGGTAGTAAAACCTTCCAGGAGACGTACAGTCGCCCCATTACCGGGCAGAAGCTCTTCGCCTCTTTCCTCTGGGTGTCCTGCTGAGGTAGCTGCGGCCTTTGGCAGTTGTTCCTCGCAGCCCCCCGTGGCTGCCGTGCCCCGGGCGTCTTCCTGGTATTTACAGTGAAAACAGCCATTGAAGCCATTCAGAAAAAAAAAAAGAAAATCATTTCGGCACTTCCACTTTTGAGAACAACCCGGGCAGGGCAGGTGGGTTCTTGTCGGTGATAAGCACCATCTGCTCCTTCCATAATTACTATTTGAGATAATTATGAAAAAGAATTTAAATACTCGAGGCATGCACGGGGCGGGACTTACTTTCTCCTCTCATTTCTGAATATTTCTCCTGCAAGTTGGAGTCTTGTCCCGACTGGGGGGGCGGGGGGGGGGCGGCTCCAGGTCCCAGGGACAGCGAGGCCCAGGAAGAGGGAGACCTTGAGGTGGTGGCACACACCTGGGGTGGGGGGGAGACCTGAACCCGTCAGCTGGGCCACCCCGGGAGCTGACCCTGCCTCAGTCCTCTAATCTGTGAAATGGGCTTAGCGGCTGGGCTTCCTCTAGACACGGCCATAAAATCCAGGCTGATCCTATATAAAAAGCACTCGGCACTAATGACGTGGACAGCCCTGGGCCCTTCCTTGGCCCCGCAGGGACCGGGGCAGATGGCAGCTCTTTGCATTCCTGCAGCAGTAGAAACCCAGGACTTGGGGAGGCCGCCCAGGGAGTCTGGACTCTCTCCTTTGATTCTTTCTTATTTCTTTCTGGTACTGAGAACTGAACCCAGGGGTGCTTAACCCCTGAGCCCCGTCCCCAGACCTTTCCGTAATTTATTTAGAGACAGGGTCTCGCTGAGTTGCTCAGGGCCTCGCTGTTGCTGAGGCTGGCTTTGAACTTGCGATCCTCCTGCCTCGGCCTCCTGAGTGGCTGGGATGACAGGCGAGCGAGACCTTGCTGGCTTAGCCTGGGAAGGAATGGTGAGTCGGAAGTCAGGAATCGTGGGCCCCTGGGGGAAGCAGTGAGAGAGGGGTGTGGAGGCAGGTGGCTGGCCCCAGAGAAGCAGAGTTGGCTCAGGTCTGTGCCCACAGGGCGGCCGTTGGCAGAGCCCAGGTCCCCTGAGGCTCTGATGGGTAGGAGGGAGGCAGGGGACTGGCCTCCGCGATGTTGAGTCATAGGGACTTCTGACCTATCAGGAGAGGCCTAGGTTAGGCGCTGGCTGTGTTCTGACTCATCGTCTAGACTCAACACAGATCCATGTCTGACTCAGGTCTCAGATGTGCCCAGTGTACAACAGTAGTGCCAACGAAAGCCCCCGGAGAGCACCGCCTCAAGAGAGGGACTTCTGTCCCTTTCCTATTTAAACTCTCAGGAAGGTGGCACAGATCTGACAAGCGAACTAGCCTCCTTTTAGCGTCTGGCTCCACGAACCCGAGGAGGAGATCTTGCCCTTGTGGTCCAGAATGGCTGCCACAGTTCCAGCCATCACATCTGGATGAAGTAGCAGGTTGGAGGAAGGAGGGAAGAAGAAAAAGAGCCACGCTGCGGGTACCAGATGTGTTTTCAGACAGTCTTCTGGAAGCTGATGGGGGATAGTGCTTTGCTATGTCCCACTGGTGGCAGGAAAATCACAGGGGGCTTTCAGACACAGGGGCCAGGGCAAGCAGACCCTGCTGGAAATCCAGGAACGCGGAGCATGGCGCTGGGTCCTCAGTCGACCCTGCCCTAGAGCAGCCCCGGCGCCTTCTTGCCCTGACTCCAGTGTCCCCAGGGCCGCGCCACACGGTGCCCCAGGCCCAGGTCTTCAAGCGCAGAACGCGCCGCGAGGCCACCAGCGAGTTCCCACAACCGGAGCGACACTGCGCGCAGGGAGCCTGCGGCGCATGCGCGGTGCCCGGGTGGGCCTTCCCGGCCTGCGGGCTGTGCGCCTGCGCTGCTCCTGGAGTCCCGGCCCCGGCCTGTCCGCGCATGCGCCCGACTCAGACTCAGGCCCCGGGGCGGCGGCGGGGCGGCTCCTTCCCCGGGAGGGTGTGGCGCGGTCTCTGGGGGCTGCGGGGCGCCCCAGAGCGAGTGCAGGCACCGGGGTCAGCGGGGAGCCGTGGCTGTTGGGGTCCCAGCCTCGCCTCCTCCTGGGTAGGCGAAGAAAGGCCAGCGGGGGCGGAGGCCACGCCTGTCCTGCCAGAGGCTCTGGAGGCTGAGGCCGGAGGATCGCGAGTTGGAGGCCAGTCTCAGCCAAAGCGAGGCCCTGAGCAACTCAGGGAGGCCCTGTCTCTAAATAAAAGGCATCACAGGGCTGGGGACGGGGCTCAGGGGTCAGTGCCCTGGGTCAGTCCCTGGTGTCCCCCCCCAAAAAAAGGCCAGGATCAGCTTTGGGAATGGGCGAGGCCAGGCAGGAAGCGGGGCAGGGCGGGGCAGAGGGGCCAATGGGTGGTGACTTTCTCAGTGACAGCTATGGTCAAGGTGACATTTGATCAGAGACCTGCAGGAGGAAGGTGAGGACCGAGGGGACCAGATGGCGCCCTTTAAGGCCACAGTGAGGACGTTGGCTTTTGCTCCGGGCGAGGTGTCGGTGGAAGTGGGGGCCCAACAGCTGGGGGGCCTGGTGTTTTCGGGGTGCCCCTGCCACCAAGGGGGTGGAGATGAGCCGGAGAGTGGTGGCTTGGGTTCCCCAGGGACTGGCCCCACCAGCCGTTCCCTCGCCCCGCCTCCTCTGGGTTTGAGCTTCCTCAGGATGGCAGAGTGGCTGCAGCAGCTCCAGCGCTCATTCAGTGACTTTCCAGCAGAGGTTCAGAGGCGGCTCCAGGCCTTCCCGTGACGGGTCCATCTCTGTGTCCCTCCTATGGTGGGAGGATGCCCTGATCTGACAGGACGTGTCCTGGTCGCCTCGGGCCAGTCAGCAAATGGCCCTGGACTGGGCCTACGTGGTCCCTCCTCCTGAGTTCCCGCTTGACCGCCAGGCCCTCAGGGAGGAGCGGTCACCTCTGTGCCCCCATGTGGAGGGAGCAGTGTCCCACGGGACCCATGCCCAGCCTCCCTGTCCCCATGCCTTCTCGCCAACCTGGTGTGTCCCCTGGTCCTGTTACCACAGTGACAAGTGGTCACAACACAGTTCCAGCACCTCACGTTGATTCTCTTCACAGTCTGGAGGCCAGAGGTCCAAGGAGACCCAAGGAGGCCAAAATCCAGGTGGCCCCTGGGCCATGTTCCTGTTGTGAATTGGTTTCTTTGCTTTCTCGGCCCTAGTGACAGTCAGGAGGGTGGTCCCTTCTCCACTCTGACCTCTGCCTCTGTCTCCCACCTTCAAGGGGTCCCTGTGACCACGCTGCCTGCCCCGAGAGCCCAGGGTGTCCCCATCTCAGAGTCCTGAATTCTTTGGTACCGGGGACTGGACCCCGGGGTGCTGAGCCCCCCTGAGCCCGTCCCCAGCGCTTTCTAAATATTTTATTCAGAGACAGAGTCTCGCTGAGTTGCTCAGGACCTCACTAAATTGCCGAGGCTGGCCTCCACTTTCCGTCCTCCTGCCTCGGCCTCCGGGGGGGGGAACTGTGGGCGTCCAGGGCCATCTTCAAGCTGCCTGTCACCCCGCGGTGCGGGCTCAGAGCCTGTTCCCATGCGCCCTCCTGAGATCCACTTTGCCACCACCTGGGACCCGCTCACCCGGATGATGGCCCTGGGGTGCCTCACTGAGCACCCAGACTGAAGGGCGCGGAGGGAGCCAGCATTTATTGAGTGCTTCCTGTTTGCCCTGGGATCTCAAGGCCACTGTTGGTGGGATGCGCCTCCCTGGGGCCCAGGTGGGGTCTGGGAGTGGCCGAGGTCTCCACGCAGGTCCAGCCTGTGGTGGGGCCAGCAGCTCTCGGGTGTCCCTGGCTGTCCCTGGCCGGGGAGGGAGGCCGGAGGCGGCCGAGGCGCTGGGCGGCCCGGGAGTGGCAGGGAGACGACTGGGCTGTGCCAAGAGGCATTGATTCCAGGCCCAGGCACTGCTCTGGGGCCCGGCCAAGGGATGATGTCATGAAGGACAGACGGTGACTCCGGGGACGGCGGTGTCCCTGCGGATGATGTGATTGCCCAGACGTGAGGAATCTCTACCTGGAAGCCGAGGCTCTCGGCTTCCTCCTCCCCGACACCCTCCCTCCCTGGCCCACTGTGTCTGGGAGGGGAGGCCCCAGCCACTGTGCTGTGTGACCTTGGGAAGCTCACTGCCCTTCTCTGGGCTCCCTGTGAGACGCCCCCAGACACCTTCTGTCCATCCCAACCCGAGGCTGTTGGTCTCTGGAGAGGGTGAGGCTGGCTGCTGGTAACTTGTCGGCAGCTCAAGTCCCTAGGGATGGGAGGCAGCTGTCCTCCCAGGTCCCCCTGGGATTTCCCGCTCTGGGGACTGCAGTATTCAATGGGGAGTTGGTGCCCAGGCTGTGTGGCTTCAGGCAGATTGCTTGACCTCTCTGTGTGTAGTTTCCCACCAGGAGGCTTTGGAAGGGGCTGGACAGTGAGCAGTTACTGGCTGCACGCTGGAACTGTCCCCTATCCCGTGGACTCGCCGGACTTTAGGTGCTGGTCCCTGAGGGTGCTGGCGCTGGAGGATGGGGCCAAGGCCCAGGTGCACCCCGGGCCTCCTTGGAGGCGGCCTCCCTAGCTGTCTCCTGCGGGGACACTTCTCTCTTGACTTTGGAGGGAAACATCCCTGCACCCAAGGTAGGCGTGGCCCTCTGGCCAATCAGAGAGCAGCATACCCTCACTTGGTGCAGTGATTGGCTGTCTGCGGATGGTCACATGACAAGGCAGGCCAATCAGCATCGAGCCTGGGATTCTGCGGGCGCCACCAGGGGGCAGCACTCCTGCCCTGCTCTGGGGTTGGTGCTTGGTGGCCGCAGTGAAGTCGGAGCTGCTGGTGGACATCACGCCACCTCCCAGAGACCTGGCCGAGGATGAGGCCACCAGATGACACGGTGCTGCAAATAGGAAGGCCCACGGCTGGGCCTGTCATTCCAGCAGCTTGGGAGGCTGAGGCAGGAGGATCTCAAGTTGGAGGCCAGCCTCAGCAGCTCAGTGAGACCCTGTCTCTAAATAAAATATGGAAAAGGCCTGGGAGGTGGCTCAGGGGTTGAGTGGCCTTGCGGGGTGTGGGGTGGGAGGAGGACATGGACGGAGTCCCGATGACATCTTTGGATCAGAAGCTATCGCTTAAGCCTCTCATTTACAAGTCATTTATCCCCCGTTTCAGGTTTTTGAAGGCACTTGGACTTGGATGCCCTTTAGTAACAGAAAGAATCCCGACCTAGATGTCCTCTGGCGCTGTGCCCCGAGAGAAAAAGGAGACCAGAGAGGGCAGGAGACTGGCCCAGAGTCACCCAGCTCCTAACCGGAAGTGCCCACCCTTAGCAGTCTCTCAGGGCATCCCAAGGTCACCGTGGCTTCTGGGGTAGGGAAGGGCAAGGAGCCCCCAAAGGTGCAGGGCCAGGGGGGACAGTTCTGGGTTGCAGAGGGGGTCGGGGGTCCTCTGCTATGGTCAGGAGCGTCAGAATCCAACTGGGGTAGAGCCCAGAATTCCACCTTGGCCTCCAAGGTCACCTTGTGCCTGAAGCTCAGCCTTTGAGAGACCCTGGAGTCCCTGGGGACCGGGGTCCCCTGACCGGGAGGGAAATGATTTCTGTTTCATCTTAAGAACGTTTGGGGGTGTCCATCATCCCTAGGAGAAGCTGGGCTGGTGTCTGTGACCATTTTATCTTATTTACTGGTACATGGTTGGCCCTGGGGCCTGAGCCCAGGGCTGCTTAACCTCTGGGCCACGTCCCCAGCCCTTTCTGTTCACTTTTTTAAATTTTGACACAGGTTCTTGCTGAGTTGCTTCTTAAGACCGCGCTAAATGACTGAGGCTGGCCTCCAACTTTCGATCCTCCTGCCTCAGCCTCCCGAGCCACTGGGTTTACAGGTGTGTGCACCACCACCACCACGCTGGACTCCACGGCCATTTTACAGAGTGAAAAACTGGGGATCCCTGGCAGCCAGAGCTTTGCCAGGGAGCTCTAGGGGGTGGGGGGGTTGTTCCCGGTGCTCAGTCTTCCTGTGTGACCACGATCCAGCGTGACACCCTCTCTGATCCTCTGCGGCAGGTGGTCTCCAGAAGATGTCCAGGTTCTCACTCTCCACCCCCAGCCACCGCTTAGGTTCTCCCGCCCTCAGAGCCACCTTCAGTGGGAAGAGAAGTCACTTCTGTGGTTCCAGAAAGGACACATGAGTCAGAGGCTGCGTGAGTGACTTCCCCAGCGGGCTCCGTCATTGTGTGTGCTTTGAATGACACTCCTGCTGGGCCTCTGCCTTTCAGGAAAGGAAATTTTAAAAAAGACCCTGATATTGTCAAGGAGTTGATCTCTGGGGCCATTCCGAGAGGCCAGGGGCCCAGGTGACCTTGGGAGCTGTAAATAACGTGACTGAATCACGGGGACTTTGGTTCCTCTCCCAGGGCTGAGGCCGCATTGGGACTCGGGTGGCAACTTGTCCAGGTGCCAACCCGGGGAGGGGGGGCGTCCCCGGCTTGTATGGAGGGACAGCACAGAGGGGCAGGTCCCCTCTTCACGGTCTGCTGGAAGCCGCCTCCCAACACACTCCTGACCCCAGGAGATGGCGGGGAACAATGGCTTCCCGTCTCCAGGTCACTGCTGGCCAGTTTCACCTTGAATTTGATCAAAAGATGTTATTAATTATCGCCCCCCTCCGCCCTGGGCCTCCCCGGGCTCAGTTGGCACTCAATAAATGTCCATTGGCTTAGGAGGAACCAAGTTGGCTCTAGTTACCGTCCCCGCTGTGTGACGTCCACGGTGTGGGGTGCAATCTCAGGGTCTTGGGAAACGCACAGACCCGGCCTGAGGAGCTTCCAGGGCCAAACTGGGTCCAGGACCAGGTTCAACCTAAAAGCAGCCTCTGAAGACCCAGGTTCTGGTCTTTGCTATGAATTTGCTGTGTGATCTTGGGAAACTCACTCACCGTCTCTGGGCCATAGGCACTTCTCTGTGGAGATAAGACGCTCACTCCATTTAAGAGATCCTTCATTCTTTTCAAGCAGTAAACATTTATTGAGCTCCAACTGTGTGCTAGGATGGAAATGGAAGACAGAGCGACAGCGGGACCCTTATAGCTGCCCTGAACAGTTGACTTCGCCGTTTACCTAACCAACACCCTTCTTCTCTTCTGAGTAATAGGCCTCTGGTTTTGTTCAGGGTGGCGCTGTGTCCAGGCAAAGAACTACATTTCCCAGCCTCCCTTGCAGCTAAGGGTGGGTCCTGGGACACAGCCCGAGCCAATGAGTTCGAAGCGGAAGTTGAAGGGCGGGGCTTCTTGGAAGCTGGTTGTTTTTTCTTCCAGCGCTTGTGTTCTGTTTGGGATGTGGGTGTGATGGCTGGAACTCTGCAGAAGTGTTATGAGCATGAGGACAAGGAGCACACCTGGAAGCAGGTGCGGTGGAGTGGGGGAGAGAGAAGCCAGCTTATGTGGTTCGTGGGTTTTAGTTACAAGAGACCAAAGAATCCGTGATCACCTTTGAAGCCGCTGAGATCTAGGTTTTCCGAGCAGCACAGCCCCACCAAACAGTTATCATGACAAACAAAAAATCAGGGCCAGCCAAGGTGGAACCCTAATGGGACATCAAGTCCAGGGAGGAAGTAAGAAGGGACCATGGATTTCAACAGTTTTAGAAAGTTGACCTGCAAACTTAGCGTTGAGCTTCCTGGTAGCCAAGTAGAGCGGGGAAATACCGACATGAACGTGACCCTGCTACCCCACTGGAGGAGTGATGAGGAGTCCCGGCTTCCCCAGACAGACCTGTCCCCAGTGCTAGGTCCCCTGCCTGGGGGACGATGGATGTTCTTATAGCCTCTTGGCATTTGTGGAATAGAAGCAGCAGGGGTGAACTGTGGCCTCCATGTCCACTACCCAGGAGAGACATCCGGCCTCCTGTCCCCCTCCAATGCATGGCCGCTGCCCAAGACTCTGGGTCCATGTCACTCTGTCTTCTCTGGCCATCTCCATTGATTCCCCTGCAGCTCCTGAGTCTCGAACCCCTCTCTTGCTCCTGACCTGTTTGATCTGCTCAAGCCTCAGCCTCCAGAAGACCAGAGTACCCCTCCTTCCCCCTCTCCTGCTATTTTATTTTATTTATTTTGGGGGTTCCAGGAATTGAACCCAGGGTCACCCGTCCACTGAGCCCCGTCCCTAGCCCTTTTTCTATTTTATTTAGAGACAGGCTGTCACTGAGTGGCTCAGGGCCTCCCTAAGTTGCTGAGGCTGGCCTCCAACTTGCGATCCTCCTGCCTCAGCCTCCTGAGCCACTAGGATGACATGCACGTGTCACCATGCCCAGCTAACAGAAAATATTCTGTTTCCGTACCGTCCAGTATGGTGGCCAGTGCCCTGTGGCCACGGAGCCCTTGGTACCCGGCCAGTGTGCCCGAGAGCTGGACTTTTCATTTAAAGAGCCACGTCACGGTGACTGCTCTGTGGGATGATGTGGGGCAAGTGTGGGGGCTGGAAGTCCCTGTTCCTCTGCGGGGGTCCAGGAGGTGCAGAACTCAGGCTGCGGGGGCCCAGAAGGTGCAGAACCCAGGCTGCGGGCAGGAGGTGGACAGGCAGCAGACTGAAGCCTGCCGAATGTGTGGCCCGGAGCCTGCTCTGTCCTGCTCAGCTGCGGGGTCCTGGTGGAGACTTGGAAGGGGCCGGGCAGGGTTAGGACGTCAGTCTCTGTCCACCCTGGAGGGACGGGAAACAGTGCCTTGCAGGTGTGAGATCTGTCCTGCTCAGAACCATGGAGTCCCCTGCACCTGAGGCTGGGCTGTGGACCCCGTCTCCCCCCCCCAACCCCAATGTCACCGTCAACAGTTTGTAGAAGAGAAAGAGAGAAACCAAGCTGGAGCCTTGATCAAACCAGACCTGAAGGCGCCCACCTTAGGAATCCCCTGTGTGTCCTGATGGAACATCCGATGTCCTTTCTCTCATCTACTCTGAACTCTCTGGAGGGAGCCGTGGTCACCCCCAAATTGTTAAAGAGACCCAGAGAGTGACAGGGGTTGGTCCCAGGTCACCCGGCCCCCGGGCGGAGGCAGTCACCCGTGGCGAGTGGGTCAGGTTGTGTCCTTTTCCTCGAGTCTCGGGCTGCCCCTGAGGGTTAGGAATCATTCCCTTCTTTTTCAAGCAAAGGGACTGAGATTCGGAGACGGGAGGGGACCTGCCTCAGTGTCGGGGTGACCCCAGCAGGAGACGTGGGACGCACCGCTGTTCTGCTTGGTGACACCTCACGGAGGGTATTTGATTGAATTAATTGATTGATTTTGGTGCCAGGGACTGAACCCCCAGGGTGCTCGATCCCCGAGAGCCCCGTCCCCAGCCCTTTTGGCTTTTTATTTAGAGACAGGGTCTCGCTGAGTGGCTGAGGCTGGCCTCCAACCTGCGATCCTCCTGCCTCAGCCTCCAGAGCCTCTGGGATGACAGGCTGTGGCTGAGCTTGGTGGCTCTGCTAGAAGGAAAGCCCCGGCTAAGGGAGCCCCCCGCGCCCTGGGGGAGTCACCATTCCTCTCTGAGCCTGTGTCACCTCCTTTACAGACGGGGCTGTGCCGGCTTCTGAGTCCCCTGAGGAGCCCGTGTGGTCTGTCTGTCTGCGTCGTGGGGCTAGACGGGGACAGGGGACTGGGGGGGACAGTGTGGTCCCGGGAGGCCACAGTGGTGTGGGTGACAGTTGCCGTGGAGACCAGAGAGGGAGGGAGGGAGGCCTGAGGCTTGGTGGTGGCCTCGAGGTGGGCACTGGTGTTGGTCAGGATGGTGCCCAGGCCTCCACCCAGGGCCCTGGCCGACTCGCAGGTGACAGGGACATTGGCAGAGGGACTAGACCCCTGGGAAGAGAGACAGGAGGCCCGAGGCCTGGCCCAGCTCATGGTGGGGCCTCCTGCCTGCCTCAGGAGTTGGGTCCCAGGGAGGCAGCGGCTGGCCTCCCCTGCCCTCTGAGGCCCTGGTCCATTTGGAGGCCCAGAGGCTGCCCACAGGTCCGGGCCCTGCCCAGGGGTGACCCGGTCCAGGAGCCCCTGGTGGAGGGGTGGGGAGCTGGGCCGGAACAGGACAGGGGCAGAGGCAGGTGAGGGGGCGCTGGCCGTCTCGCCGCGGTCACCATAACTCAGCCGGGTGGACGGCCTCGCTTTCTCCGGGGTGATTTACGGGCTCCCGGGAGGGCGAGGCCCATTCTTTGAACTTCAAAGGGAGCAGGGGGCAGGCCGGGCTCTGGGGGCGCCCACGGGGCCTGGCCCGTCCCTCATTCCCCCCCAGAGGCTGCGGGGCCTGGGTGTGCCGGCCACTCAGCGGAGCCTGGCCAAGCCTGGGCTCTGTCACCTGTGGAGCGTGACCGGTCCCCAGCCCCGCGCAAGACATGGGTCACAATTGACTTATTTATTTCCTTTTGGTCCCAGGGACTGAACCCAGGGCCCTCGACCCCTGAGCCCCGTCCCCAGCCCTATTTTATTGAGAGACAGGGTCTCACTGAGCTGCTCAGGGCCTCACTGTGGCTGAGGCTGGCCTCCACCTTGCCATCCTCCTGCCTCAGCCTCCCGAGCCTCTGGGATGGCAGGCGTGGGCCACCGTGCCCGGCTCGGGGTTCTGTGTCTGTGGGCTGGGTGTCGTGGTGACCTGAGGTTAGTGTGGGGGGCAGCCTGGGTACAGCGAGTGCCCACCAGTGCCAGGTTAGGGACCGCAGTGGCAGGCCACCACAGAGAGGCCTGCTGGGAGGCCAGGAGTTGGGGGAGGGCAGTGTGGGAAGAACCCCATCTTAGGGGACATCTGAAGGACACGGCAGGCCTCTGGGAGGGAGGTGGGGGTGCCGGGGTGGGGCCTGCAGAGCTAGGGAGGCCCCTGACCGGTCATGGCAGCGGGGAGCCACAGAGGTCCTTGAGGGAGGGCAGGTCCCTCTTCCCACAGTGGATCCTGAACATTCCCCTTGAATCCTCTTTGGGGTTATCCCAGGGACTGCGGAGGCTGAGGCAGGAGGATCGCAACCTTGAGGCCAGCCTGGGTGACTTAGTGAGACCCTGGGTCAGAATAAAAGAGAAAAAAGGGGTGGGGACTGGCTCCTGGTGGGCACCCCGGGTTCCACCCCTGGCACCCCATGCCCCCAAGTCCCCTTCTGCCAACCTGCCCTGCCCTGGGCGCCGGGCACCTCTGGAGGCCCTGCCGGGGTGGACGAGCCGCCGCCCTGGACAGCAGAGATGTGAGGACCATCTCCAGCCTCGGCCCCAGCTCCAGGAGAGCCCGAGGAGGAGCCTGTGGTCTAGGAGGCTCCTGTCTTGGAGGGCCAAGGCCTCCCTAGGGGAGGAGGAGGGGTGACCCGCCTGTGTCACTGGCAGGGAGTGACCAGGACGTTTGCAGGTCCTCCTCTGGCTACTGGTGGCACTGGGCAGAGACACCCCAACCCAGAACATTCTGGAACCGTACGGTGGGATTCGGTGGGGAGTGGGTGCGGCCTCTCGGGAGTGGTTTTGGGGGATCATAAATTTCCCTGGAAGCGGGTGCAGGGGGTTTGGGAGGAGTTCAGACTTGTCTGGGGGCAGCCAGGCGCCCGCGGATCCTGCACAGCCGACGCGTCCCCTCAAGGTGGAATCCCGGGATTTCGTGCCGGGCTCTGACTTGTCTCGGTTCCACCCCGAAAACCAGCCCGAGATGCCTGCGTCCAGCCGGGACGCCCCTTCCTCCGGGGGATGGAATGTTTGTTGAGCGCTTATTATGTGCCGGGCCTCGTTGGGGGAACCCGGGGAGGGGGTGGCTCTGGCCAGGTCCTGGCTTTGGTGGCCCCGTCTAGGACTGGAGGGAGGCAGGAAGGACACCCTGTGTCTCAGTAAATCCTCCTGCAAATTTCCCCAGGATTGAGGGTGTCATGGCTGAGGAAGGGAGACACAGACCCCATTCTCCAGGGGCCTCTCACCCCAAGTGGCCAAGAGGACCCTTTCCCCCCACCCTGCAGAGAAAACCTGGGGTCTAAGCAAGATGTCAGAGCCAGGTGCGGTGGCGCAGGCCTGTCCTCCCAGCAGCTCGGGAGGCTGAGGCCGGAGGATCGTGAGTTGGAGGCCAGCCTCAGCCATGGCGAGGCCCTGAGCAACTCAGAGAGACCCTGTCCCTAAGTAAAATGCAAAATAGGGCTGGGATGTGGCTCAGGGGTCGAGGGCCCCTGGGTTCAATCCCTGGTACCCCCCCCCCCAATCATCTCAGGTGGGGGTCAGCACTGCGGCCTCCTGAGCTGTCTGGAGCCTCCTTAGGCCCCTGGGAGGCTGTTTCCATGCCAACAGCTGTGGCCGCTCACAGGCCTCCTTCCCTTTTAGCTGAAAGGACCCCAAAGGGAGGGCTTTCTGCTCTGAAGGGCTCATCTGCATGTCATTTGCATGCTATTTGCATGTCATTTGCATGCCCAGGACTTGGTTTCTGTTTCTCTCACCACACAGCCCAGGCACTCCCTTGGCATAGGGACAAGGGTGGTCCTTCTCTCAGTACCCAGACCTGTCACGGGGGTTGCCACAGAGCACATGCACAGCAGCCAACAGTAAGCCAAGATGATAGTTTGTCGGCAAAAATGACCTGCACAAACCCCAGCCCGGGTCCCCTGCAACGGAGCAGCTGAAAGATTCAGCTTTATGACTATTTGTTCATTTGAAATAAGGTACAAACAGGTTTCCCACAAACTAGGGCACTTGTCAGGAGCTCTGCAGTTAACTCGATCCTCCTGAGGGACCTCATCAAAGAGGGCTCTGTCCCCTGCCATTTCCCAGGCAACAGAGGTTTCTAGTATCCCCATTTTCCAGATGACAGCAGTTTCTAGAATCCCCTTTTTCCAGAGACAGCGGTTTCTAATATCCCCATTTTCCAGATGACAGTGGTTTCTAGTATCCCCATTTTCCAGACGACAGCAGTTTCTAGTAACCCCATTTTCCAGAGACAGCGGCTTCTAGTATCCCCACTTTCCAGAGACAACAGTTTCTAGTATCCCCATTTTCCAGATGATGAGTCTGAGGCACAGAGAAAGCTGGGGGTGCACAGCAGCAGCTCCTCCGCTTTGAGCACTGGGCGAGGCTACTTCCCGTGGCTCTGGTCTAACCCTGTTGGCAGATCTGCAAAGCATGTGCCAGGAACGCCATTTACAGATAAAGACGCCGAGGCTCCAAGTGAGACCTGGCCCAAGCCCAACCGGATCTCAGCCTCCCTCTAGGCCTCGCTGGGTCCCTTTGAGTCCCCTTCTCATTCCAGTCCGTTCCGGGTCCTTTTCGTTCCTTTCATTTCTGTTTCACTTGGTTCCCTTCCTTTCCATTCCCTTTCCTTCCTGTTCCTTTCTTTTCTGTCCGTTCTTTTCCCCTTCCGTTCGGTTCCCTTTCCATTCTGTACCGTCCTCCCTCTAGTTCCCTTCCTTTACTTTCCATTATGTTCCTTTCCCTTCCTGTTCCTTTCTTTTCCATCCCTTCCCCTTCCGTTTGGTTCCCTTCCTTTACATTCCGTGGCATCTCCTTCCCTTCCCTTCTCGTTCCGCCCCTTTCCTTCCCATTCTGTTTCTTTTTCTTCCCTTTCCCTTCAGTTCCGTCCCTTTCCCTTCCGTTTCCTGCCCTTTCCCTTCCCTTCATTTCCGTTTTGCTGTTTCCTCCATTCATTTCCATTCCGTTCCTTTCCCCTTCCGTTTTCTTTCCTTCCTTTCATTTCCGTTCCTTCCCCTTTCCCTTCCGTCTAGTTTCCTTCACTTCCTTTTCCTTTCCTTTCCTGTCTGAGGACTGGAGGGCGGCCCGTGTTGGACACAGCACGCGTCAGTTCCTCCAGGCGAGCAGGAGGACTCAGGGCCTGGCACTAGTCAGGGTCTGTGGCCGGGTGGGCAGGTGGACGGTGGGCGCGGAACTCGCTCTCTCGGCTCTCCGGGGCCAGAAACACCGTTGCACACAAATGGCTGGCTTAGGGAAGCAGCGGGCCTTCCGGCGCCCGGGCTGGCTTCCGCTTCCTGTCTGTGCCGCCATTGCGGCGGGGGGGGGGAGCAGTTCCGGTCTTGGACTTCCGGCTTCACGTGGAGCTCAAGGTCTGCCACGTGGATTGCTGCGTGGCGTCGGGGGCCTTGGCCTCTGGGTGGCTGTGGTCGGGGTTCGAGTCTGTCCTGGCCTGTGTGATCTGTGCGCTGGGGGCAGGTCTCTGACCCGGCCCTGGAGCTCCGTGGAGCCTGGGCCGGGCGGCCAGGTGCCCTCTCGCCGGCCACTCTGCAGACCCCCAGGGGGACGCTGCGCCTTCCCAGGTCGAGGGCGGGACAGAGGAGGCAGCGCTGTGGGGAGGCCCGGGCCTCGCTGGGTCCCCACCCGCAGCAGCCCCGCTGGTGCTCGGCCCAGGACCGTGGTGGTCACCATGCGGCCTGACCCTGGGTGGCGGGCAGTGGTGGCCTCGGCCCTGGGAGTCCAGCCCTGCCTTTGCCTGGCCCCCGCCCACTGGTGGCCTCCCCGTGTGGCGTTTCACGCTTGTCTTCATCTCCCATTTTTCCTTTTCATTTTTCTTTGAGCCGCCCACACGGTTCACAGGTCAGAATCGCACAAGGACTTGGAGACGGGCCTCCACCTTTGGCCTCCCCGGGCCTCCACTTCCAGCCTCCCCGTCGCTGGCCTCCCTAGGCCTCCACCGCTGTCCTCCCCGTCCCCCAGCACCTTCCCCTCGTCCCCGCCCCCCCCCCCCACTGCTCGGCTGGCACGTGATCGCTGGTGATGGGCCATTTGATGTCCTCAAGGTCGACAGCAGTGTCCTCTCTTTCATCCCTGTGCTGACAGCGTGTCCTCTAGATGGCCGTGAACTTGAGGATGCGCATCGCTGTCTTCGCTCAGCTATTCTCACCTCATCCAAGATCTTGCCTCGTTTCTCCTGTGATTTCTGTGATCGTTGGTGACAGGAATGTCATCTCAGACCCACGGTCATGAGCCCCCCAACTTCTTCCTGCTTTTGCTGCCTAACTTGGGGTCATGGCAGTCCTGGGACACACTTGGTCACCTCTGTGGAATCTGCGGAGGTTGGTGTTGTGGCCTAACATATGGTCAGCCCTGCACTGCCCTGGGGACAGCTCACAGACTGACCCTGACCCTGACCCTGACCCCAACCCCATGGTGGCCCAGGGACACTTCATAGCTAGACCCTGTCTCCATGTTCACACCGCGGACCAAGCCACTTGGTCCAAGTCTGGTCTTCCAGTTGAGTATCCGTCATTGGAAGTCGGACATGGTGACTGACAGCTGTCATGTCCCTTGCTCTGTTTCCCATGAATGGTCACTTCTCTGTCTGCTCTGGGCTCTGGTAGGTGCCTGTCAGTGGCCAGTTGTCACATCTTCCTGGCCAGGGACTTCTCTTATTCTCAGATTCTGTCACATCCACCCTGAGTAGAGCCTCGAGGCCTCCTCCCGGCTGCTGTTCCCAGGCTGGGTTCCAGGCTCCTGGTGCCTCTGTGGACGGGGGTCTTCCCTGCCCGTCGCTGTGTTGGGACAGGAGGACGTAATGGGTGCTCTTCAGTGGACTTGGGGTCGGATCTGTAGCCCCCGTTTCCCTTTCCCTCTCTTTAAATTAAAGTTTACTATTTATCACACTCTAATGGCAGGCGGGAGCGGGACTCAGGGCCACATTTACACAGTCCCTGGAGCCTGCCCTGCCCATGTCCAGCCGTCCTCCCTGGGCCTTGACCCCTCCTCCCCCTGCTCCTCCCCTCCTCCTCCTCCCCTCCCTCCTCCTCCTCCCCTCCTCCTCCTCCCCTCCCTCCTCCTCCTCCCCTCCCTCCTCCCCCCTCCCCTCCTCCCCCTCCTCCCCTCCCTCCTCCCCCTACTCCTCCCCTCCTCCCCCTACTCCTCCCCTCCTCCCCTGCTCCTCCCCTCCCTCCTCCCCCTCCTCCTCCCCCTCCTCCCCTCCCTCCTCCCCCTCCTCCTCCTCCCCCTACTCCTCCCCTCCTCCCCCTCCTCCTCCTCCCCTGATCCTCCCCTCCCCTCTCTCCGCCCTCTCTGTCTTCTGTACTCAGGGCTCTGCTGTGGAAGGGACCTTGGTGACAGCTCGTGTCTTCCTCATAGGCGGAGGACACCCCTGCCCTTGGTCGCAGGTGCACTGTGCCTTGATTTCACTTAGGTGTTCCGTGTGCTGCTGAGGACGGAGCCCAGTGCCCCAGCCCAGCCCCAGTTTGACTTTTCTGCAGAACGTTTGGGTCCCCGCTTGGGTCCCCTCTAGGTCGGGAGTCCACAGACTCAGGCTTCCCCGGGCGGCTGAGTGGCCACCTGACGCGGACGCCCACCCTTCCCCAGTGGCTGTGACCAGGTGCTGTGTCCCCGCTTAACCCAGGTCCCCACTCGTCTGTGCAGGGAGTGGGGGGCTGAAGGTCCTGGGCGACCCCGACCCTCTCAGAGAAGGGCTTTGAAACGTGACCCCAAAAGCAGCATCGAAAACAAGGACCATGGTCCCCTGAATGTCCCCAGGTGGCCTGGACCCTCTCAAGGTCCCCTTTATTTCATTTCATTTTTGCCCTTGATTCCTTCCAGCCACGACCCAAGTGCGTCCCCGCGTCCCTGCGTCCCCCGCTCTGGGATCTGAAGTCTCCGTGGTGTCTTATGGCCACCGTAGCCTGCCTATCATGTCCCTGCCGTCTGTCCCTGGTGCCCAGAGGGTCCTTGATTGCAGGGACCCGTGCCCACCCGGGGGCCACTGAGGCAGTGGGGGTGTGATAGCTCCTGAGCACTCTCCTGGGGCATCCGTGTGGGACAGCGGGGGACTGTCCACTTGGGCCTTGGGTCTAACCCAGGGGGCTCAAATGGACTCACTGGTTTTTCCCCAAGTGACTGGTTCCTGGGACGTGCCCAGGAGCTGACCTGGGTCGGGAGGCGGGGAGCAGCGTGCTCTGGAGCCGTCCTGGGCAGGCCGCGCAGGGGCTGGGCGTTATTTATGGAGATGTCCAAGTGACAGGGGGACTCGTGGGCAGGAACTGCCGGTGGCTCCGGGTCCTTAACCTGGCTGACATCGGAACACCCCAGGGGCGTCTCTGGGAGGGCTGGGGCCGGGGCCCTGCGTCTTTTCAAAGCCATAATAAAGACATCAGGGCCACCTGTCAGGCCGGCCTGCTGGGCCAGGGGCGGGCAGGGCGGGGAGCACCTGGGACCAGGTGTGCTGTTTCCTGGGAAAACACACGACGCCCGGGGCTGTGGGCCATTAGGCCATCCACTGACGTCTCACTCCCCAGCCGTCCAGCCTGGGAGGGTCTGTGTCCTGAGGAGGCCAGGACATAGGCAGTGGCCAGGCTGTGCCCCTGCGGATGGGGGAACCCAGGCACAGAGGGGAAGGGCCGCCCTGCGGGGTGGGGGGACTCAGTGCCAACGTCCCAGGGTGTGGGGTCCCACCTGGGTCATCTTGGGGCATCTGGTCCTTCCTGTCGCTCATGAGTTGGTGGAGGCTGCCCTGACCCTTCCCATGTTTCGCCCACAGAACTCGTGGTGAGCTTTCTTGAAACATGTTCCATTTTTTCTTTTTTGGTACCAGGGACTGATCTCGGGGGCCTTCGACCCCTGAGCCCCGTCCCCAGCCCTGTTTGGTATTTTATTTAGAGACAGGGTCTCCCTGAGTTGCTCAGGGCCTCCCTGTTGCTGAGGCTGGCCTCCAACCCGCGATCCTCCGGCCTCAGCCTCCCAGGCTGGGCTGACGGGCGTAACCACCCATGCCTGGTGAAGCATGTTTGCTTTTTGCCACTTACACAAATGGAACTTGATCAACGAGCCTAAAACAAAATAGAGCCAAACCCCCAACTCAGCATCCCATGTCATTGGTGAAAGGGGACAGTGAAACCGAGCTCGGCTACATCTGGTGACCACATCCATCTCAGGAAGCCCGAGGTCTGTCCCCGGGGCTAGTGAGGTGGGGGCACCGGAGACAGCTGAGCCCCCGACAGGGACTCTCTGTGCAGCAGTCAGGACAGAGGACAAGTGGCCTGGCCCTGCTGCACTGGTGAGCGTGCGGGTCCTGTCCCTTGTCACCTGTGGGAGCTCAGGTTAGTGGGGAGCCCCAGCCTTAAGCAGAGGGAGGGACCCTGTGCAGGCCCCAGCAAGGCTCCGACGCAGCCGGTTGCAATGAGCAGGCGCCCTGTGCTCTCGGGCCTCGGCCTCACTTCCTCTAGGAAGGCTGTGGGACCAGCTCAGGGAAGGTCACAGGGACAAGGTGACCACAGGGCGCTGGGGCCTCCTTCACGTCCTAAGGAACCCAGGGGACACCAGGGGGACTGGGCCTCAGCACCTGCTGGGTGCCAGCTCGTGGCTGAGGCTCACCTGCCGGGTCGTGTCCCCAGCACCCTGCACCTGGTCTCCCTAGGTGCTGGGGACAGCAGTAGCTGAGGGCTCCCGGCTGTCACCCGGTGGTGCTGAGGCTTGGCCTCCATTCGAGGGCCCGGGAAACAGAGGCCCAGTGAGGACAGCCTTGCCGGGGCCCAAGTGGCCTGCAGGAGGGTCCCCTCACAGGGAGCCATGCTTCCTGGGAGGCAGGATGTGACTGTCACTGTTGGGGCGCTGGATGCTCCTGACCAAGAGGAGAGGGAGGAGGAGGCTGAGCGGTCGCAGGCTGCGGTCCTCCTCCTGCGCGGAGGCCGGGCGAGCTGTAATTAGGTAATGACAGGCCCCTGCGCCTCTGCCTCCCTGGGGACGGGGATCCTCCCTCCTGCGGGTAATTGCAGGGTCGGGTCCTGCACACCTCCTTCCGCGCCCGGCCTCTACCCAGAGCCAGCAGGGCCTCTGAGGGAGGCCGGGATGCCTGAGCCCGGGGGTCCTTCCAGGAGGTGGGACAGGGGCTCCCGGGCCTGCAGCCTCGGCCTGGATGGTGGCACTCGATGGCCCTGCTGGTCCTTCCTCAGCAGGAGACATTCAGGGGCACCAGGAGACAGTCCCCCCTCTGCCCTGCACCCTCCATGGCTCCCACCTTCCCCAGAGCCTGTCCCCGACGGCTGCCCTGCCCATTCTGCCCCAGGCTCACGCTTACCGCGGCCACCTGAGCACTTGGTGGCCTTGGCGCGGGTGCTGCACCCATGTCCTGCTTGTCCTCCTCTGCCAGGGCGGTCACCTCTGTGGGTCAGCTCTGTGAGTCCTCCAGACTTGTGAGCTGTATGAACCTCTTTTCTTTATAACTGACCTGGCGTCGGGTGTTCCGTCACAGCAACAGCAAACAGGCACCTGCTCATCAGCAAACACGTTGGCAAAGGTCCGGTTTTCTGTAATCTGTTCGCTGACGAATCCTGTCCATGTCACCCATTTCTATAAATGTCTGGAAAGATGACAAGCTGGGCTCCTGTCTGCAGCAGATCTCTGCAGCATCTGTGTCTGTGTGTCCCCTGAGGAGGCCTGAATACTGGGACGAGTGAACAGGAGAGGGACACAGGCTCTGGGGCCGGGGTGGCCTGATGGCCTGCTTCACTTATTGGCTGTGTGTCTCTGGGCAAGTTGCTTGACCTCTCTGAGCTTCAGCTTTCTCCTTTGTAAAACAGGGATGGTCAGGTTAGTGGACCGGGCCCTGTCCTGGTGCCACGCGGTGTGGCCGGTCACTGGAATGACGGGTTTTGCGGAAGAGAGCTTATTTACCAGGTGGAAGTGGGGACCCAGAAGAGCGGGGTGACAACCGCTCCCCAAGGATAGGGTGTGGGGTATTTATGGGCTCAGGTGTGGGGACGAGGTTGGAGGCTGGGAAGTAACAGGGCCGTGTGGGGCTCATCAAGCCGTCCCCGGGGTCACCATCTGGCCCCTCCTGAGGCGTTCTGGCCTCCAGAGCTGGTGGGTCCTGTTGGTTTGGGTTTTACTGGGCAGTGGGCGGAGCTCCACGAACCTCTTGTCTTTGTAACTGATCCGGCATCGGGTGTTCTGTCACAGCAACAGCAGATGGGCCAGGACCCAGCCAGAGACAGGTGACAGGTGGCTTGTCCTGGGTCCCTCGGCTCCCTGGGAGCTGATGTGTGGCTGAAGCCGTTCTCTGTGGTCATCTTGAGACAAGAACCAGGGGACCAAGTCCTGCGCCCGCCCAGGCCTCCCGGGGTGGTGGGACAGGTGGAGTCCCTAATCGGGCCTGAGGGGGGACAGAGGACAGCAGCTCAGGACGCGGCCACCAGGAAGCAGAGAGAGCCCCCCTCCAGGGCCAGCCACACCCACTGCCCAGTTACCACCCAGGTGATCCCCGGCAGGGGACCATGACTGAATAGGTCCCCCTCTCATGACGGGATCGTGTCACTCTGAACCTTCCTGCGAGGTCTCAGACACGAGCTTTGGGGACACCTCACCTCTGAGCCATGGCAGGGAGCTGCTGATCGGGTGCACGTGATCGGCCAGCAGGAGGGGGAGGCCAAGCCTCCAGGAGCCCGAGCTCTGTCCAGGGAAGTCCCTCACAGGTCTGACCTCGTCCACCCTCTGTCCACACTGCCACCCTCCGTTCCTGCACCCACGGGGATCCTTTCCCCTCAGAGAATCTGGACAGGACTCGCCAGGACACGGAGGAAGAGCCGAACAAAACCAAAGGGACCAAGTTCCTGCCCCAGCCCGGGCCCCCGCAGAGTTGCAGTCGCTAAGACGGATTAAAAAAAACCACAGATCAAGACCCCAACTTGATTAAGGCACCCACTGCCTCAATAAGACCCCTGAAGCTCAGGAAATAAGAAGAAATAATCCCAAATAAGCCGATCGATAAGTGGGTCCAAGAACCCAACAGATGCACAACAAACGAAGAAACTCAAATTGTCAACAAATACACGAAAAAGTGTCTGAGAGCCCCAGCCGTCAGGGAAAAGCAGATCAAAACTACTCCAGTTAGAATGAGCCTTGCATCGTGATTACGCGCACACCCCTGTTTTTCAGCAGCACAATTCCCAATAGCTGAGTTGTGGACCCCGTCTAGGGGTCTGTCATCAGGTGAACCGAGAAAGAAAATGTGGTGTCTCTTCCCAGTGGAATATTACTCAGCCATAAAGAAGGATGAAGTATGTCACTTGCAGGTACCCGGACGGAGCTGGAGAGAGCGTGGTGCTAAGTACAATGAGCCAGGCTCAGAAAGCCAAGGGTTGAGGGTTTTCTCTCATGTGAACGTCAGAGGGAGGTGGGTGGGTGTGTGTGAGACAGAATTTTTTTAAAAATGGATCTTCTGAAAATAGTAGGAACTCCAATAGAGGGGAGGAGAGGAATCGAGAGCAGGGCAGGAGGTGAGGGCATCAGGGAGTGCCGGGCAACCAAATCACCAAATCATGCTACGTCCGTGTACCAGTGTGTCACAGTGAATCCTGCTGTTACCTGGAGTTATAATGCACTAGTTAAGAAATCATAGAAGGACCAGGCGCAGTGGCGCACACCTGTCATCCCAGCAGCTCGGGAGGCTGAGGCAGGAGGATCCCAAGTTGGAGGCCAGCCTCAGCCACTTAGCAAGGCCCTAATTAACTCCGCCAGACCCTGTCTCTCAATAAAATGCAAAATAGGGCTGGGGACGGGGCTCAGTGGCCGAGGGTCCCCTTCTGCCCTCCCACCCTCCTGAGGGCTCCTCCCACACTTGGAGAGAGGGCTCCTCTCTGCACCCTCGGCCCATTCCAGACCTGGGGGAGGGGCCGTGCCGTGGCCCTGACAGCGTGATTGATTGCTCTGTGGGTCCCGGGATGGGACGCACTGAAACATCCGTGGAATGTCATCGATGGCATCTTCGCGGAGGCCCAGCACGAAATGAAACTATGCTCAGCAGCCGGCTGAGAGCAGCGCCTGGCGGTAACAGAAGCCCATGTCCCCCCTGGTGACGGAGCCTGATAGCTGATGGGCAAGCAGGGACCCTCCCCTCCAGGCACGACCTGGCTCTTCTTGAAGTCCATGTGTGTGTGCACGTACACACACATGCACACCTATTTGCACATGTATACACATGCAAGCACACACACCCATGCACACCCACGTGCACACACATGCATGCACACACATGCAAGCACACACACATGCACACTTATGCACACACATGGATGCCCACACATATGCACACACATGCTTACCCACGTGAACACACATGCATGCACACACATGCATACCCGTGTGCACACACACATGCACACTCATGCACACACATGCACACCTATGCACACACATGGACACCCACACATATGCACACACATGCATACCCACGTGTACACAAATGCATGCACACACATGCATACCCACGTGCACACACACATACACACTCATGCATACAGTCATACACACATATGCATACTCATGCACACACATACACACCTATGTGCACATGCATACACATGCAAGCACACACACCCATGCACACCCACGTGCACACACATGCATGCACACACGCACACACACATGCATGCACACACATGCAAGCACACACACATGCACACTTATGCACACACATGGATGCCCACACATATGCACACACATGCTTACCCACGTGAACACACATGCATGCACACACATGCATACCCATGTGCACGCACACATGCACACTCATGCACACACATGCACACTTATGCACACACATGGACACCCACACATATGCACACACATGCATACCCACGTGTACACAAATGCATGCACACACATGCATACCCACGTGCACACACACATGCACACTCATGCATACACAGTCATACACACATATGCATACTCATGCACACCTATGTGCACATGTATACACATGCAAGCACACACACCCATGCACACCCACGTGCACACACATGCATGCACACACGCGCACACACATATGCAAGCACACACACATGCACACTTATGCACACACATGCTTACCCACGTGAACACACATGCATGCACACACATGCATACCCGTGTGCACACACATGCACACTCATGCACACACATGCATGCACACACACATGCACACTTATGCACACACATGGACACCCACACATATGCACACACATGCATACCCACGTGTACACAAATGCATGCACACACATGCATACCCACGTGCACACACACATGCACACTCATGCATACACAGTCATACACACATATGCATACTCATGCACACACATGCATGCACAGGTTACTGACTCTTTTTTTGTTTTTAATAAATAAGAGTGTACATGCCCTGAACCCCCCTGACTCCCGCAGCGTGCTCCCGGGGTTGGGTAGGCATTGAAGAAACCGGAACTTGGTCATCCCTAAGGGAAATGCCGCCATGACCCGGGCCCCTCCTTGTTCCTAGCCACCAAGAATCGAATCTATTTCCTGTCTCTGTGGCCTTGCCTGCCCCGAGCATTTCCTACAAAGGGGATCACACAACATGTGGCCTCTGTGTCAGGCATTTATTAGGTCAGTGTTTACAAGGTCCCTGTCTGATAGCACGCCTCTGACTTCATTCCTTCATCCATTTTCACATCTGCATAATATTCCCTTGTGCAGAGAATGGTCCATGATGCAGATAGACCTCTTTTTTTGGCCTGTGAATCCATTGATGGGCACTGGACTTGTCTCCCTGGTGGCTTTTGTGAACGGTGCTGTCACTAGCTTTTGTGTGAACGTGGGTGTTCTGTTGAATTGCTGAACAACTCGAGTGTTTAACTTTTTTTTTCTTCTTTTTTTAGTACCAGGGATTGAACCCAGGGGTGCTTAACCCCTGAGCCCCATCCCCAGCCCTTTTTAGATTTTATTTAGAGACAGGGTCTCACTGAGTTGCTTAGGGCCTTGCTAAATCGCTGAGGCTGGCCTCCAACTTTCAATCCTCCTGCCTTGGCCTCCCAAGACCCTGGGATGACAGGCGAGGGAGGGGGAGGGGGAGAGGGTGGGGGAGAGGGAGACAAAGGGAGTGGGAGGGGGAAGGGGAGGGGGAGATCCAAATCAAGAAAATTAGAGTGAGAAAGGAGCTGTCCCTGCAGACATTTCTGCAGCCAGAGGACCGAGACCCTCTAACCATGGGCCCTTCTGACATGTCACTTTGAGCTGCGGTTCCATGTCTGCGTGGGCTCTGGGGCTCTGGGGCTCTTGGGCTCTCTTCAATGAGCTGTTGACACCTGACACAGACGTGGTGCAGGAGGGTCCAGGGCAGGACAGGGTCCTCTGCGTCTCCAGACCCCAGTGCAGAGGGGCTGGCGGCTGAGGCTGAGGCTGATCACCGAGATAAGCCTGCTCCTGCCCACGGCTCTGCGCTGGTGTTTGATACGCAACAGGCCCTTCAGTCCTCCCCAGGACCTTGTTAGCCGGTGGCTGTGATCGCCTCCTTATAGACAAGGAAGCTGGAGTTGAGGTCACAGCGTTGTCCGAGGACACGGCCATCCGTGGGTGGCCTGCAGAGTTAGAGAAACCTGGGCTCCAAGGCCTGCTCTCTGGCCCTGCTCTGGGCCCCCGCCATGCAGGGGACTGTCACCTGCGCTCTCCTCCTCACCGCAGTCCCATCCCCGCCAACCCCTGCCCAAAATGAGGAGTCCAGGTTTTGTGGCTGTGGCGCTTTGGTGACCAGTTCCTGGGGGTTCCTATTTGACCTGCTTCATCTTCATGGTCTCCCCCTCCTTCACCAGGGTCTGGTTCAGGGAGGTGACTCCATTTTGACCCGTTGGATCTAAAGAAGAGGCTGCCAGGGACCCCAGGAAATGATTGTCCCAGTTTGGGGACACGCAGAGAGAAAGTGCTCCTTGCTTTCCTTACTCTTTGCCCAAAAGGAGGTTGTCTGAGGGAGTGACAGCAGCCATCTTGCGACCAAGAGGGAGATCGCGTCACGCCAAGAGTGGCCAAGTGGGGGTTTAGAAAAAGTCCTCGGTGACATCACGGAGCCTGAGCCCAGGGACCCTGCCTTGGAACTTCTTGTCCAGTCAGCACAAATGTCGTGGGGACGGCGTCCTAATCAGCTGGTGACAAACAGCTTTGTGCACTGAGTTAGGATTTCCCTCGGGCAAGGTGGAGGGGGCTGGTGGCACTGTCCCCCTCTGCTCTCGGGTCCCTTCTGGGCTTCTGCCACTCATTCCCACGGACCGAGGCTCTCTCCTGCTGTGGCCCTGGCCCTTCCCAAAGCCAGATCTGGGGACCTGTTCCTAGCGCAGGGACAGAGCTCTCTGTGGAGTGAGCTCAGGGGGCCTCTCTTCTCAGCTGGCAGACGGAGTAGAGGCCAGGAGGCCCAGGAGGCCGTGTCGGGAGTAGAGGCCAGGAGGCCCAGGAGGCCGCGTCAGGAGTAGAGGCCAGGAGGCCCAGGAGGCCGTGTGGCCCTGCGAGGCCCTGCCGGGAGTGGTGCTGGGCACTCTGTGGAGGCGAGGAGGCCACTCTCGCTGCAGAGGAGGGCCCTGCGGCCTGCGTCTCCCAGGCAGGTAGAGGCCTGCCCGCGCCCAGCCCCTCCTGCAGCTTAATCTCCGCCTGCCTCCTGGGCCGGCCCAGCCTCCTTCTCCCCCGGGCCTCTGCCAGCTGACTTATCCCTCTGCCATCTCCTTCCCTGGGGCCGAGGCGGGGTGTGGGGAGGGAGGCAGGTGAGGGCCCTCGCTGCTCAGGGGAAAATTAATCAGCCTGGGCTCCCCAAGTCCCTTTGAAGAAGTGCCTCGTGGGGAGGCGGCTCCCGGGGGCCTGGCGTGGTCCCCTCTGCTGGGCAGGGTGTGTGCCTTCTCCGCCCCACACCTGTCTTTGCCGAGAGTCTCACTTGGAAACCCAGGTGCTCTGGCACGGGGACGTGGGTGGGTGACTTCTCCAAAGGGCTGCTGCAGTCCCCTGGCAGCCGGGCTGATCCTCAGTATCTCAGCAAAATGAGGGAGGGCAGAGCCTGCCGCCGGCCGGCGCGTAGTAGGTGCTCAGTAAACATGCCTCCCTCTCCCACCTGGGACCGAGCGGGTGGCACAGCCCAGGCTGGGTTTCCAGCTGTGTCCCCAGGGGGGGACCACCCAGCCAGCCCGCTCTGGCTGCAGGGCCGACTCCTGCTCAGGGCCCCAGAGGCAGCTGACAGCCGTGGGCGGCGGGGCCGGCCCTCTCCACCCTTGGCAAACCCTGCGAGTGCCAGGCCGGGCAGGCCTCGGTGCGCCCAGGGCGCTCCCCGGAGAGACTGGAACCCGCCTGGCACCCCTGCCGTTCTCAAAGAAGAAACAGAGGCTCAGAGTGGTCCACACCCCCCACCGAGTTAGCGGATGCCCAGCTGGGCCGGAGGAGGGTGGCCGCCGGGCAACAGGTGAGGTTTGGCCGCCGGAAGGTCTGGAAGCTTCCAGGGGCCTTCAGACGCGCTTGGCACGGCGGGCGCGAGGCGGGTGGGGCTTCCTTCTTGGGGACCCCGCCCCGCCCAGGCCCGGCTTACCTGCCAGGCAACAGGTGGCCACGGGCCCCCCCACTGAGGGGTGGGGACGGCAGATGAAAGGCAGCCCCCAGCCTCCCGTGCTCCCTCCCTGGCCTCTTCCTGACCCGGGCCTCGGAGGAGGGACTCCCTGCACCCAGCAGGCGCCAGACCTGTGCCCACTGCCCCCTCCCCACCAGCAGGAGAGGGCTGGTGGCTCGGCTGGGACAGGCCTCAGTTTTCTGTCTGTGAAATGGGAACATGGCGGTGACCGTGGAGGGGTGGCCCTGCCTTTAGGGCCCCCTGGCATGTTGACAGTGGCCACAGGAGGGCATTTGGGCAGTCTCCGAGGGCCTCGGGGTCCCCGTCCAGAGGGGACCCAGGACGGTTCGTTTCTCCTCCTCCGTCACTGCCCAGAGATGCTGGCCTCTCCCCTGGTGGCACGGCCTGAGCCACTGTGTGCCCTCGAGGAACCCGCAGAGGGACAGGGAGGATTCACTCCTGGCGGTGGCCAGCATTTATTAAGCCCTTACTGTTTGCCGGTCCCTGTGTTAACGGCCGGGTGTGTCTCAGCCCAAGCTCTCAACCGGCCACAGGAGCCTGGCATCCTGTGACCGTCCTCGGAGGGTGGGTCACAGCCGGAGGCCCCAACACAGCCGGGCACCCAGACGGGGACCTGAAGCCAGGCTGGCCCTTGGGAGTTGTGAGCCCTGGACCGTGTGGCTCCCCCCAGAGGACCTTTGGGGGCTTGGTTTCCCTGTCTCGGGTGTTTTTGTTTTATTTCTATTTTTTTTTAAATAATGCCTAGTTTTCGGGGCTCCTTTGCATTGACACGGGCAGCGAGACGTCCACCTCTTCCTTTCCCATCTCAGGGTTTATTCTGCTCCGGGAAGTCAGGAAGTCCTACCTGAATCTAGCCTAAATCCCTCTTTGGTGGGAGAAGCCCTCGCAGAGAGCGAGGTCAGTACTGGCTTCTGGTCTCAGAGGCCAGGGGATCTGGAGGGGGGTCCCGGGGCAGGCGCGTCTGTCTGCCTGTCCGCTCCTGTCTGCCGGCTGCCCGGGCAGTGCTGGCCCTGGGGCAGCGGCTGGTGCATATTTGTTGAGTGACTATGAGACACTGAGTGCAGGGAGCGGCCGGGGCTGAGCCCAGGGCCCGCGCTGCGGGATCAGAGGCCGAGGTGCCCTGGTGAAGGCCCAGAGGCCGGGATGGGCTGGGGAGCGGGCGCTTCCTGAGGGGGTCACAGGCCCCAGCCACCTGCAGGGGCAGAGGAAGTGGAGGCTACGGGAGGCGGAGGCCCGCGGGCGGCCTTCCTGAGAGCCATTCATCACTGGAGCAATTCGAGGAATGTGGAGCCCAGAGTCGGAGCGAGGGAGGGGAGGCTGGGGCCCGGCCCCCTGTCCCAGAGCCAGGGGACCAGCCCTTGGCACCTGGGGTGTGCGAGTCCCCCCAAAGCTCGGAGCCTCCAACCACAGCCCGGGCTGAGGCTCTGGGGAGACGAGCCCCCTGTGGTCAGTGCCTGACCCTCCAGAGGCGTGGCTGCGGCTGTCACCCACAGCAGGGTCACGGTGGCGGATGGAAAAGTCGGGGTCCATGCCCCAGGACCCTGTGACGTGCCTGCCGTCCTCAGAGCCCAGACAGCCCAGGCCTGCGTCTGCCTAACACCCTGCATGGCTCCCACCTTCCCAGAGGAAAGTCCTTGCCACAGCCTCAGGCCCGACTGAGCCAGGCCGGCTGTCCCCTACCCCTGCCCAAACATGGCCTCCTCGGAGGGGCCTCTCTGGTCCCTTGGCACCTGCTTGCTCTGGCCCACGGGGGAATGCGGCTGCTCAGAGCCCAGACCTGCTTCCAGAGTCGCCCAGGACCGAGCAGAACCAAGCACAGCACCTCGGTGCTCCCCGGACCCTGTCACCAGGACCCCATCTGGACCCGGTTTCTCTTTGCTTCTGTCACCGTGACTCCGAGCACCTTCCCAGGGTCTGGTCCCCGTGCCCTGCTCTGGTCTGCTTTGCAGCGGCCAAGTTGGCCTGGTCACCTGCTGTCCCCGCTCCGCCAGGGCAGGGGCTCCCTTCCCCCTGCACCCCAACCTAGGAGCCCCACCGCCCGCTGCTCCCACTTAGGGTCCCCCGTGGCCTGGTGTGAGGCCACTTGGCCTTTGGGGTCCGAGTCCTGTCTTGGGCCAGCACCACGTGGGGACTCCTCCCCGATGCTGGTCACCAGCAGGTCGGCCCTGGGACTCTGCGGGTGACCGGTCCCTGCACCGTGTGGCCAGGCCAGGGCCACGGATGCGTTGAAGGACATCTCCTAGTTGTCGGTGGCCTCTATTAGTTTATTTGCATGCGATGCCGAGGGTCGGACCAGGGCCTCAGTGCTCCGCTGCAAAGCCATTGCTCCGGCCCTCGAGCGCATCGTCCACACCAGGCCCTTCCCGTTCCCAGCCCATGGGGATCCTGGGAGAAGCGTCCTTCAGGGCGGCGGCTCTGGGCCCAGCAGCCTGGACACTTTGCTTCAGAGCACTTGATCTTGGCGTGGGCGTGGGGTCCCCAGAGCGGTGGCCGGGCCCTGGGAAGAGCAGGCTCTGGATTCGAGGACAGGAGCTGCCTGTGTCCTGCAGTCTCCCCACCCGGGCCTCAGTTTCCCCATCTGTCCCAAGCGGACCTTCCTCTCTGCCCAGAGGCCGCGATGGCCCCTCTGAGAGGCGGGGACCCTGCAGTCTCTGCCGACTCACGCCCCGGAGGGACAGCAGGTCGTCCCCTGAGGACAGCTGACCGGGGTCACCACCCTGCGGAGTGGCCTGCCAGGGTCCTCAGGGCCTCGGTGGGGAGGCTCGTCTCTGCTCCAGGCCTGCTCAGAGTGGACCGTCCATCCTGGAGGCTGAGGGGGACCGAGGATGAGGCGCCCACCCCTCCCAGGCAGCATGGCCTGGATCAGGGTGGCCCTCCTCCAGCCTGGACCCCGTCCCTGTCCCCGTCCCCAGGGACTCGGTGCAAGCAGCCCTTGGCCTAGAAGGTCCTCAATATATTTTTTTTTCCTTTAAAGTCATTTTCCTCGGGTATTTGGGAACAGCCACGGAAAGCTGTCATGGAGACCCCGACGACGGGCAGCCAGGGGCATCTCTGTCCTCCTGCGGCCATTGGTCCCCGTGCACATCGGGGTTCCCTGGAGCCTGGAGCCTGGGCTGCACACCAGGCCTGTGGGCACCGGTGCCCTGCCCGGCCCTGGAGCTGGGGAAACGGAGGCCCGCAGTGGGGGCTCACGGGGGGCGAGGCTGCAGGGTGAGGCCGGCCAGGCCGGGCAGGGCAGGGCAGGAGGGGGCTGAGGCCACTTCCCTGAGCCCCCCGCAGGGCCTCCGCCTAATCCCGTTTTCTGCCCAGCTGAGCAGTCAGGAGGAGGCCTGTTTCTCATCCCATTTTAATGCAAAGGAGGCTGCTGGGGCCTGGCTTGTTCTGAGCCTGGTGACAGTGGCCGTGAATGGGGACCCCAGTAACGGGGACAAAAATGTGACAGGGCCCTCCATCATGGTGTCACACGACAATCAGGACATTATGGTTGGTCCTGGAACCCACTCTGGGAAGGGCTGGGCCTCCGCCCGCTATGCTAAGCAGACAAGAGGCCAGGCCTCCGGGGCCGCCCGGGGCTGGTCAGGGGCTCCATTGTGTGGGGCGCTTGGACCTGAGGACTCAAAGGGTCCCCAGCTGCCCGTCCCTCCACCTCCTGCCACCGCGGGGGCCCCCAGATGGGGCAGTGGGGGAGGGGCTGCAGACTCCCCTCCCACCTGCTGTGTGTGCCTGGGGCAGGCGTCTCCCTCTCTGGGCCTGGGCTGGTATTATCTCAGCGAGGACAGTGACCACACCACAGGGACCCTTCACACCAACTCTCACGGTGGCCCCCTGGTGAGGGGGGGGAGCGCTGGTCATTTCCAGTCCGCAGGGACACAGTCAAGTTTGGGGATGGGAAACTGGCCGGTCGCCCCATCTAAAAATCCAGCCAAAGACACGGGCGGGATCCAGTTCAGTGGCACAATTCCTGTGGCCACCTATCTCCCCTGCATCGGCTTCAGCTTTCGGTTTCTGTTGAAAAGGCTGTGAGCCAGGCGCGGTGGCCACGCCTGTCATCCCAGAGGCTCGGGAGGCTGAGGCAGGAGGATCACAAGTTGGAGGCCAGCCTCAGATCCCGTCCCCGTGTGGACGGCCACAGTGTGAAGGCTCGGGGCCTCTCTTTGGGCTTCCTCAGAGGGAGCAGCTTCTCCACGCTGTCCCCTGGGACGGAGGCGGGGGCAGTGGGGTCCCAAAGAAGGTTTCCCTGTGACAAATCTTCCCACACGGAGCCCAGTTTACAAAAGCTGTAGAAACAGAAGGTCACCCTGTCCAGAGGCGCACAGGGAGGGAGTGGCTGCCGAGCAGAAGTCCCCTGCGTCCTGTAGGGGTCTAGCTGGGCCAGTCTCACCCACACCCTGTTTGCTCTGGGGGCTCTGGTGAAAATTCAGGGACTGGATCCTCCTTCAGGTCAGGCTGGCTCTATCTGCTGAGCCACCCAGGTAAGTCACTTGCCCTCTCTGTGCCGTTTCCCCAGGGGCAGGTCTAAGGTCCTTGCTTCAGGGTCAGGGGGGAGGTCAGAGTCGAGCAGTTCCCAGGCCAGGGCTGGAGGGTGCAGGTTCCCCGGGGTCACGGCTCCCTCCTCCCCCCTCCTTCCTCTGCCCTCCCTCCCAGACCCCATTGATCAGCGGAGGCTCCTGTCCCCGACCGCAGAGTGGCCTCCCTGGCCAGGCCCGATCCTTTCCATTTGCGACTGGACAGGTTCCAGGCCGGAGCTGGGAGCGGCGGTAATGGGCCACCGGGTGAATTATGGAGCCGCGAGAGGCGACCTCAGAGGGAGGTGGCCGGGGCCTGGCCGCGGGCCCAGCCACCTCCCGGGGGCTCCTCCCGCCCAGCGTCTCCCCTGCCTGTCCTCCCTGAGTCCCCTACTGCCCACGCTGGCGAATGGGACTGAGGCCAGAGGAGGAAAGGGCCGGTCGAAGGTCACAAGAGAAGCCAACTCTGTCCCCTGGTCCCTCTGCCCCCCTCCACCCACCCGCTCTGGTGCTAAAGGATGGAGTCCACGTCCTTCATGCCTCCCCCCCTTGGTGCTGTGCGCGAGGGTGGCCAGGCCCCTTGTCAGATGCCCATGATTGGACAGGACAATGGACAGAACAGAGAGGGAACCGCATAGCCGGGGCCAACTTGACCTCGGGTCTCATTAATCAAGGTCTATGCCTTTAGATGAGGGAGTTGAATTTGGGGCTTTATGCTGCTCAGAGTTTTTTTCTGGGTCTGGTCACCCCCGCCGGGGGTGGGTGGCTGAGAGGACCCAAAGCCAGGGCTGGGTGCAGACCGCGGGTGCCCTGTGGGACACGGGGTCGGGGTGCTGTGTGCATTTATGGAATCTAAATGTCAGAAGAGTCCCCAGCTTGGGAGAGGGAAGCTGGTCCCCAGGGGTGGGACAGCACCCAGTGAGGAGGGGACTGGGACAGGGCTTGCCACTGGCCTCGAGTGTCGGGAGGGGCTGGACTCGGGGACCCGCGGACCCTCCTGCTCCGAGCTGCGCGCTCAGCCGGGGAACAATGTTCCCAGGGAGCCTCGGCGACGACGGCTGCTGATTACAAATTGCTCCGCGATTTTCTCCCGTTGCCATGGCGACCGCAGGCGGCATCTCAAGCAGCTCAGGATGCAGCTGGACCCTTTCAGGCCTCGGCTCTGCGGCCTCCCTGCCCTGCCCCCCTCAGCCCTCCGCCGCCTCCCGGCTCCCGAGGCTCAGCCCTGCGTCCTGCTCGCCCTGAGACCTTTGCCTTCCTTCCCCTGGGGACGTCCCCGGGCCTCGGTCCCCGGCTGGGCACAGACCCTCATTCATCCACTCACTTTTTTCGGGTGCTGGGGACGGAGCCCAGGGGCCGAGCCCTGTCCCCAAGCCCCTTTGTGTGTTTTGTTGAGACACAGGGTCTCACCAGGTGGCTGAGGCTGGCCTCCAACTTGCGATCCTCCTGCCTCAGCCTCCCGAGCTGCTGGGATGACAGGCGTGGGCCGCTGTTCCCGGCTGTCCTTTGTTCACACTTGCATGGGTCCGTCGACCTGCGATGTGACAGTCGGTCCCCACCAGCCACGTGTGGCTACTGAGCACTTGGAACGTGGCTGTGCCACAATGGGTGGAAGAAATCTCTGGACCGTGTTGAGTCACCTGCCTATTTTTTTTTTTTTTTTTTACCTTTTAAGACAATTGAAGTCACCCACGTGGCTCATATGTCACTCCTCTGGCAAACGACCCTCAGCTCACATTGGGGATGCATGCTGGGTGGCAGGGGTGATGGCAGCCTCCTTGACAGGGCGCGGTGCCTCGTTCACCTGGACGGAAGCCCCCGTGGGTGTTCCTGTTGGACAGGAAGGACATAGAGACCCAGAGAGGTGGGTGGCCTGCCTGTGGCACACTGTCCCAGGTGGCAGCAGGTGCCCTCGTCCCCCTTGGTCATATGCCCACGGCCATGGCGTTAACAGGCAGCCACTTCAGAGCTGCGTGGCCGGGGGGACATAGCTGTCGCCGGGCAAGCAGTGGGGTCAGTAGTGACGGCCAGTTGCTGTCCAGGTATCAGATCGTGGTCACCCTCGAGGGTCGCAGCGTGTCACCCTGAAGATCCTGCTCAGGTACCCCCAGGTGTGTGACGCCCTGGTCATTGGGCACCGTTGGTCCAAAGTCTCTGAGGTCACAGTCCATGGGAGGAAGCAGCTGGTCCCCAGGCCAGAGATGCCACCAGGCTGGCCTGGGTGGCTTCAGGGCGCTTGCTGCTGGGTGGCCGCCCGGGTCTTCTCCGCACAGCCCCGGGGAGCTCAGGACCCCGCGTCCACCGCCTGGACCCCCGTGTGTCTCTGTGCCCCACTCCTTCTCCGGCGCCCACTGGACGGTGCCGTCCCTTGTCACAGTCCTCCTGGTTTTGAGGCACTTTGCCCCCGGAGTTGACTTTGGTTTGGGACACGGGACAGTGAACAGCGGCCACCTTACGGGGTGTCATGCAGGTCCTGGCAGAGTGGCTGGCTTGTCACCAGTGCTAGGCAAACAGCAGGGTCAAAGGGAGTCGGAAACACCAACCTGGGAGCCACTTGGCCCAGGCTCCGGTCCCGGTCCCTGGGCCCATTTCTGCCTGCTGTGTGACCTTGGGAAAGTTGCTTGGCCTCTCTGTGCCCGGCTTGTGTGGTTGTTAGACCTCCTGTGGGGGTCCCTTCGACACCCTGGACGCGCCCACAGCCAGCACTCACGGGTGGTAAACGTCGTCCCCTGTCATTTCCTCAAGCCCCCACATCCCCTTGTCCTCAGGGAGGGGGTCAGAGTCCGGAGCACCGTGTGGCCTTGACCATCAGCTGACCTTGACCATCAGCTGACCTTGACCAGGGGCTGACCGACCTCACGAAGGAGAAAGTTGGTTGAGCCCCGGGGCGTGAGGAGCCGCCTTGTCTTGTCTTCTCTGCTTCCCGCCCAGTGGAATGTCCCTTGTCCTTGTCACCTCCTTGTCCATGTGACCGCTGGCCGTGGACAGCATCCTGGTGAGGGTGGTCTCGTGGCGGGCGAGAGGCCAAGTGTCCCTCTTCTTCAGCTTTTGCCGCCCCCACGGCCTCTTGCTTCGGCCCCACTCGGGGTGGTCACTCCGTGTCGCCCGCTGTGACCGTCCAGGGGACTCGAGCTGGGCAGGAGCCTGGGCCTCCCAGGGCAGCGTCCCTGTCCCTCCACCTGTAACTGGAGCCGCGGCCCGGAGGCCGATCGCACAGGTATCGGTTGACGGCCACTGTCCCACTTCCCTCCCTAGGAGGGCCAGGTGACAATGGCCACCAGTCCCCGGGGCCCGGCCCCCCCCAGGGAGAGGCCGTGGTGCTATCGGGCCACACGATCTCGGCCTCGAAGGCCAGCCCGCCCCGGGGACACCGGCACAAACGGGGCCTTCACTGGGTGCCAGCGCCCGGGACCCGCCGTGCCAGCTGTGTGTCCCCCCATGTGACCTGCGACTCACACACCTGTCCCCCCGCCCGGCTTCGCCCGTGAAAGCCCTTTGTTCCTCAGCTCTGGGGGAGACGGGTCCTGGCACCGTGAGGGGCGCTCGCCCGCCACAGCCCGGGGGCCACCTGCCTGGGGACCCTGTGGCTGACCCCCTCTCCGTGGGGACCAGTTCTGGGCTGGGTGGTGGCCCAGGGGACCAGGAGCTGCGGCTGCCCAGGCAAGGCTGCCTCGTCCCCCCCTGTCACCACCAGGTCCTTTGTTCTAGAACCTTCTGGGCAGCGCTCGGGAGAGGCCAGGGTTTGGGCCCAGTGCTGACCCTGCCTCCCTGGTGGCCCCGGGCAGCCCCTGCCCCCTCTGAGTCTTTGTCATACTCGAGCACAGAATGGGGACCATGCTCTGTCCCTCCCAGGGGACCCTGAGATGGCACTGGCCAGGGGGTGGCCGGCCACAGAGCTGGGCAGAGGGTGGCCGTGTCCATGTGAGGTCTCCACCTGGGCACGGGGCACAGCCTGCGCTCGGCCCTGACACTGGGTGCCAGGCCTTGGTGACTGCACCGGCCAGGGAGGGGACCAGCCGGGGAGGGGACCAGCCAGCGAGACCCAGTGGGACAGGGACCCGGGGAGCCTGGGACCTGGCGAGGTGGCTCTGCTTTGAAACGGGTCTGAGTTTACAAGGACCCCAGGTCCCAGCGGCTGCTCGCGCCCAGGGACAGCTGGTCCACGTGTGGCCTTCACGTTCGGAGGCTGGACGGTCCAGCCTGACCGTCCCTCGGCCATCAGGGGCTTTGGTCTCAATTTTATTTTTTATTTGTCCACATTTTTCTTTTTGGTCCTGAGGATGGAATCCACCTGACCCCTGAGCCCCGTCCCCAGCCCGTTTTTCTATTTTATTTAGAGACAGGGTCTCGCTGAGTTGCTGAGGGCCTCGCTAACTGGCTGAGGCTGGCCTCCACCTGGCGATCCTCCTGCCTCAGCCTCCGGAGCCGCTGGGATGACAGGCGTGGGCCACTGCGCCCGGCTGACCATGTGACTGTCCTTTGAAAGCCACTCTGTAGCTGGCTGAGGGTGCGGTGCCCAGAGCCAGGTCATCTGGGCTGCAGAATTCCTCAGATTCCTGTAGAATGGTGGGTCCCGAGGGGATGGGGGTGGAGGGTCTGCACAGAGAGCCCTGCCTGGACCCTGGGGACTGTCACCACTGCGTCCCACCCTGGCCATGGATGCTCAGCCCCCAGACCACGTGGCCCCGAGGAGGAGCAGGGCCGGGCCCGGACACTGGCCCCTCCGCCTTGGCAGCCCCCGCCCCTCAGCTGTCCAAACACGGGGACCCCCCAGGAGCGGCCCTGGGAAAGGCTGGGGCGGCTCAGGAAGCCCCTGTCCCTCGGCTTCCGTCCCTCCGGGGTCTGCTTTGCTCTGCAGCCGCTGCCCGCGGTGCGGGGTGACCTGGCCCGGGCCCAGCTGCTTCCCCCGAGGGTCCGGGAGCGGCAGCGTCCTCTCCTGCCAGGTCCAGGTCCCCGCCCAGCAGCAGGGACACGCTGTTTGTCACTCTGTCCTCGACGCCCCGGGAGGCCGAGGCTCGGGGGGACACGTACAGGCAGGTTCCTAAGGCCAGCTGGACCTGGGCACGGCCCTGGGCCTCCCTTCCCCAGAGTCCCCTGTCCCCAGGCCCTGGAGTGGTCACCTGCAAGTCCAGGTCCCCGGCCTCTGGCTCCCTCTGCCTCCCCTCACCCCTGTCACCTGCATAAATCAGCACCTGCCTCTGAGCATCTGGGGACTCTCGGTGGCCCTGATCACAGCCTTCCCTGGGGACAGTGGGGACAGGCCACCGCTAAGCTGATTGTTTTAGGCTGGCTCAGAACGGCCATCCTCCTGCCTCAGGGCCGTCCAGGGACCGCTGGGGGGGGGCTTGAGCAGATTCCAGCCGGGCTCAGCCCCCGGGATGCGGGGGACAGAGGACGGTCCTCCCAGGGCCTGAGGGAGGAGCTGGCACTTCCTGTCCTCCTTCCCGGCTTGACAGGTGTGGCTTCTGGGGACAGTCACACAGTGCTGCTTCTCTAAATGCATAGGATCCAGGGCGCCGTGATGATGGACCACCCCAGGGTCCCCTCCGACGTCCCCAGCTGGAGCCCGGGGGACCCCATCTGCACAGCCTCACCCGGGGGGTGGGCTGTGTCCCCAGAGTGAGGCCGGTGGGCTCCCGCTGGTCGAAGCTCAGGAAGCAACTTGCACAACCGTCCTGGACGCGTCTGTCCACGCCGGCCACCCCTGGCCCTCGGCGGTCAGCGAGGGGGTGGCACTTTGGAGGAGATGTTTAATTCTCACCCTTGACCTGAGCGACTTCCGTGTGTGCTGCTTCCAAACACAAAGAAGGGCTGGCCCCGGGGACAGTGCCCACCCTGGGTCACCATCAGCGCCACGTAGAGATAAATAAGTGGCCCGTGGGGAGGAGAGGGGACACCATCCTGGCTTCTGATCCCTGTCCCCGTCTGGCTCTGGTGTGTTCCCGCCCCTGTCCCCTGTTCCCTGGACGGGCAGCCTCGCTGGACAGCCAGCCCCCAGCTGTGTGGAGGACGGGGCGGGTGGGGTCAGCCAGAGGGGCTGCGCTCAGAGGAAAGGCAAGCCACGTCCTCTCTGCCTCCTCTTTCCCTCCCCTTCTCTCCTGGTGACAAAGCCGTGACTCCTGAGCAGCCCCTGGGCCTCGGGGGAGAAATTTGATGGACCCCACAAGCGCCAGGTGGAGCACAGTTAAAATGGCCCTGGGAGCGGCTTCAGGAAGGGCTGGATCAAGCACACAGGGTCCATCCCGGCCTCCCATCCAGCGTCCACGCTGCTGCCAGAAGCCTGCTTCTCCTGCCTTACCTGCGTCTCAGAACCACTCGGCAAAACATGGACAACCTGATGACCAGCCTTGACATGGGGCAGGAAGGAGAGTCCGGCTTGAGCAGGGAGGGGAGTGGCTCAGGTCACCGCATGCTGGGACTCCAGGAACTCCGAGGAGGGGACCATCTTGAAGGGAGGGAGGATGGGGATGAGTATGGCAGTGAGACTCAGCTGGGAAGCTCCAGCGGTGTCCACAAGGGAGCAGGGACATCCAGAATGCTGGTGGTCACCAGGTGCCAGGCCCCAAGGACCTCTGGCCACAGCCAGGAGCTAAATGATTTCTGTTTTGATGGGAGACGGTGCCTCAAGCCCTGCCCTGTCCCCCATGATGCCATACCTCGGGCTCCAGAGTGACAGGCCTCACCTGCCCGGCCAGAAGCCTCTGAGCCCTGAGCAGAGGAACCTTTCTTCCTCATAAGCCCACGGCCTCAGGCATTGTGTTACAGTCACGGAGAGCCGACCACAAGAGCTTTCCCTGCCTTGGTGTCTGAATGTGACCTCCCAGCAGGGGGGTGGCACTGGGTCTCCTAACTGCATGTCCCCACCCAACACACACACATTTGTGAACACAGGGAACCTGCCATGGATCAGGTGACAGAGACTGCAGGGGACAGTGGAAATTCAGTTGTGGTCCCCGGGCTGCCCTGAGCCATCTGCTCGGATGTGACCCTGTCCTTGGGGTGGCCCATGTGCCTTGGGCTCAGCCCATGACTGGGGTGTGTCTGTCCCCCTCTGTAGATGTCCGCCGTCTGTTGGCTGTAAGGGCCCTGTGGGCCTCGGCCAGGGGTCTGTGTCGGGCCTGGGTCTCTGTGCAGGCCGGGCATGGGGCTCCCTCCGCCACCCCAGGGCTGAGCTAGGGGTGGTGGCCAGGGCTCTTCTGGTCTCCACAGCATTCCCCCAGGGCCAGAAGCGTTGTCCTGGCGACCAGTGGCCGTCTGTCAATGGAGCCCATGGGCCTGTGACCACGACGAGGGGGCTGGCACTGTCCCCACGCTCCCCTGCAAGGACGCACCTGCCCTTGTCCCTGGCTCCTGCAGGCACACGCCGCAGCTGAAGCCCAGGCAGGTGGCCTGGGGACCCTGGGAACAGGCCCGGGGTCTCTGTTCTTTCTTATTCAACGATGCTGACCCCACTGTGTGCCAGACACAGGGGACCCAGCAGCCACCAGCAGCCACCAAGACAGTCCCCGCGAAGCTCAGGCTTCCACCAGAGACCCGGGGCGTCTGTGGACTGTGACCAGGAATGAGTGAAGTCAGGGGCCACGGAGGGTGACCGCACCTTACGGGAGGGGCGTGTCCATGTGTGTGAGAGGGGCGTGCCTATGTGCATGAGGGGCGTGTTCATGTGAGGGGCGTGTCCATGTGCGCGAGGGGCGTGTTCATGTGAGGGGCGTGTCCACGCGGGAGGGGCGTGTTCATTTGCATGAGGGCGTGTCCACGTGCTTGGGGGCGTGTCCATATGTGAGAGGGGGCGTGCCCATGTGCGTAAGAGGGGCATGCGCAAGGTGTGTGTTTGTGTGCGCGTGCGCAGAGCTCTGTTCACCCAGTGCAGGGCGGGCCGCCTGCAGGACCGACCAGGAGGAGCAGCTGCGTGAGGGACGTCCCGTGCGGCCCCCCTGGTTCCAGTGACAGCCCCCTCCCGCGCAGGGCGCCCACGGTGGCCTCAGAACACGGACCCCACCAGGTGGAAGGATTCTTTTTAATTAAATAAATTAATATCATTTTTTTATCAGAATAAATCGTTAAATATCGCTATGCGGAGCCCGAAGGTCCAGAGTCCTGCCGAAACACTGTGTCCCTGCCACGAGGGACCCGGGGGCTGGGATGGAGCAGCGACAGGTGGGGGGGTGGGCAGAGCCATCCAGGGCCGGCCGGCCTCCGCGGGGTCCACAGGGAGCAGAAAAGCCCAACGGGGGTCCCCTGTGAAGCTCTCCCACTGGGAGATCGCGGTGCAGTGGCAGTCCGGTCCCTCCTGCAATCTCATTTGCAGCCGGTCCCCCCTGGGATCTGGCTGGCAGCCAGTCCCCCCTGCGGTCCCACTGGCACCTGGTCTCTCCCTGCAGTCTCATTGGCAGTCGGTCCCCCTGTGGTCCCACTGGCAGCCGGTCTCCCCTGTGGTCCCGCTGGCTGCCGGTCCCCCCGGAGATCTGGCTGGCAGCCGGTCACTTGCAGGTGTACATCTCGGTGCGCTCGCTGCAGGTGTTGCAGCGCACGAAGCAGCACCAGTGGAACTTGCAGTTGCACTGCCACACGCGCGCGTACTGGTGCGTGTTGTAGCCGCGGCCGCAGCACATGAGGTCGCAGCCGCTGGCCTGCGGCGCCGTCTTGTTGCAGGCGCGGCCCTGCGTGCCCACGCTGCCCGTCACGGGGTCCTCCTCGCAGTAGTTGGGCGACTTCTCGATGTAGACCAGGTCGGTGTCCATGGGCTTGCGGTAGGACAGGGGCTTCTTGATCTTGAGGAAGGTGGGCCTCTTGTTGCGGCTGGCGCGCACGGGCTCCACGTGCACCGCCTCGTTGTACTTGTCCTTGAGCACGTAGCCCAGCTCGCGGAAGCGCGGCAGCGTGGTCCAGCAGGTCTTGGTGGTGCACGAGCCGGACACGCCGTGGCACTTGCACTCCAGCCGCATGTTCTCCTCCAGGATCTGCGGGGGACAAGCACAGGTCACTGGGGGCCTACCAGTCCCAGGAGTCCCTCCACCCAGGCACCGCCCCATGGGGTCCCTGTTTGGCCAAGAGACCAGCCCAGCCCAGAGCTCGCCCAGATGTCCACTCTGGGCCCAGGGATTTGAGGTCCATTTTGCACTGACATCTAAAAACAGGGAGGACTCGTTGGCAAACATGGGCCAACGGGCAACGGCTGGGGTGATGTCCAGACACCTAAGAGCTGGAGAGCTGGGCAGGGCACGGTGTCCACGCCCCTCATCCCAGCCGCTCGGGAGGCTGAGGCAGGAGGATTCCAAGTTGGAGGCCAGCCTCAGCAACTGAGTGAGGCCCTGAGCAACTCAGTGAGGCCCTGTCTCTAAATAAATGCAAAATAAGGTTGGGGACGGGTCTCAGGGGTCGAGGGACCCTGAGTTCAATCCCTGGTTCCAAAAAATGAAGAACTGGGAGAGGTGGGCCCCGCCCACTGGCACAGATGCTGTCCCCAAGGCCAGCCCCTCAGCCCTACCCTGCAGGGGACGCAGTGGAGACACACTGGGGAGACGTTTCCCAGTTCCCAATCACAGGGACACACACAGGACACAGAGGTCTCATGTCCTTGCCCTGTGGAACTCGCCTGGTATCATGTGCACAGTGAATAGGTCCCACAGTGTCCCTAGTAGCCACATCCCCAGGACCTCCAGCCCAGGTGCCAGATGGACGCCCATCCAAGCTGAGAGGACAAAGGGTGCTACCCACACTGCGTGGGCCGTGGGGGACAGAGACAGTGAACCTCACCAGCCAGCCCTGGGGACAGGAACGAGCCTCGGAGATGCAGGGGAGACAGAAGCTCGTCACTAGAACCAGGACCTGGCTTCTTTCCATCAGGCTCAAGGGTGGGCGGGACTGGACCCTGTCCCTTAGGAGCCCATTGGGGGGATCTGATGAGGACCTCAGATGTGGGGGAACTGGCCAGGGCCACCAGGGTCCCCTGGGGCAGTGGAAATCAGTTCCTGGATGTCCCTGGGGCCACATGTGTTTGAGATGGCTCTTTAGTGACCACTGACCCTCTTAGTAGAGTTTTGCACACACACCGGCTGTCCCCGTGGTAGGACGTGCCGTGGGTCTGACGGCCAAGAAGCAGGTGACAAGATGCCAACGTCCGACTGGCAATAACATGCAGATCCAGGTCACAGGGAGACCTCCACCTCCCACTTGCTGGGGTGGCCGGGATGAGGACATGAGGTGGGTGACAATGTGCAGAAATGGGGATCCTCCCGCCCTGCTGTGGGGACTTAAAATGTCACTTGAGGGACACCTGGAAACACGGACCCCAAGACCCGGTGTCTACAGACACCAAGGGATACGGAGACACGTCCACGTGGAAACCTGTGCACGGACGCCCGAAGCACCTACCAAGGGGACGTGGGCACCCAAGGCTCCCAGCTGACGGACGGGCACGTGGGGTGTGGCAGAGCCCTGTGTGGGTGCCTGTCCCTGTCACCCAGGGAGGGACCTGAGAGCCTTGCTCAGCAAGCTCCAGACCCGGGCAGCAGGTCTGAAGGCTCGTCTGTGTGTCCGGACAGGGTGACAGAGACGAGGGGTGCTGGAGGGGACACAGGGCGCAGCCATAGGTTTCTTCTTAAGGTGACAAGATTCTATACAACTGAGTGTGACGTCACCTCAGTAAGGACAGCTGCTAACAACACGAGAGGCCATAGCTGGGGCAGGCAAGGGTGTGGACAGAGGGGTCTCTAGTGCATGGAGATCACGACGTTCAACTGGAAGAGCTTGTTGAGAGTCGGGTGATGGCAGCCGGGGGCCGGGGAGAGGCGGGGCCGGGGAGAGGCGGGGCCGGGGAGAGGCGGGGCCGGGGAGAGGCGGGGCCGGGGAGAGGCGGGGCCGGGGAGAGGCGGGGCCGGGGAGAGGCGGGGCCGGGGAGAGGCGGGGCCGGGGAGAGGCGGGGCCGGGGAGAGGCGGGGCCGGGGAGAGGCGGGGCCGGGGAGAGGCGGGGCCGGGGAGAGGCGGGGCCGGGGAGAGGCGGGGCCGGGGAGAGGCGGGGCCGGGGAGAGGCGGGGCCGGGGAGAGGCGGGGCCGGGGAGAGGCGGGGCCGGGGAGAGGCGGGGCCGGGGCTGGTCAGCAGGTCCTGTGTTAGACCGGAGCAGTGCGATCCATGGGCTGTTGCACGGTGGGGTGACTGTTCCAGAAGCCCTGCCAGGCCACCATGGGTAGCAGCGGGCTGTACATTTTTACAAGCCAAGGGGACGAGCCTCTGGGTGTCTTCCCCAAGAGTTTAAGTGGCTGTACTTTGGCGTCTGTGAGTTACACCTGAGAAGGTGGTTTTGTTGAAAAAGGCAATGAGAACCGCCAGGGGCGGTGGCCCACGCCTGTCCTCGCAGCAGCTGGGGAAGCTGAGGCAGGAGGATCTCAAGTTGGAGGCCGGCCTCAGCCACGTAGTGAGGCCCTGTCTCTAAACATTTTAAAAAGTCTAAAAAGATAAAAATTTGAAAAGGCTGGGGCTGTGGGTCAGTGGTCAAATGGCCCTGGATTCGATCCCCAATCCCTACCCACTCCCCAAAACGGGAGGGCCCTGGAAGGCTCTGGGGAGACACCAACAGGAACCCTGGGCGCTGGCAGGTGGCACAGGGAGTGTGATTGCTTTGGTGACCCTGGGCACGATCCCCAGATCCCAGGGCTGGCCGCAGGGTCCCGGGTCCCTGGAGCTCCACTCCTGACCGGGTGGCCTGCCCCCTGAATGTCCTCTGTGGCCCTGATGGCCTGAGGCCCTGGCAGCGCTGAATGGGCCCACGATCAGGTGACACCAACCCGACCTGCAAGCGCTGCACTTCGGGAGCCTCAGTGATCACACTGTGTCCCCACTAAGCCAGGCACAATCACAGCTGCCCCAGCCAGGGCTGGTCACCCAGCGGGCACCGGCCTCTCCCCGAGGTCAGGGACAAGAGGACATACGGGAGGCACAGAGCTGCTCTCTCCCTCCCCCAGGCCTGGGGGGCGTCTAGCGCCTGGGCTGCTCCCAGGGGACACTGTCCTCCCCATCTCCTCCCATGGGACGGTCTGGATCCTGCCCCTCGAGGCGTTGCTGGAGACCCCAAGGTGACAGCCCTGTGCCCACCTCCCCAGAGACGGCCCCACGACCTTGCCTAGCAAATGCCCCAACTCAGCCTTTGGCCTGCACAGTCACCTGTGGAATGTTCCGGAAGCCCTGCCAGGCCACCAGGGTCAGACCTGCGAGGCTGGAGGGAGGTGAAGTCTGGCCCTGAGAGGGACCAAGCCGAGGGGTCAGCTGAGGGCTTGAAGCCACTGGCCTGAAGGACCTCAAAACGGAGGTCTGCACGGTGCCTCGGGGTCCCGAGTTCGGGACCAGCTGCGTAAGAACACGGGGCTGCACCATGTGTCCTCCGGCCACCGCATTCCCCTGACCCACCTGCTGTTTTCATAGGTCACCCCCTGCAGCCTCTCTGTCAGGGGAGTCGGACCCCACGGGACCTTTGCTGGGTCCCACGTCCCTTGTTGGGCAAAGTTTCCAAGTTCATCCGTGGGGTAGCGTGTGGTGTGTCAGCTTCCTTTTTCCTGGCTGAATAGTATTCCATAATACAGATGGACACACCTTGTCCACCCATCCCTCAGTGGCTCAGCCGTCCCTCCGTAAACTCTCTTTCACTTCTCAGTCCCAAAATGCCCAGTCACCTGGCCACCCATGCGGGGACATGTACTGCATGGCTTCTCGGTGGCAGGGCGGAGCCGACCCACAACCCCTTGACTCTGGGCCTTTCTGTGGGGCTGCCTGTTCCTTATGGGGAAGGCCCGTCTTTATCACCACTCCAGAGACCCAACACAGCAGGTGGCCCAGCAGGGTCGTGGCCCACAGGGTGTTCCCGAGGCTGGACGCGGGCTCTGGGGACCGCCCTGGAGCAGGGTGGGCTGAAGGGACGGTGCTTACAGAGGCAGAGGGTGGCCCCGGCTGGAGGGGACAGTCCTGGGCCACAGAGCCCACCTCTGTCCCCAGGTGCACCTGGCTGGCGTCCCTCCAGGTGACGGCTCCATCCTGGGAGCGGCCAGGCCTGGATAGGGGCTTCCCGCAGCCTCTCTGGGGTGAGGCCACACACTGAGGCCCGTCTGTCCCCAGCAGAGCCCGGACCTGCTGGGGACAGGAAGGACATTCTGCATGGCCGGTTGGGGAATCCGTCCTCCTCTGACAGGTCCCCCTGGGAAGTGCCACCAGAGCCCAGGACGACTCGGGTGCGGGGCCCACGCCCTGGAGAGGAACTCTCCAGACAAGTCCTGCTTCCAAGGGCCAGACGGAGGTCATCGGGGTCCCCTCGCGGCCACCCAGGCCCTTACGGCTGCCCGTGGGAACAGGGGACTCGCCCGAGGGACTTGGATAGTGACCACAGGGTGGTGGCCCTGATGTGCGCGCTGCAGAGTGCAGTCCCCTCCTCTCGGCCGGGGACCCCGCGCGGGTCCCCTCCCCTCCAGCTGCCTACCCTCCCCAGTAGAGGTCCCCAGCCTGGACATGTCCCTGGCCTTGTTCTCAAGCAGGTGGGGCCTGGCCTTGGGGCTCAGGGAGCGCTGGGTCCCCGCCACGGACACTAGGGTGCCCCTGTCACCCCCCAGGTCCCACCCATCTTTTCTAAGGGTGGCTGGTGACTCAGACCTGTCCCCTCCCCAGAGGGTGACAAAGCAGCCCTGAGAACTGGGTGGATTCGGGACCCGTGCATCTGGTCCCCGGGGTTCAGGTGCTCCTGGATCAAGCTGAGCCTGAGTTCATTACCCAGGACCCCAATGGCTTCTCTGCCTTCTTACCCAACCTGAGTTGAGCCAAGACCCCCGTAGCACCCCGGTGGGGACAGAGGTCCTTCCACACGCGTGGTGGACCCGGCCACACCCCAGGTGGCGGGTTTTAGCCGACAAGCGACTTGGAGCAGGCAGGAGTCGGGAGGCCAGGCGCTCAAGGTGGACAGGGAGCCAGCTGCAGCAGCAGGGATAGGTAGCCATGGTATAAAGTGTGATACCTGGAGCTTAGGCAGCCGTTTTATGACCAACAGGCCAGAAACCCAGAGGCTAGCTGGGCAACCCTGGCAGAGGAGAAGGTCACCACGAAACCATCTCACAGAGTGACCGGGGGGGGGGCCTCTAAAAGAAACTACGTCCAGGCCTTTCTTTTGCAAGAAAAAGGAGGCCAAACCCACGTCATCCAAGCCACGTCCAGTTCAGTGATTTTACTTGCAGCCAAATGCACCTCAGGTCACTTGTTCCCCTCTGTCAGGCAGAAGCAAGGCTCTCCTCCGAGGGGACGTGGGGACTAAATAAGAGCAGGGACGTTGGTGGCCTGGTGCCCCACAAACGGTCACCAGCCTGTAGGAAGTGCTCTCCTTTTGTTCACTGAGGGGCCCGGGGAGCTGGCTCAGGCCGCACCACCGCGGTGGGGCATCGGGTCTAAGTGCTGGTTCTGCCTCCAGTGCTGTGTGGCTCTAGGCAAGTATGTTTCCCTCTCTGGGCCTTGGTTTTCCCCACGCATAGGATGCAGTTAGAAGGAGACAGTAGAGACAGGTGACAGGGACATCAGAGGACAGGGTCGTCAGGTTGTCCCCAGTGTCCCCGGAGTTCTGAGGGGCAGGAGCTGTGGAGACACAGGAACTGGCCTCTCCTTGGGGGCCTCCCTCCTCTGCTTCCTGCCTCCCGTCCCCTCCTGGCCTCCCCCCCCCCCCCCCCCCCCGCTGGCTGCCGGGCTTCCCTCGGCCACAGCTGTGCTCCTCTGGGAAACTCTGGGAAACTCGGGTCACAGTGGAAATGGCTTTTTTTCCTCTGTAAACATCTGGAGTGTTTCCCTTTGGTCACATTCCTTAAGTCACCCGGATGCTCTGACATGGAGCTCCCACCCGGCTCAGGTGGGGACTGCAGGGAAAGCCACACTCCTCTGGGACGCGGCTGTGTGGCCCAGACGGCACAAGGAGGCAGGGAGGCTGGCCCAGCCTCAACCAAACCCGACCTGAGGTCCCTGATCCAGCCGGTTCTGAAGGGAGTATCTGCACGTCACAGCTGCTCCAGTGCCACCCGTGGCCCCTGTTGTCCTGGGGTCAAGGCCCAGATCTACTGCCTGGCCCTGGGGCCTCCAGGGCCCAGCCTCTGCCTCCCTTTGGGGCCTCTCCTGGGCAAACAGCCGGCTGCCTACTAGACGCTCTGCTAGGTCCCGTTCTTGGCTCAGCAGTCTGCCTGGCCATCACTGCCCCACACACCTGGCCTTGCACACGCAGGCTCACACACACTCACGTACACCCTCAGGCAGGAAGGGGGCCCAGGCCCGGCCTCCGCTCTGCCCACCTGCAAACTGGGGCAAACAGCAGCCCCGACCAGGGCGCCCTTCCCAGTCCCATCTCAGACGCGGAACAGCGGAGGCCCAGGAGGCTGCTCCCGGTGCAGCCTCCTGACCTGGCCTCTTTTTCCTGAGCGGCCACACCTGGACACAGCTGGGTTGATCCAGGGGCAGAGGCGGCCTCTGGTGTGCCCCAAAGTGCAGTTTGGGTGGGATCCGTGGCAGGGACACGGACCCGCCACACCCACACTTCCCTCCCCATCCCCGGTTCCTTCACCTGCTACCACGGGGCAGTTTTGTCCCTGCCCTGGGTGGGGGCCTTGAGGGGGGGAGGCCAGGGGTGGAGGCTGAGCCTCACCCATGGAGGCTCTGAAGGGAGGCAGCCCCCCGACCTGCCTGGCAACCTTTTCAACAGAACCGGGCGAAGCACAGAGATGGGGTGTCAGTCAGCGGTGGGCACCGTCCCTCCTGCTCAGGGTGACGCCAGAGTGGGGCTTGACTCGGGGTCCACCTTCAAAACCTTATGGGTGGCACGACGGGACACCTGGGGTCTGCCTGCCACTGTCCCCGTGTGTGGGGGGCTGGGGTGGGGCCTCGTCAATGCCGAGGACCGCGGGACAGCGGTGGCTGTGGGCACTGGGGTGGCTTCATAGGGCCCCGGCTCTCTCCCCATCCACTCCCTCTGCGGCCTCCTGAGTCCCTCCGGGCCTCTTGCTGTCCCCACGTGGGCCTGTGCTTGCCTGTGACCCTGCGGTTCCCTGTCCCCACGGCTGCCTCTCCTTCCGCTGCCTGGTGACATGTCTGTGACCTCCCCATCCCTTCTGAGCCACAGGGTCCAACACCCCGTGCTCTCCTGCTGGGCACCACACATCTGGAGTCCAGGGGCAGGGACAGGGGCTCTCTGTCCCCTGCTGTGTCCCCAGCCCCTAGGACGGTGCCAGGGACGCAGTGACAGAGGGACCCGGTGGCTGGGACTCGGTTCCTGTCTGCCCCATGGGTGACAGCGGAGCCAGTGTCCACACCGCCTGCTGGCCTGTGCCCTGCCCCACCCAGCACCTCAGGGACACGTCCCCTGCTCCATCCCTCCTCCCTCGGTGGCCAGAGAGCTAGGCTCCTGGAGGGACAATGGCGATGGTGGACTCTGGTCACACCAGGGATGTGCAGCCGCGTGGACACGGCCCACAGGGATTCTCGGTGGCCATGTCACCAGAGCCAACAGGCCAGACACTCAGTGTCCCTCAGAGGACCGACAGACCCTGAGAATTCACAGAGCCAAGCGGAGCCATTCCCACCATTGGCTGCTGAGTGGTGGCCAGGGCCACCGGGAGGACAAGGACACTCTCCAGAGGCCACCTTCCTGCCAGGCCTACTTGCCTTTCAGAGAAGTGACCCCACAGCCAGCCAGGACCTCAGGCCAGCTTCACATGGTGACAGACCATCAGAGCCCACCCAAGTGCCAGGGGACAGCCCTCAGGACCCAAACCCCAAGCCCATTCTCGGTTGTTCCCACAGGACAGTCCCCTTAGTGGGGGTGGCCTCTGTGTTTCTCTTTGACCCCATGAACTCAGTTAAGAAAAAAAAAAAAGCTGAGCCAGGCCTGGTGGCACTCGCCTGTCATCCCAGCCACTTGGGAGGCCAAGGCAGGAGGTTCACCAGCAGGAGGCCAGCCTCAGCCACTTAGCCAGGCCCTGAGCCACTGAGCGAGGCCATGTCTCTGATAGAATGTAAAAAGGGCTGGGGTGGGGCTCAGTGGCTGAGCACCCCTGGGTCAGTCCCTGGTACCAGAAGAAAAAGAAAGGCCTGAGACGCTGTCACTCAGCATCCCTGGGAACTGGGGACCACAGGGTCCCGACAGGGTCTGGGCCTCAGCCGCTGCCCCAGATGCACGCAGCCCACCGGACTCTCCTCAAGTCTGCTCCTCAGGCAGGCACCCATAGAATGGGTGGGCCCCGCCCACCAGGAGCCCCGCCCACTAGGGCCCCACCCACAACGCCCCCGCCCATCACCGGCCACGCCTACACCATGCACCGCTCACCACAGGCCCCGCCCACCACAGCTCCCCTCACCACGGGCCCCGCCCATCGGGCTCCACCATAGGTTCCGCCCATGTAGACTCCGCCCACCACCAGCCCTGCCTACGCTATACCAAGCCCACCCAGGACCCCGCCCACGGGGGGGGGCCTCACCACAAGCCCTGCCCAACATGGACCCCGCCCATCGGGCTCCATCATAGGTCCCACCCACAGTGGGCCACACCCACCCAGAGCCCCGCCCACCACCATGCCACGCCCATCTGGGACCCCGCCCATCGGGCTCCATCATAGGCCATGCCTACCACAGGTCCCGCCCAGTGTGGGCCACGCCCACCCAGGGCTCCACCCACCTGGTGTTTTCAGAAGTTCCTCTGCCCCGTCTGTCCTTCTAGAACCATCCAATGGACTGTCCCCCACAGCCTGGAGGAGAGGGCCCCGGTCTGTCCTAGAACCATCCGGTGGACTGTCCCCACGTCCAGGACTCGTTCTGGGTGCCTGTGAGATGCACATCCCAGAGGGCTTCTGTCCTCCAGAATTGGCCTGTGTGGCCAGGCGACCACGAGGCCAGGCAGCGTCTACCCACAGGAGACGTGGCCCAAACAGGCCTGTGTGTCCTTCAGAGGCACTAGCAACCCGAGGGGCGCTGGGACCTTGCCCCAGGCCTGGGCCACTCTGCCACCCTGTCACATTGTGCCGGTTTGGGTGACTTGCTTGTGGCTTCCCTGTCTGGCTCCTGAGGCACGCAGAGGTCACCTGCCCCTTGGGAGGTGCTCAGCCCACTCTCCAGGGAAGGGACACTGTGTGCATGGGGCCGCGTGGCCACCCTGGTGTGGGATCTGGGGGGAAAGGCCGGGCTCCCTCCACAGAGGATCAAGGCTGAGCAGCCCGGGGAGGATGCAGGTGGGGCCTGGCTGAACCACACTGGGCTCTGACCACCCCCTGAGCTGCCCAGACCCTGGCAGGACATGGCCTGGGTGGCCCCCGCCCTGGAACGGGGGTGAGGTGAGGGGGACAGAGCTGTCCTCTCCTCATTTCGTGTGGGGCTCGGGGGCTCCAAAGCTGGCATCCAGGACAGGGAGCTGGAGTCCGTCAGCTCTGTGACCAGCTGGGGACATGGGTGCAGACAGGCCTCCTCCGAGAGATGGGCCAGCCCCTGGTCAAGTCACGTTCTGGGGCTGGGCAACTGGGAACCACGGTCATCTCATCCCTTGACAGACTCCAGCTGAGGCTGGGCCTCTCCCCCCAGGCGGAGGTGGTGGAGGATGCTTGGGGAGTAACCGATTCCTTGGTGCTTTGAATTCAGAGTTTGTTTTTTGGTCCCAGGGATTGACCCCAGGAGCACTTAACCCCTGAGCCCCGTCCCCAGCCCTTTTTATACTTTATTTAGAGACAGGGTCTCACCGAGTTGCTCAGGGCCTCACTAAGTGGCTGAGGCTGGCCTCTAACTTTTGATCCTCGTGCCTCAGCCTCCTGAGCGGCTGGGATGACAGGCGTGGGCCATCACAGCCGGCTCCTAGGTGCTTTGAACTCTTAAGAAGCGCTGCTGAAGCTGAGACCCGAGTTCAGAGGGACTCGGGCTTTTGTCTCAGCCCTGCCACCGAGAGTCCCATGACTTCAGGGGCCCACCCTCCTGCCATCACTGAGCCTCACTAGCCAGCCCCACTGTATCCACAGGAGGGTGAGGGGATGCAGAAGGCACTGACGCCATCCTGTGGGGGGGGGAACCCCTCATGGCCTTCCCTCGCCTTCATCCCAGCAGCTTGGGAGGCTGAGGCAGGAGGATCGCCAGTTGGAGGCCAGCCTCAGCCACTTAGCCAGTTCCTACGCCACTCAGGGAGACCCCTGTCTCTAAATAAAATGTAAAAAGGGGCTCAGTCATTGAGCACCCCACCCTGGGGTTCCATCCCCAGTACCCAAAACAACCCTGTCCAACTTTACCCCCCTCGAATTCCTCTCTCTCTCTCTCTCTCTCTGACAACTGGGCCGACAAGCATTCAGGGTCACTAAATATAGAAATGGTGAGCAAGTAAATCACTCAGAGGTGCCACATGTGCCCAGGGCCTGTTTTACGCTTGAGTTGCGAACCATTGAGAGCTGGAGCGGTCATTCAAATGCTGACAGCCTCCCAACTGGGAACCCGTCCAGGGGGCCGGGGGACCTCGCCCTGCGCACACCAGCGGAGGTCAGTGGCCTCCACCGGCTTCCAGGGCACAGCCAAAGCCAGGGGTGACGTGCCCACCTCCCCGGGCCCTCCTCCTCCTGATGACTAGCGTTTGTCACTCTCTGACAATAGAGTCTCTGCCCGTCGGACTGTTTGTCTGTGTCCTGGCTGGTCCCTGGAATGTCACCTCCCTAAAGGCCAGTGCCGCGTCTAATCCCAGAGCCCCAAAGAGCACCAGACACATAAATAGGTGCTTAATAAATATCTTTGCTGAATGAATGGACGCGCGGATTTCAGGCCTTTCTCTCGGCGGGTCGGGTGATCTCACTGGGAAGATGGCCAACTGTCCGCCAGTGACCTCAGCTTCTCACCCCTCCGTGCGGCCAGCCAGCCTTCCACAGGACTGTCCACTCATGCATCTGTCCATCCAGCCAACCGTCCTCAGGTCCAGCCAGCCAGATGTGATATTCACCCCATCCACCCACCTGCCCACCCACCCACCCACCCATCCACCCACCCACCCATCTATCCATCTACCTATATCCATCATCTGTCCATCATCCATCCACCTACCCACCCATCCACACACCCATTCCATCTACCATCCATCCACCACTTACCCATCTAATCATCCACTCACCATTCATCCATCCACCCATCTATGCATCCACCCATCCATCCACGTACCCATCCATTCATCTACCCATCCACCCACCCAACCACCCACCATCCATCCACCATCCACCATCCAACCACCAACCACCATCCACCATCCACCATCCAACCACCATCCACCATCCACCATCCACCATCCACCATCCAACCACCATCCACCATCCACCATCCACCATCCACCATCCAACCACCATCCACCATCCACCATCCACCATCCAACCACCATCCACCATCCACCATCCACCATCCAACCACCATCCACCATCCACCATCCAACCACCATCCACCATCCACCATCCAACCACCATCCACCATCCACCATCCACCATCCAACCACCATCCACCATCCACCATCCAACCACCATCCACCATCCACCATCCACCATCCAACCACCATCCACCATCCACCATCCAACCACCATCCACCATCCACCATCCACCATCCAACCACCATCCACCATCCACCATCCACCATCCACCATCCACCCACCATCCACCATCCACCCACCCACCCAATCATCCACCCACCCATCCACGTACCCATCCATTCATCTTCCCACCCACCCACCTATCCATCCATCCATCTAGCATCCATCCACCATCCAATCATCCACCCATCCATCTGCCCACCATCCATCCACCCATCTATCATCCATCCGTCCACCCACCCATGTATCTATCCATTCATCCACCCACCCATCCACGCACCCATCCATCCATCTACCTATCCATCATCTGTCCATCATCCACCCACCATCCATCCATCCACCCACCCATCCCTCCATCATCCATCCGTCTGTCCATCCGTCCGCCCGTCTGTCAACCCACATACCCACCCCCACCCTCCCATCTTGCCATCCACACATTTAAGCCAGTCTCCAAGCAGATGCCATCATCCTGGGTCCCCATGCCCTCCGCCCCCTCCAGGTCCCTGCCTGGGGCCGCGAGTCCCCTTCTCCCTCTCTGGGACATCAGCCCTCGGGGAGCAGAAACGCTCTCTTTGTCCCTGAGTCCCTGTGCCTAAAACCGAGCTGCACACAGTAGGTCTCAGGAGAAGGTCGTTGAAGGGACACGCTCTCCCTGTTGTGGCCACAGCCTCGTAGCTTCCGCACAGAAGGCCTCTGGAGGCCCTTGGTGACCGCGTGAGTGGACAAAGGAGCCGGGCAGTGGGCCCCAGGCCCCCGCTCTGGCCATCAGCCCCGATCTGGAGTCCAGGACCCTGTGGGCCTCGGCCCCCTCGTCTGTCAGAGGGAGCCCCTTCCCGGGTCCCCTTGGGCTCAGGCCCCCTGAGTCCACAGAGAGGGAGGACCCAGGGCAGCGCGGAACTGGGGGCGTCTGAGTAAGACCTCTGCACCACGGGTCCCCGGAGCCAGTCCTGAAGGTAGAGGCTGGGGCCGAACACGGGTGGCCCTGGCTCGGCCGTCCCCAGCCACGCAGGGATCCCTGGCAAACCTCCAATGTTATGTCAGGTGGCCACAGGGCTCTGTCCACAAACAACACGAGGAGACAGGAAGTGGCCGGCAGAGGGGAGGCCGGTCCAAATAGGGTGGTGGGAAGGGCCTCCTTGAGAGGTGACATTTGAGCAGAGACTGGAGGTGGGGGGTGTGGATATGGAGGGATAGCCGTCCAGGCAGGGGAGATGGCAAGTGCAAAGGTCCTGGGGTAGGGAGGGACCTGGTATATTTGAGGAGTTACAAGGAGGCCAGTGTCAGTGGGAACAGAAGGGGCCAGGCGCAGATGGCACAAGGGCAGGGGACCCAGGTCAGGCCCTGGTGACGCCTTTACCATCTATTCAGAACGACGGGTGCCATTGTGAGGCTGTGGACAAAGGAGAGGGTCGAACTTCCGTTTGAAGACCACAGGAGGCCAAGCAGGGACTTGGAAAGTGACATTGGTGGCTTGGGCCAGTGGCTGGGGGTTTAGGTAGTTATAGGGGTGCAGAGGGGCCTCGAGCAGGGAGCGTGGAATTTGGAAAGAGGCTGTGGGTGGCACTGGGCTGTGGTTCTTGGGGGGGGGTCAGGAAAAGTCTGGAGTCAAGTTCAAGTTGTTGTTATTTTCTTTTCTTTCGTTTTTTTTTTTTTTTTTTTTGGTACCAGGGATGGAACCCAGGGTCCCTCGACCCCTGAGCCCGGTCCCCAGCCCTTTTTCATATTTTATTTAGAGACAGGGTCTCCCTGAGCTGCTCAGGGCCTCGCTAAGTGGCTGAGGCTGGCGGCCTCCGACTCGCGATCCTCCTGCCTCAGCCTCCCGAGCTGCTGGGATCCCAGGTCCGGCTGCCTCTGAGGAGGACGTGGGCTCCTCCTGGCCTTTCCCCCAGGGCCAAGCTGAGGTGGCACAGTGACAGGCTGCCCAGTTGGGGCTGTGATGGAAACTCCCGGCCTCCCTGCCCAGAACAGAGGCCCAACCCAGCTCTCCCGGAGCCAGAGCAGGGTGTGACCCGCGGCCCCCACGGCCTCCGGCCAGGACTCTCCACGCCCAGGGGACAGGAGCTCACTGCCAGCCTCGGCCTGAAGAGTGGACCCAGGACCCTGTCACCCCAGAGTCTGCGATGCTGCTCTAGTCCCTCCCTGGACGGCCCCCTGGACAGTCCCCCGCCAGGCCGAGGTCCTTCTCAGGGACGTCATCACACGGGGATTCTCCTCAAGAGACACCAAAGTGACCAGGATTAGGGACAGTGGCAGCTGCTGGCTCGGGGAGCCAGGTCCTCCAGATCCCCTGGCCCAGGCTCCAGGACACCCCGCCCCTCCCGCCCGGTCCCCTCCCGCCCCTCCCCCCTGCAGATTTGATAACACCCAGGAGTCTCGGTCCCCTCCCGAGGACAAAGGAGGCGATTGTCCCCTTGGACGCCTTTTGACTTGCTCTCACCGAGGTGTAACTGAGCCCACTCTCCCTGGGCCTCACCCTGTCCCCTCCCTCTCCGGCCGGTTTCAAAGGAGCCCCTGGCTGCGGGGCCAGAAGCCACCCTGGGAATGGCCCCGGGGGACGTCACGTGGCTGGCACTGAGACCCCTGGGCTGGCCCGAGGCCCCGGTGGACGGTGATCCCGGTTCCAGCCTCGGAGCAGAGCGCCGACTGTATACCCACGAGTACCCCACGCCACAGCCGTGCCCTGCCAGTCCCCGCCACCGAGGGCCACATCGAGGGCCACACGTCACGGGGACCAAGGACCCGGACTTGCAGTCCAACCCATTCCGATGGACGTCAGCTTGAACAGCCACCTGGACTGTGGTCACCGCCCCGGACAACAGCGCTCCAGACCCCTCGGACGTCCCCTCGGTCAGCCACCGCGACACCCTGTGGTTACGGCCCTGTCTCAGGTGGGAAGGCCGAGGCCCAGAGAGGCCAAGAGACTTACCCAAGGACACACAGGAAGCAGGGGAGCAAGGACGCACCCTTCGAAGGTGGCTAAGGGCTGAGTTGGGATCCCAGGGTAGCACCTGTCCGCTGTGCAGCCCCAGGCAACTTGCTTGACCTCTCTGTGCTTCCATTGTCCCATCTGCAGGACGGAGAGGACAGAGACCCCTCCTCACAGGGGTCCTCGGGGCTCTTGGGGCTCACATGAGCCCCCTGCCGCGAGCGCCGCCCTTCGAGTGACCTGCATCCTCGTGGCCACTAACGGGGCCACTTCCCGGTGTGAGTTCTGTCCCCCTCTCCCCCAGTCTGTAGGGACTAGGGGACGGGGACAGCTTCCTCACGTTGCTGTCCCCCAGGCTGCCTGTGTCCATGCCAGATTGGGGATGCCGGGGTCTCAGTGGCCCAGAGCACGGGGGACGCTGGGACCCACAGATGTTTCCCTTCTCCTCGGGAAGGGCTGGCCTCCCTTTATCGTGTCCCCTCCCTTCCTGGGCACTGACCACGGCTATCGCCCGTGGCATCAATGACGGGGACCTCATGGGCCTCGCCCTTGCTGTGTCACTGGAGATGACTGGCAAACGTCCGGCCTCAGGAGCATCCTCCGCCCCGGGCCTCCCCGCCCTGATCTCCGTGGCTTCTGCCCTGGGGACCTGTCCTGGCTCCTTCCTGTGGGTCTGGCCACCGCCCAGGTCCCCCGCTGGCCCACAGGAGAGCTCCTAGTGCCACCTCAGCCCTTCATGCCAACCAGCACCTCACAGGAGCAGGAGGGAGGCTGAGCCGGGGCGGTCCCGGGTGCGAATCCTGCCCCTCCACTCTCTCTCTCTCTCTGAGCCTGGCCCAGTCTCCCGTGCGTGGACTCAGGAATCCCCAGGGGGGAAGCGCCTCTAGCTGCACAACAAGGTGGCAGCTCTTGGAATGTTCCAGAAACGGGTGTCTTCATGGGGCAGCAGAGGCTGGGCGGGGGGGGGCGGAGTTAGCCCCCCCAAATAGGCCAGACCTGAGACTAACACCTGCTGAAGCCCCTCCAAGATGGGTCACAGGAAAGGTTCCCCAGAGGGACTGGAATGGTGGGAGCTGGGACAGGGGTCTGTGTTACCTGGGGACAGAGTCGGAGCTGGTGACGCGAAGGTTTGAGGGGAAAAGCGCCTCCCGGGGGCAGACGCGGCATGTGCCAAGGTCCTGAGGTAGAAATAGCCCGACTCACCCCAGTTGGGAGCCGGGAGGGCAATTGGGCAGGACCTTGGGGTCTGGTGGTCCTCAGGACCCCGGGTCCTCCCCAGCCTCATGTCACAGAAATGAACCTTTATGGAGGGGGGGGGGATCTAAGGTCCCTGAGGCAGGAGATCTGCCCACTTCTGTGCCCGGATGCAGGTGGCCCGGGGAGGTGGGGCTCGGCCGCTCAGGCCCTTGACGTGCCCTGAGTCACCATCTGGTCCCTCTTAGCTGACCACTCTTTCTGGTCAAATATGCAAGTGGCCCTCAGGACGCAGCCAGGAGCATAGCTCAGCTGGCCTTATCTGGGCCCCGCCCCAGGGGCCAGGGGCCGGGTCCCTGCTGTCACCCCTGGCTCACGGGGCTGCCCGGAGCCGGGGTGCACTGGGACTCCAGGGCCCAGGAGCACCCAGACCAGACCGGGAGGACAGGAAGGGACAAGACCGCAGCCCTCCATGCGCAAGAGCCTGGGCAGGGCCGGGAGGGGACTCCGCAGCCCGCAGCCCGGTGACATTCCAACCCCCTGAGCTCACCTGCCCCGGGCAGTGGCACATTCCAGCAGGACCAGCCCCGCCGTCCCGGCTGCTCTGCCGTCCCAAGCCCTGGAAGGGGCTGCCCAGGCCCCCAGAGCCGGCCTGGCATCTTGGGGACTTGGCCACCCCTGTCCCCGGGGCAGATGTTGCAGAAATAGCAGAGGCCGGCTCAGGGCCACCCCGGGGGACGTTCTCAAGCGCATCTGGGTCCCATCTCCCAGGCCACAGGAGGAATGGACCTGTCAGCGGTCCATGCATCATGGCCACCTCCCCTGGGGGCCACCAGCCAGGAGCCTCCGCAGCCCGAGGGTCCCGGCACCTGCAGCCTGAGACAGCCAGACCTGCAGCCGGCTCCACGCCCCGCACCAGCACCCGGGGGCACCCATTTCTCTTCCTTATCCAGTGCCCATGGCCTCAGCTCGGCTCCTGACCCCGGCCAGGGCGCCTTCGGCCACCCCAGGGGCCTTCCTGCAGGCCAGGCTTCCCAAGTGGCCTCCTCTCCACCTGCGCCAAGACCCAGCTGAGTTGAGCCACCAGAGCCCCCTCCTTCCTCTCCACCTTGTCCCCAGGGCCCTGCCACAGGAAGTCCCCAGGAGTCCTGTGTGACAGGATCTGACTCCCTGAGCCGACCTCCAAGGCTCCGAGTGCCTCCAGCCTCCTCGGCCTCACCACCCCTCACCCTGAACTCTTGTCCCCTGGTGTGCAGCCCCGAGTCACCATCTGGTCCCTGTTAGCTGATTGCACTAGACTGAGCCCCCTGGAGGGCGCGGGTCATGGGCAGTTCCCTTCCCCGCTGCCCAAAGTGCGGTGGCCCGCGCCTGTCATCCCAGCGGCTCAGGAGGCTGAGGCAGGAGGATGGAGAGTGGGAGGCCGGCCTCGGCAGCTGAGTGACGCCTGTGTCCACACAGAAGGTGAAACGTGCTGGAGGGACGTGGTCGGACCCGGGGACCCGCCCTGAGGGTCCCACATCAGCCTCTGTGGCCTCTGGGCCTCCAGCCCCAGACCTGCCTCCCCAAGGCCACCTGCCGGGATGTGGGGGGCGGGTCTAGTGACCCAAGCCCAAGATCCGTGACGTCAATCGGGACCTTAAAGTGCCAGCAGCCACACTGGGATCCCGAGGGGATGCCCCTCCCCACACACGTCCCAAGTCCCCAAGGCCTGGCCACCCTGTGGGCCATGGGTAGTGTCACGGGGCAGCCACTGCGGCTGGCCCCGTCCCTCCAGCTCGGTGGCGGGGGCTGGGCTGTGGGCCAAAGTGCAGACCCTGAGGCACCAGGGACCCAGGTGACGTTTATTCTCCCTCCTTGGCCAGGTGGCACCCGGCTCCCCCGCAGCCCTGGGGACAGCTGGGACAGGCCTCAGGAGGCCGAGGGTCTGGGGGACTTCCTGCCCCACCCCTCCTCTCTGGTGCCTCCCCTGTGGGCGTCCCTGATGCCACCCACTGCTGCTCAGAACCATCTGTGGCTCCCCAGCACCCACAGGTGCTCACCCCCTGCAGCGGGGTCAGGAATACGGCTTTGTCATAGTCCCCGAGAGGCTGGGTCCCCAGCCAGCTTACAGACTGAGGAGGAGGGACACCTCAGGACAGGTGACGTCCTCCTCCTCCCGTCCCTCCTCCTGTCCCCCCGCCTGCAGCTCCGCGGTATCTACTGCTTTAATTCTCAGCTCGGCCCCAACAGGTGGACAGATAAGGTCAGTGCCGTGGGGGATGGAGGTCAGTGCTTTCCTTCTGTCCCCTCCAGGGACCGAGCCCTGCTGCTGTGACCTGTGACCCATGACCTGAGGGGACCCAACCCCAGAGAGAAGGAGGAAGAAGTAGCCGAGGACCCGCAGGGGGGCAGGTCCCACCCTGGACAGGGGCCCCCAGCCATGGACCTGCAGGGCCTCAAGGTGACCCCAGGAGGTCACCCTGGGGCAGCTCAGGGGAGCGGCCTCTCTGCGTGACTCAGCAGGGGACAGGATGGGGTCGGAGGCCCCAGAGGAGGCAGGGAGATCGGACGGGACAGGGTCACATTGCTTCTGCGAGCCACAGGACCCTTAGCTCGTCCCTCGACCGCTCCCTTTCCACCTGCCACAGGTGGCTAGGGACAGTGCCTCCTCAGAGGGACTCTGAGGAGACTCAGTCATCACAACGTCCGGGTCCAGCCGGGCTCGATGGCCCACGCCTGCCATCCCAGCAGCTCGGGAGGCTGAGGCAGGAGGATCACAAGTTGGAGGACAGCCTCCCAAGCCAATAGGATTAGAGGTGTGGTCACCGTGCCCTGGTGATGGTGGCCTTATGTGTCCTTTTACAGCCATGGTCTGTCCCCAGCCCCAACAGGCGCCGAGCCCTCCCTCCCTGGCTCACAGACCCTCCAGAGCTCAGAATCATCGCCAGGGGACATTCACCTTCTCTGTTTTGCGCCGCAGACCTTAGTTAAGATGACCCAGGACAGGTTGGCTGCTCTGGCAGGTGACCCCGCGGACCCTCCCTCCCATTTTTGCCCAGCAGAGCCCGCCCGCACCCCTCCATGGGGCCGAGTGACCCCAGAGCGGCCCTCATGGACCCTGAGCGAGACCCCTCTGGTGCACAGGTGGTGCCTCGGGGCGCCCCGAGGCTGCCAGACGCCGCGCGGCCCACCTTCCTGCCGGCCTCGTTGTTGTGCAGGTTCATGAGCGTGCGGGCGTTCTGCTTGATCTCCCGGGCGTCCACGAAGACCTTGGCGAAGCCGATGCCGTAGCGGATGTCGGCCGAGCAGCCGCCCCACTTCCATCCCTCCTCGCGGTGGTACTGGCCCTGCTTCTCCTTGTCGCAGCCGCAGTCGCTCAGGTTGCCCTGGGTGCAGGCCGCCGTGATGGCGTGGGCCACGCCCGCCGCGATGATGGCGTAGGTGAAGGCCGCCTCCCGGCTCCCTGGGGGGGACAGAGGGACGGGCTGTGGAGTGGGCTTCCAGGAAGGACCCCAGGTCCTGGGGAGGAGGCCCGGGGGCGAGGCCACGGCCTCCCCCAAACACCTGTCCTCCATTCCTGGCCTCCCGGATGAGGCCAGTGACTACCTGATTGGTGTCCCCAAGGAGGCTAAAGACAGGGCTCAGCCTGGTGCCTGGCTCAGCAAATGTCCCCAAAGTAGGCACTCTGGGCCTCGCCCACCCCCCCAACTGCCCCTCCACCTCTGAGACTTGCAATGGGCATTATCTGAGCACCGACTGAGCACGCACACAGAAACCCTGGGGGACGTCAAGGTCAAGGTGAGACCCTCAGAAGGCCCAGGGGGAGGGGTGGCTCTTCCTGGACTTTCCTGCTGTGTGACCTTGGGTGAGTCACCTAACCTCTCTGTGCCTGTTTGCTCCACTATAAAGTGGGGGTGATAACAGGACCCGGGTTATTAGGGTGGTCAGAAAGCCACCGAGGTCACAGCACTGGGCAGAAGGAAGTGACCTCGACCTGGGCTATCGCACAGCTGCCCACCCGGCCCGCAGACACCCCGACCAGACCACGGACTGTCCCCACTAACTCGAGGGGCAGCAGCTGTGGGGAGACTGTGTCCCCGTCACCAGAGTGCAGTGTGGCAGCGGGGGAGGGGCGGGAGCCTGGCCTGTCCCCTGGCTTTGCCCGCCCCATTCTGAAGGCACCGGCCTCCCCTCCTGCTGCCCTCCAGCTGGTGGCCCGGCCGAGTCCCCAGAGCAGTGGACAGCACTGCAGGTCATGAGGAAATGGCCAGGGCTGTGGCTTCTGTCCTCCCAGCTGGCCCATCCTGTCCCTGGAGACCAAGCCAGCTGCAGGGGGCAGTGGCCCATGCCGGTAACCAGGTGGCTCGGGAGGCTGAGGCAGGAGGATCACAAGGTGGAGGCCAGCCTCGGCCACTTAGCCAGGCCCTGAGCAACTCAGGGAGACCCTGTCTCTGAATAAAATAGAAAATAGGGCTGGGGACGGGGCTCAGTGGCTAAGTGGCCCTGGGGTCAATCCCTGGTACCAAGAAATAAAAAACCCACAAAAAACCCCAGCAGAGGCCCAGCCGGTCCTTCCTGAATCACTCTCACTTGCTCTTGGATACACCAGCGTCACCGTCTTGCAGATGAAGAAACTGAGGGTCAGAGAAGCTCTGACCAGTCTGTGCTAAACAACTCCAGCCCCTGCCCATCCTGCAAGGGGTGACCGGAGGCCTGGAGGGTCGTGGGGAGTCGGGGTGGGGGTGGAGGGGAGGTCCCAGGTGTTGGGCATCCATTAGGCACCAAATGCATGCACAGCCCTCCGCGGGGCTCCGTGACAGTCCCCGAGGCAGGTTCCGCTGTCCAGGACCCTACAGTCACAGGCTCCGAGGAGAAAACCCATGTGCTGGGGTCCCCTGTCTAGAAGGTGAACGAGATGGGGTTCAGGCCCCAAGTCGGCAGGGTCCCCCCTCAGGTCCCGCCCTCCAAGGCCCACGTCCTGGGAGGTCCCTGGTAGAAGTCAGGACACTGGGAGGTGATGTCCCTGGAGGTCACCTACTGTCCCCACCCATTCCAGAGGGCTCCGGGGACCTGACGGTATTGCACAGCTCTTGGGGCCACCTGGGTCATTTCCTGAGTGCCATCTTCTTGGCCTCTTAGGAGAGTGGCCCCAAGATGTCCTGCTTCATCGCTGACAGGCCTGGTGACGGGGACATGGCATAAAGCAGGGCCACCTCTTGTTACTATTTACTTTGGTGCCAGGGATGGAACCCCGGGGGGTCTTCACCCCCTGAGCCCCGTCCCCAGCCCTTGCTATATTTTATTTAGAGACAGGGTCTCGCTGAGTGGCTGAGGCTGGCCTCCAACTTGCGATCCTCCGGCCTCAGCCTCCTGAGCTGCTGGGATGACAGGCAGGTGCCACCGTGCCCAGCCCCGTCCCTCATTCTCAACCTACCTATATCTCCAGGGAAAGGCCAGCCCAGGGGACAGGGGGACGTCAGCTGAGGCCTGGGATGAGACGGAGCTCGCTGTCTAGTCTGCTGTCCCCGTTGGGTGACCCCGAGCAAGGCCACAGCCTCCTGAGTCTCAGCTGCCCATCTGTGACCTCGCAGTCCCCAGCAGGACACGGCCAGCCGGCTTGTGGGGACACTCTGGGCGTGTCCACGGGGTCTGGCTGGGAACCCCGGACACCCCCAGGTCCTTCTCTTCGTCTCTCTGCTGTTCCCAGCCCAGGGTCAGGGCGGGCGTCCTCCGGGTCACAGCGGATGGCCTCCGTGACAGTCCAGAAAACAGATGGAAAAATGGCCCATGGCCTGGCCACTCACCGCCCCTCTGGGCCAGCAGCCACGTGGGGCTGTTCCTGTGCAGGGGGACCAGGGAGTCCCCGGCCGGAAAATGACGGGTGTCTGGGCTGCGGCGGGGGAGGGGCGTGGGCAGGTCCCCACCCCGTTCCCGCCCACCTCTGTCCCCGGCCTCTCCTGGGTGGCTGGGCCAGGGCACACGGTGGCCTGTCCACCCATGGGCAGCGCCCACCCCAGCCTGCCCTTCCCTTCCCCATGCGGCTGGGTCCACCTGGGAATGTCCTTCCTGTCCTCTCCACTGGGAAGGGTCAGGGAGCCCCAGATGGCCACACGCAGGCCCTGGAGGTGGGTAATGGGGGTTCACATCTGGTCCCCCCCAGTGCAGCTGGACCTCGGCCACGTGAGCTCCCTCTGGGCCTCGGTGGCCCCTCGTCCCCTGGTCAAATCAGTCTTCAAGAGGACTTTGCCCCGCCAGGGTTGAGGCTGAGGAGGCTGAGGCAGGAGGATCGCGAGGTGCTAAGATAACGAGACCAGGTTCCGCCTGCCAGGTCTCAGAGCACCGGGACACAGTGGGGACAGGAACTGGCCTGCCTGGCTGAGCACTCATCAGTGTTCCGTGAGTACCTACTGTGTGCCAGGAAGACACCATGAGCACCCACTGTGTTCCAGGGAGAGACCAGGAGCACTCACTGCATGCCAGGAAGAGATCAGGAGCACCTACTATGTGCCAGCCAAGGACAGGCCAGGAGCACCTACTGTGTACCAGGAAGAGATCAGGAGCACCTACTGTGTGCCAGGGAGAGACCAGGAGCACCTACTGCGTGCCAGGAAGAGATCAGGAGCACCTACTGCGTGCCAGGAAGAAACCAGGAGCACCTACTGCGTGCCAGGAAGAGACCAGGAGCACCTACTGCGTGCCAGGAAGAGACCAGGAGCACCTACTGCGTGCCAGGAAGAGACCAAGAGCACCTACTGCGTGCCAGGGAGACACCAGGAGCACCTACTGCGTGCCAGGGAGAGACCAGGAGCACCTACTGCGTGCCAGGGAGAGACCAGGAGCACCTACTGCGTGCCAGGAAGTGATCAGGAGCCTTGGGGTGGGCAGAAGCCTCACGTTGGACACATGTGACAAAGGTTAAGTCAGGTCCCCAGTGTAAGTGGAGAGGACTGAGGAGAGCGCAGCAGGGGTGCCCTGTGGGGCTCGTGGGGGGCTGTCTTGGGAGGGATGGTCGAGGACGCCTTCCTGGAGGAGGAGCCCTCTGAGTAGAGATCTGCATGATGTGGGCGGGGACAGGGACCCGCCACCACCCGGGTGCCTCTCCCAGGTGCCCCTTGTCCCCACCCTGCTCCAGAGAGGAGCTGGGGGAGGGGCCGGCTTCAGAACCATGGGGGGGGGCAATGTCCATGAAGCCCACTGTCCTCTCTGACCCCTCCACATCCCAGGCACTGTGTCAGAGGCCTCTGCTCCCTGGGGAGCTTCCTTCTGGCCAGAGAGATGGACAATATTCCCAAGGGCACAACCAAGACACAGCACAGAGCCGGGCGCAGGGGCCCACGCCTGTCATCCCAGTGGCTCGGGAGGCCGAGGCAGGAGGATCACAAATTGGAGGCCAGCCTCAGGCACTTAGCGAGGCCCTAAGCAGCTCAGCGAGACCCTGTCTCTAAATAAAACACAAAATAGGGCTGGGGACGGGGCTCAGTGGCCGAGTGCTCCTGGGTTAAGTCCCCAGTATCCAAGACCCCTGTAGCTAGCCTACCATGTCAGCCGAACACCGCCTCCTGCCATAGCCCCGCCTCCTGCCATAGCCCCGCCTCCTGCCATAGCCCCGCCTCCTGCCATAGCCCCGCCTCCTGCCATAGCCCCGCCTCCTGCAGACCCCCTCCCCACCTCTCTGTTCTCTCTGCCTGTGGTCCCACTGACTGATCACCAAGTTTCTTTCCACTTTTCAAGACCCACTGGCCAGACCACTGCCCATCTTGGTCGTGTCACCTGTGAGATTCCCCCCCCCTCCCCCCGGCCCGCACCGTGCTGGACCCTACTGCCGTCTGGTCACTTGTGGCCATGGACTGAGTTACACGCACCCCCCCCCCGGAATTCACATGTTGAAGGTTGGACCCCCACCCCCACCCCCGGGATCCCCAAATGCGACTGCAATTGGAGAGAAGGTCTTTGAAGACCCGGTTAAGTTAAAATGGGGCCATTAGGGTGGCACCTGAGGCCATCGATTGTTCTTAAGCTAAAGGGGACAAGGACACTAGAGATCCAGGGCACTCATTGAGGGCAGACTCTGTGAGGACACCGAGGACATAGCAGCCTTATGCCAGCCGCAGGGAAACCAGCCCTGCTGCACGGTGACCTTGAACTTGCAGCCTCGGGGGTGAGGGACCAGTGGCCCCCGTTGATGTCCCAGGCTGAGGGGCTTGGGCACAGCCAGCCAGTCTGTCCCCGAGAGACCATCAGGGTGCGGCCAACAGGCGTGGCCAACACCAGCATGTGGCCTGTGGCCTCGGAGGCTGACTTGGGATGGACGCACGGGCCCTGCTGGCCACCGGAGCGAGTCTCCGGACCTCTGCAGCTGCTGCTGGCATTGTGGCCCTGGGCTGGCGAAGGTCACTCTGCTGTCCCAAGACGTGGCTCTGGGGGAGCTGAAGGCCATGCTCCCTCTGGTCCAGGCCATCCTGAAGGCCAGCCCCGCGCCCTGGCTTTCCAGTTCTTGGGCATTTATAAAGTCCCTCTTTTGGCGGAGGTGGCCTGAGTGGGGCTTGGGGACCAGTGTCCAAGGGGGACCGGACCTGCTGTTGCTGGGGGCCTTGATCTAGGCAGGAGACCCCAGAAGGAAGATGAACCAAGGAGCAGGCCCAAACTGAGGGCCATGGTGGAGGGTCGGGTGGGGAGGAGGGCAGGGCGAAGAACCTGAGGGCCAGCCGCCCACCCCACGTCCCTCTCCCCTTCCCCCTTGCTCTGAGAGCCCAAGCCCTTGTCATGGTGGCTCTACAAAGAAAACTACATTTCCCAGCAGCCCTTGTAACTAGGCATGGCCATGTGACTGGATCTGGCCAATGAGATGTAGGCAGATGGTATGGGGGTGGAGCTTCTGGGAAGGCTTTTCAAAGACAAGCCAATGCCCTGTGGTTCAGAGAGTGCCCAGGCTCCAGAAGTCCAACGCCACCACCCTTGGTCCCCACCGTCAGAGAGCGGCCCTGGGTGGCTGTGTATCTCCAAGAGGCCACCCCGAGAGGACCAGAGTCCCGATGTAGCAAGCCCCCATCCCCTCCTGCCTGGGAGGACTCACCAGGGGCCTTCCCTGCCCAGCCCAGCCGGCCTCATTCTTTTCCTCGGCACACCCTTGCGGAGATCTTGTGGCCTCCAGTCACGGTGGCCGCTCCGAAGACATTTGGTAAATGCGTGACCAAATGAATGGATTCTGTACCAATGCACCTTCCAGAATTAGACTGGATCCTATGAAGCTGCCGATTGGGTAAGTCAATTATCACTGAAGAGCGGCAATTTCATATGGTTCAGGCCAAACTTTGGCATCCGAACCCGCACGCAAAATCCTCCAACACCTCCCGCCAAACACCTGGGAGAGACCCCACGTGCCTGCTGGCTCCAGCCCCCACTCCCTTCCAGGTTCCCGGAGCATCGCTATCTCATGGGTTTTCTGGGGCTCTTCTTTTGGTCTGAATTCTCCCCGATCACCTCTACCTGCCTACCCTGCTAGAGCACCTCTTTTTTTTTTTTTTTGGTGGGGGGAGTACTGGGGATTGAACTCAGGGGCTCTTGACCCCTGAGCCCCCTCACCAGCCCTATTTTCTGTTTTATTTAGAGACAGGGTCTCTCTGAGTTGCTGAGCGCCTCGCTTTTGCTGAGGCTGGCCTCCCAACTTGCGATCCTCCTGCCTCAGCCTCCTGAGCCACAGGGATGACAGGAGTGTGACTTTGCCTCTCCCTGGGGTCTAGTTTTCCACTTGCAAAGGTGAGCCCTCAGGTCAGGAAGAGGGAGAGGAAGGGCAGGGGATTCGGGGCTCAATTTTCTGGACCAGCAAGATCTCAGAAAGGTGTGTGGATGGGCTCAAGGCTGGACCCCAAGCCCCCAAATCTGACCTGCCCTGACTCTCAGGGAGGGTCCCCAGGGCAGAGAAGGGTTTACTGCACTCTTGGTGCCTAAGTGCCCACGGGTGGAAAGATACTCTGCGAGGCCATTCCCCACGGGCCAGGGCCTCCTGGAGACCAGTATTGTTCTCCACTGCCTTCCTTCTAGAATCTTCTCACGATTGCCTCAGAAGTCAAACGTGTGGCTCAACCAACACTCTGGGCTTGCGTCTGCCGGCACGCCTCTGTGTGGCGGGCACACGTCACCGCACACACCCCGTCCCCAGAACACAGGGCTTGCAAAGTCCGGATCGTAAGGCACCAGATGGATCCGTCGCAGACACAACAGGGAGTGGTGGGGATTGTGGCAACAAAGGGGCTGCCCGGGTCCATCTGCTGCAAGCTGCAGTCTCAGCTCCATCACACTCCGGTGGGACCATGGGCCAATTATTCAGAGAAGCAGGAAATCCCTATTTTGAGGTGCAATCGCTCATTTCAAATGTTGGGGGCTTCAGTTTCCAACAGCACAAACACTTTTTTTTTACTAACCCCTGGACATTTGCACTGACCGATTGGGTGGTTTGCAATTGAGCCTGCCAACCCGACTCCTGGGTTCAAGTGGTGTCCCCCCCTATTGAGGGGCATTCTCGCATGGCATTCTAGAAGTCTCCCAAGAGCACGCCCGTGTCCCTCCGAGCCTGGAAGACCCCCGCCTGGGGTGCTGGGGTGAGCACGTACCCACTTTGAGCTCCTTCCCGAAGACGGTGCGCTCCCCCAGCGCTGAGCAGTTCCAGCGGCCATTGCGGAACTGAAACTGACACTCGTCTAGGCCCATTTGGGAGCCTTCTCCGATGACGATGATGGCGTCGGGCCGGCTCTGGCAGATCGCCCGCTGTCTGGGGGCCAGGCCTGGGATCTTGTTACAGATGATGCTCGCGCCCAGAGCCACCACGGAGGAGAAGCCACTGGAGAGGGGGCACAGAGAGACAGAGGTTGAGACCCAGGGGAGCTAGCAGGTGCTGCAGGTGGCTGGAGGGACCCGGGGAACCCGTGGCTCAGACCTGTCATCCCAGTGGCTCAGGAGGCTGAGGCAGGAGGATCACAGCCTCGGCAACTTAGCGAGGCCCTAAGCACCTCAGTGAGACCCAGTCTCTAAATATAACACAAAATAGGGCTGAGGATGTGGCTCGGTGGTCTAGTGCCCTTGAGTTCAATCCCCGGGTACCACCCCTCTCCAAAAAGAAACCTTCAGAGGCACCGCGCAGGGTCCCTGAGCTGGTTAGGATTGCCATGTGGGCTTCTTTGGCTCTCTGTGTGACTCTGAGCTAGTTACCCACCCTCTCTGTACTTCAGTTTTTCCATGGCTAAATAAAGGGTGTTGGCAACTAGTCCTAATCTGATAGGGTTGCTGTCACCATCAAATGTGCTAAAACAGAAAGGGCTTAGAAGGTGCGGAGGGAGAGGTGGGGGCTGGTGCCTAATCACTAAATGTGGCCTCTGTTTGTTATTTGGGGACCTGATCGCTGTTCCAAGAGGCTGGCGCAGCTGGGATATCCTGAATGAGGCCCATCAATGAATCCCACCCATGCGCCAGTCTCCTCCCCAGGAACAGGGTCGAAACCCCCTTTCACGGGGGCACTGGGCCACATCTCGGGGATGTTGTCACTTTGACCCCCGGGGGTCCCTTTTACAGATGGAAAACAGAGACCCAGGGCGCATCAGGGCCCTGCCCAAAGCCACCCGGCCCCTCCCACCTCTTAACCTGGGCCTCTCCCGCGCTGCAGAGGCCAGCCTCGGGCGGAAGGCCGGCGGCGCCCTGCCTGGCTCGCTCCCCAGGTCCCTCCGGGGGACGACGGCTGGGTCCCCGCAGGGCCGATGGGCCACAGGCGCCAGGGGCGGGGTGGGGGGGGTGTCCACCGGGCGGGGCTGCAGGGAGGTTATTTTCTGCTATTTCCCCTTTCTGTGTCCCCTCCCGGGTGTCTCCGCCCCGATTCTAATTAAAAAGGAGATAATGTCGCACGCGGGCGGCCAGGGGGGCCCATCAGCCCGGCTTCCCGGATGCTGGAGGAGCGCGCGGGGCTGCGGGTCGCCCAGCCAAGACGCAGATGGGAGCGGGGAAAGCCATGCAGACGCGGGCCAATCAATAGCACTTAGAGCGCAGCGCGCTCGGCCCCCGCGCTCGCCTCTCCGCCCGCGGTCGGGGCCGGTGGCCGCCTGGTCCACTCTGCGCGGCGCACCTGCTGGCCGCCGCGGCTGTCCTCTGGCCAACACCCCCCCCCCACTCCAGGGACGCGGGGGATGGGGAGGTGGCTGCACCCGGGGTGGCAGTGTCAAAAACACAAAGGACCTGACACACTCACACACTCGCACACACACACACACACCCCTCGCCAAGGCCCCATCGCTGCCCCCCCCCCCCAAAAAAAAAAGAGGCGGAAGGGAGTCCACAGCCAGGGGACAGAGGGGCAGGTGGCCCTTCAGCGCCCGCCCGTACTGCCATCGCCACCCACCCCCCTTGGGGCCTCGCGTGCATTATCCCCCAAGTACAAAGGGCCCTGCAAATGCAGCCCGAGGAGCGACCCCCGTCGCCTCCTGCGCTTCCAGACCGAGAGAGGCGCGCACCCCACTTCGCAGACAATTTTGGGGTGCAGCCCGAGGGCGGCCGAGGTGTCCCGCTTCTCTTTGGGGCTGTCCCTGCGGCTGCTCTCTCCCCCTCTCCTACCTTTGTGTGTGTGTGTGTGTCGGGGGGCGGAGGCGCTGTCCCCTAGACTTGGGGAGAACTCTGGGCACCTGAGGGTCCCTAGGCATTGGGTGGTGCCAGGGCTCTGAGCGTCGGTCGGTTTATGTTTTGACCAGCGAAGGTCCCTCCCTCCCTCCCTCCGGGCACCTGTCCCCTGTTTGCAGGGACCGGCCCCCTCTGCCACCTGGGACTGCCCTGTCTCTGGGAGCCGCGGTGCCCGCGCCTCCTTTGCGGAGTTGCTCCTGCGCCACCGGAGCCGATGCGATCCCGGCTCAGCGTTCCTGCAGGACCTGCTGTCCCCATGGCCTGGAGGGTCCCAGCCGGCGCTCTCTGTGGCTGGGGGCTTCCAGATGGGCGCGGGATGCCCAGTCCCCGGGCCCGCGCGTGTGGAGCGAGGTGCGCCCCCCGCGGGGGGCGTCCGCCTGCGGGGAGCCTTTGTGCGCGCCCGGGCTCCGGCCCCCAGCGCCCACCCGGCTCCCGCGGGGGGACCCAGGAAGTTGGTGTCCTTGGCCTCGCCAACTTTGCCGGGACGCGCGCGCGGAGGGGACGCGAGGGCCCTTACCCGATCCGGAGGTAGACCATGCCCAGGCTGAGAAAGAGGTGGCCCAGGCAGCGCCGCGCTTTCCGGTTCATAGTCCCCGCTGGTGGCCGGGGCCGCGGGCCGGGCAGTGCAGATCCCCGCGGGCCGGCCCCGGCGGGACAATCAGCATAGCCCGCCCGCCCGGGTGGCGCGGGCCGAGGCGTCCCCGGGGCCGTCGGTCTGGGCGCCCGTCCGCGCGCTCGGGGCCGAGAGTCGCCGGGAGCGCGGGAGCCGCGCCGCGCAGGAGGGAGGAGGAGCGAGCGCCGCGCGGGGCTGCGCCGGGCTGCGCGCGAGCGAGCGGTGCAAGTGCAGCCCGTGCGGGGGGGGGGGGGACGCTGCTGTCGCCCGCCCGGTCCCTCCCTCCTCCCCCCTCCGTCCCTCCCGGCCCCTCCCCCGCCCGCCTCGCGTCTGAGCGCCCGAGGGACAGCGCCCCCTGCGCCGGGCGCGCTCCTTCTCGGCTCCGGGCGCGGGTGGGCAGCTGCGGGACCCCAATCGTCCCCCACCTGTCGCCCGATCGCAGGTGTCCTCGGGTGGAGGGGACCAGGATCCAGCCGGTGGGGAACTCTGGAGCCTCGTCCAGCTGCCCCGTCGCCTGGGAGCTGGAGGTGTCGGGGCGCACCTCGGTTCCCCAGGGCCAGGATGGAGGGGCCCGGCTTCGGGGGAGCGGGGGTGACCGAAGGGACCTAGTCCCTCATCCCTTCTCCTACCCTGAGAGGGGCGGCAGGTGGGAGCCTGGGTGGGACAGTCCCTCCCCCGTGGGGTCCCGCTACCGGAATGGGGTGGCCGCGCATCCAACCCAGTCGTGGGGCGCGGGAGCTGCCCGAGGGCTGGGGCGCCCCTTGGTGGCTCAGCGCGCTCTCGCGGCGACACCTGGCGGGGGCGGCGCGCGGTGCATCCCGGCCTCGTTCAAGGGGACGGAACTGGAGAGGTGCTGACCCCTGCCTTTGATATGCACCCGATCAGGGGAGCTGGGGGTATTGGACCCAATTTCAGGCTAAGGAACCCAAGGCCCACGGAGGCGAAGGTGTTTCCCCAAAGTCACCAGCCAGGGTGGGGCAGAGCCGGTTTGCAAGAAAGGTGTCCCCGACTCTCGTAGACCCCCCTTTCCCCCACCCTGTCGCATGACCTCCCTACATGGCTGTCACCACTGTCTGCATGAATCTCTCTCCCTCTCTGACACCGCAAGTCCCTTCTCCCCTGGAAGTGACCACATCGTTCCACCACATTGTTTCCTGCATAGCGGGGGGCATCGCAGATCCAAGGAACAGAAAAGGCAGGTGTTGCTAGGGGTCAGAGGACCGGTGAGCAAGGCCAGTCTTCCAGATGGCTCTGGCTCAAGTGATGATAACAGGACGAGTTGGCGGGAAAGAGAATTTGGGCACCAGAGGGTTATTTCAGATCTGAAGACATGGCATTGGAGCAGAGCCCTGAAGGACACCGGATCTGGTGCTTGGCATTCCAGGAAGGGGACCGGCCAGTGTCAAAGCTCCGAGGTGGGCGTGAGCCCAGGAGGGGATGCTGGGCCCATGCTGGACAGAAAGATGTCCAGGGGGGTGAGAGGAGACAGCGCCATGCAGAGCCCAGAACTGTGCGCAGGTTGCCAGCGAGGAGTTCAGTGGGAAGACTCTGAGGATGAAGGAGGGGTGAGTCACTGGGTTGGTGGGTCCAAGTGTCCCTTTGCTGCTCTAAAAGAGACTCCACCAGGGGGTGGGGAGAGCCAGGCAGGCCACAGAGACCCCACTGTGGGTCCAGGCACCAGGCTCCGTGGTGCACACCTGTCATCCTAGAGGCTCGGGAGGCTGAGGCAGGAGGATCGCAAGTTGGAGGCCAGCGTCAGCCACTCAGCAAGGCCGTAAGCAACTCGGTGAGACCCTGTCTCTAAATAAAATATAAAAAGGGCTGGGGACGGGGCTCAGTGGTTCAGTGCCCCTGAGTTCAGTCCTGGTACCGAGAGAGAGAGAGAGAGAGAGAGAGAGAGAGAGAGAGAGAGAGAGAGATTAGAAAGACACACTGCTTGTATGGTTGGCTGGGACAATTCTGCTGGATCTCAGAGCCACTATGGAAGGTGACTGGAGGTTGCCCGGTGAGGGAGCCAGGGATATGAGGGGCCACTTCAGTCTGGGGCCTTGATTGATTGCGTGACTGCAGTTACCCACCCCAGTTGCCCAGGTGTGTGAAGGTCTCCAGAGGATCCCAGCCCCCGGCCATCTAGTTATTCTGGCCACCAAGTCTACCCAGTTGAGGCATCGTGCACATGGGCTAGTGTGTCATCCTGAACGTCCCCTGTCCAAACTCCTGCACTCCTGGGTCCCCCCACCCCCGCCGGCCCATCATCCTCAGATACGGTCCACTCCAACCCTGCATAGGGTGCTTCCAAAACACCTCTCAGATGCATCATTATGACCTCAGAGCAAAGCCTCATCCATGTCACATGTTGAGGGACCCTCGTGACCTGGACATTGGGACGGATATTACAGAGAGACCAGTGCATCAGGGCAGATGGGCGAGGCAGATGTGCCAGGTGGTGTCACTCAGAGATCCGGCCTCTGATAGTGCTATCATGCAGATGTTATTATTATCATCACATGCATCATTATTTTATAGAACAGGAAATGTCAATCGTGGAGGGATAAAGAAAAATCCCAAATGCCCACAGCCAGCACCTGGTGGAATTGAGACTTAACCCTAGAGAGTATTGAGAGGGCTATGTAAGTCAGCTTTCCGTTACTGTAACAAAATGCCCGAGATAAATCAAGTTGTAAGCGGAAAAAAGGTTTATTCTGGCTCCTAGTTTCAGAAGTTTCAGTCCAAGGTTGGTTGGCCCTGTTGTCTTTGGGTCTGTCATGTCCTTTTCTGTGAGCACATAGTGGAGGTGACTGTCCCATCGTGGCAGTCAGGAAGCAGGGAGAGAGAGACACAGGGAAAAGATCAGGTCCAGACTGTAATAGAAGAAGAGGTCGCACACCATGAGGTTCCCAGGGCGGAGTCTGTTTGGGGCTTTCTGTGTGTGGGGGTATGTGTGTGCACATGGAGGGTCGGTGGGAGGTGACTGGGAGGTCCTTTTCCCATAGTTGTGAGGCCACTCCTCCACCCTGATGTCCCTGTGCAGACACCCGGGGTGCCTTTAGCCCTCCCTTCCACCGGGCCCACTCCTAGATCATCCTCAACTCAGGCAAACGGCTGCCTTGATCAGTCTGGCCTCTACCCCAGGCCGAAGGAGGATGGTGACCGTCCCCCTGTGGGGTGAGGTGCTGGACGCAGGGCCAGAGCCGCTCTTTGAAGAGGTCACATTTGAAGGCATTCCTTCCTTGGTGCTGATCTTGGGCGATCCCTCCCTCCCCTGTCTCCTCGGTTCCAATGTCACCTCCTTGGGAGAAAGACCCTGTCTCCTCCACCTGTGTCCCCAGCCCTGGTATTAAAAGGTGACACTGTGGGGTCAGCTCTGCGGGGGGGTCAGATCCCAGCTCTGCCACCTCTGAGCCTCGAGATCCAGGCGGGTGGCACTTGCTGGGGTTCTTGGGGCTCTCGTTTCAACGTCATTCAGTCCTTGGTGGGCTGGGGGGGGTCCCCTGGGAAAGCTCTGCTTTGTCCTAGGACCCCAGACCAAGGGGAAGACCTGTTTTTGTGATTCAGTGGGACTCGCTGCAGAAAGCTGACCCCAGATCTCTCTGCCCAGTGGATCCCCTCTGCTGGGACCCAGGGAAGCAGAGGATGCCTCTCAGCCGCTGTGGCTCAGGTTGAGCCCAACCCCGCGACTCTGGGGCAGGTGACAATTGGCCGCGTGCTTTGGCGCCACCTGCTGGACACAGCAGGGAAGGCCGCTGAGGTTCCCTGAGCACAATAAGGCTCATCACTGTCGCGCTGGGAGCCCCCCTGGGGTGCCCAGGGTTTTCATTTTCCTTTCTTAGCTCTTTGGGAAATTTCAGCATAGAAAAAGCTTTGACTGATAAACTATTTAGTACCACGCTGGCTCAATCATCAATCAATCAATCAATCAATCATCTATCTGTATCAATATGTGGGTCCTGGGGATGGAACCCAGGGGCCCTCAACCCCTGAGCCCCGTCCCCAGCCCTATTTATTTTTTATTTAGAGACAGGGTCTCGCTGAGTTGCTCAGGGCCTTGCTAAGTGGCTGAGACTGGCCTCCACCTTGCGATCCTCCTGCCTCAGCCTCAGACGTTCACAGATCCATGCAAGGAGAGTGAGAGAAATGGCCGTAGAAGCCACGAGGTGTCCAAGCAGGGCTGTGACCCTGTCCCATGCGGGCCTTCCCTCGAGAGCCTCTTCCAGCGTTTGGCCCCATTGTGACAGGCACGGGGTTCTCTGCCCGGGGAAGTTCCTCGCTGGGTCCCATCTGTGAAAGCTCTTGCTCCTCCCCACTGTGTTGAAGCTGTCACCTCTAGGCTCTGTCTCCCAGAGGAGCACAGGTGGGACAAGATGGGGCCTGGGGATCCCTGCTCACAAAAGCTGGGCAGCCACCGGAACCCAGAACCTCCCTGTGCCCCGTCAGTCTGCTTTCCTTGACTGTGACAAAATGCCTGAGGTAATCCACCAAAAATCAGGGAAGGTCGATTCTGGGTTAGGGTTCCAGAGGGTTTCAGTCCATTATCTGGTGACCCCTAGGCTGGAGGCCACGGCAGAGGGGACCTATTCACCTAAGGTAGGGGGAAGCCAAAGGGGGGCGGGGAGGAGAAAGGGCCAGGGTCAAGGACATGCTCTGAGTGACCTAACTTTGTCCTATGAGACTCCACCTCCTAAATATTTGACCACCTCCCAGGAGTGTCACAGCCTGGGGAACCAAGCCTTGATCACCTGGGCCTTTGGGGACACTTAAGATCCAAACTGTCCACCTTCCACCTGGTCTAATAAGGACCCAGCCCCTCCCTCTGAACTGTGGCTGCACAAATCGTTTATTGAGCATCTACTACGAGGCGCCCTCTCTACCCGGTGACCTGGAGCAAGGGACTCATGTCCAAGGTCACCCTGGTGTGACAGTGTCTCTTTCCACAAAGCATCTGGAGTGTGGCTGTTCTTGGGTGCCTCTGGGTTCTCTGGGCTGCATTGTACCTCACTGGTCACTGGCCTGCTGACCGCGGGCTCCTGGTCACCTTGGGAAGAGGAGCTTATCGCGGTCCCACCCCGAGGCCTTCCTGAGGATGCTCCCTGGCCGGGGCAGCTCATCCCGTGGGCCGGGCCCTTCCTCTGGGCCTGGAATCTGTCCCTCCCTTCAGATCTCCTGGGTCAGGCCTGTGACCCTGGCCACGTGACTTCCTCCGGGGCCTGGCCCTGGTTCCCTGCCTGCCTCCCAGCCCTCTCTGCCTGGTTAGTGACTCATCCTGGGCCTGACGTACCAGGCAGGGCTCAGCTGGGGACAAGGACGCCCACAGCTTGTCATGTTGGGGAGAAAGTGCATCTTGGGGTCCAGCCCTGACCCTGGCCCAACAGCACTTGTGCCTCCAGGGAGAGCCTCTCCGCATGTCCCCTGCTCCGGGTGTGCACACACTCCCCGAGAGGCCTCTGTCCCCGATGTCCTGGAGTCGAGAAGACCTCTTTGGAGAGCTCTGAGGACACGTCCCAGTGCCACTCTGCCCTTGCTGTGTGACTTTCGGAAAGTGAATCCACTTCTCTGGGTCTTAGTTTCCCTGTTTTTTTTCAATTCAAAGAAAAAAGCCTCCATCTTTAGAACGTGTGACGGTTAAATAAAATGACACACGTGTCCTGGTGCCTGGGCCCCAGCGCCAAAGGATAAAATGGGGATCTCTGGGGAGCAGATCTCAGGAATTGGATTCTATTAAAACTCAGGGAGGCTGGGGCCGGGGCTCAGGGACAGAGCACTTGTCTAGCACGTGCGAGGCTCTGGGTTCGATCCTCAGCACAGCATAAAAATAAATAAATAAATAAATAAAGGTTTTGGGTCAACTAAAAAAATATTTTTTGGGGGTGCCAGGGATTGAACTCAGGGGCACCTGACCCCTGAGCCCCATCCCCAGCCCTCTTTTGTATTTTATTTAGAGACAGGGTCTCACTGAGTTGCTCAGGGCCTTGCTTTTGCTGAGGCTGGCCTCCAACTCGCGATCCTCCTGCCTCAGCCTCCCCAGCCGCTGGGAGGACAGGTGTGCACCACCGTGCCTGGCTCTTTACTCTTGATGCCAACATTCAAGTCCTAAACCTCAGGGCCCCTGTGTCTCCCCTGAGCAAAAATTTTTTTTGTACCAGGGACAGAACCAGGGGTGTTTGACCACCGAGCCCCGTCCCCAGCCCCCCTTTTAAAAAAATGCATTTTGAGACAGAAATTTTTAATCACCAAGTGGACGTGGTCTTCTATCAAATACGGGTTTGGGTCACCAAAGAAAGAGGTCACGAAAATGAATAAAAATAAAAACCCCATCAACCTAACGCACCTGGTGCGCCCTGGGCGCAGTGTGATCTCCCCACGTTGGACGTGCGGAGCCGCGCATTGGACACCAGGTGGCGCCAGAGCTGCGGGTAAACTCTCCCTGCAGCCACAGCCTTGGGCTCTGCTCATCAGCCTGGTTCCCGGAAAACCTTCAGGATTCCTCTTAAGAGCAGCAACTAGTTTTAGTGTAACTCAGTGAATTTGATGCATGGGATGAATTTTCCCGCCAGGAAAGGGAGGATTATTGCACTCTGCCCAGAGTGTTTTGGGTCCATTTTCTTGGAAAGCAAAATACACAATGAGATCCCCAAGTGAGATGAGGGTCTGAATTCAGCCTTGGCCTCAAACTCATCTTGAAATGTGAGTCTTCTTGGAGTCCAGGTTTCCTTCCATCTTCCAGGAAACCAGTGGCATTTCTCCAAACTCCAGAGGTCCACGTAGAAAATCGATCCTCAAGATTTTGTCTTGCAATTCTGGATCTCAAGCCCAGGACCCCCATAGGTGCTAGGTAAATTCTTAGAGAGACCCTGTCTCAAAATTTTAATAAAAGGGTTGAGGACATAGCTCAGTCACAGAGTGCCCCCCGGGGTTCAATCCCAGGGACCCAAAAGAAAAAAATTGCTAAGGAAATGTGACATGTGAAAGATTGGAGAATAGAGGGTGACTTTTAAGAATTCAGAACTCAAGTAGATATTTGCTTAAAAGTTTAAATGGCCTCCAATTCGCGATCCTCCTGCCTCAGCCTCCCGAGCCGCTGGGAGGACAGGTGAAATTTTTTTTAAAAAAATTTCAACCTTTAATTGACGTGACATCTTGACTTATATCTGGAGTACACTATTATAAATCTATACAGGTTTAAATTGTTTTGTGATCACATTATGGTAATTAACCATAATTTATTTTCTCAAATTGTATCATTTCTAGGTAGTAACGAGGCTCAGAATTCTTCCCCTCTACTGAGTTGTTTTTAATACATAAAAATGTCATGCGTCCTTTTGCACAAACTTGTTTGAATTACTAATTCAAATGATGCTTGAAAGAATTATATTATATCTAACTATTTAGAGTCAACATATAAATATTTATTTATGACATTTTAACGTGAAAATGTGCAGTGATTGTTGTGAAATTGCTTTCTCTCATGCCATATTTGGAAAAGGGAGGGTTTGCTTTCATTGCATTTAATTCATTTAAAAAGTTGAGGAACCCAAATACAGTAAAACTCTTATAGCCTGCTAAAATCACCTGTAAATTGGTGCATCCGATGGAATTATATTCGTGTTACTTCAAATAATGTAGTTACGGAAATATAAAAATTTTGGATAAAGTAGGGATGAGAAGAAGACATGGATTTTCAATGCTGTTCAGAAATTAAGACCTCAGTTCATCGTTGCTTTAAAATGACTGGAAAGTCCTATTTTTCTGAAGGTAAAATTCCACAATAGCAGCAAGAAAAATGAGTCTCCTTTCTCCAGAGCAGAAACAAGAGTGAGAGGACATTTCTAACTACAAAACCTAACTGTGCAGAATGGGCGAGGTCAGACACGTCTGGTGTTATCCCACTGGGTCCAACATTTTTTGGTGGAGGATGTGTACCCAGGGGTGTGTGTCCACTGAACCACATTCTAAGTCACCCCCACCTCTTTTTAAAATTAAGAGACAGGATCGTGCTAAGTTGCACAGGGCCCTGCTGCATGGCTGAGGCTGGCTTTGAAATCGCGATCCTCCTGCCTCAGCCTCCCATGCTGCTGGGATTTCAGGCGTGCACCACCACATCCAGCTTCTCTCCAAATTTTCTATCACACACTAATGTATCCATTCAACAAACCCATCAAATACATGCAACTTACTCACTGAACTATTACATGTAAGTATTTTAAAGATAGGTATGTAGCTATGTCTGGGTTAATATCTCATTTTTATTAGAAAGGCATGGGGGTGCGTGCCTGTGATTGCAGCATTTGGGAGGCTGAGGCTAAAGGATCGTAACTGCAAAGCCAGCCTCAGCCACTGAGCGAGGCCCTAAAAATCTTAGCAAAACCTTCTCTCTAAATAAGATTATAAAAAGGGCTGAGGATGTGGTTCAGGGGTTAAGCACCCAGGGTTCAATCCCTGGTACCAAAATAATAAGACTTTGCTGAGTCCTTGTCATGTCCTTAAAACTCACCAGGGCTCCCGTCACCTTCTGTATCCTAAGGTAAAAATGGAAGAAAGAGATCCTGAAGGTCGACTGGCCCAAAGCTGTCAGGACTGGGACATGCAAATGTACCTGCAGGAGGATCTGTGTCCCTGATGAGCTCAATAAAGACACGAGTCAAGTGCAATTTGCTTAAAGGTGAAGAACATAACAGGGTGCACATTTTTTTTCTCTGCAAATGCATTTGCATGAAAAGATGCCATTAAAAAAAAATATGCATGAGCCTACAGACCTGAGTGGGATGAGGCTCAACTTCTCTAAATAGTCTTCCTAACAAAATGCCTCTCAGACCATTCATTATTAGGGAAATGGGAAGAAGAATTCTTTCTCCCTCCAATATGCAAATTTCCATGGCAGCCTCTGGAAGCCACTCCTCCTTCTCTCTTTTCCCTTCATCGCCCAACCATGCCTGGATTCTATTTGATGCAAATTACAAAAATTTCCTTTAGACATTAAAAAAAAAATGACCATATGTCCTAGAAATCGTTCCTTGGGATGACCTTGAATTTTCATGGGGATATCTTCCTGCAAGGGAGATTTCTTGGGCTCTCTCCATGCATCCTCATCCAGGAACATGGCACGTACAGTAAACTGTACAATATTTGGTAAATTAAAGTCATATAAAGTTGCATTGGAAAGAAGACCCTCCAAAGCAAAGAGAGTCAGTCTCTTGGACGACCCGGATTTACGATAGCTTTCTGTTGCCTTCATTCTGGTTGGTTTAGGAACAAGGTGATTTTCTTAGCACATCCTCCCAGAAAATACCAAGAATTGCACCCTCTGAAGTCAGATGGCTTGCAAGGGTCAATAAGATCTGCCCTTGAAAGGGTGAGTATCCGACCTTGAGAAGCCCAGGAGCCTGAGCTCATGTCACCTGTAAACGGCAGCCAGACTCATCAGGTGAGTCCTGGAGATCGAGTGGCTGCAACAGGGTGAAGCACGTGTGCAAATCCGGGAGGGCTTCCTGCCACCAGTGGTCCCTGTGGAATGGCTCTGTTTTTCACAGCTGACCCTCATGCGTGTCACTTGGTCGACTTCACAGAGTTCTCTTAATATCGGATCCCCTCCATCACCCACTCAGAAAGGCTGAGAAATCTCCAGAATGTCTGAGTCTGTTGGAAATCTCAGTCCAGAGACAGGTGGTGGAATTTTAGGTCTATTTGAATCCCCCTCTACAGCTGCATGATTTTGATATTTTTCTTATCACAAGTTGGCCCATGGGAGCCAAGTCCAGTTATTAAATATTAAGCAAGAACACACTTGGATATTTTTTTCCTAGTTCAATAGGTGGAATCTCTGTGGTCCACAGAACCATAATTCACACAGTTTCAGGTTCCCTGCATTTTAAGGTGATAATTAAGAATAAGGATCCAACCTAACCTGGAAGTCTGAGTCCTCTCAGAGTCCAGGTTTTTCTCCTACTTCCAGAGAGCATGGGTATTTCTCCAGACTCAAGAGGCCCAGGTATAAAATTGATACTGAATTTTTTTTTCTTGCATTGCAGAGGATCAAGCCCAGGACTGCACACATGGCAGGCAAGGTCTTTACCACTGAGCCCCACCCCACCCCATATTCTAGAACATTCTTTATGGACTTACTGGCAGAGTATTTTCCTGGAGAACATACGTATTTCCTTTCATCCAAGCCTCTCCCATATCTAATGACTGAGATTTAATGTGTGTTTTCCCATTCAGAACCACAATATCACCTGAAAAGCAATGTCTTAAGGTTAAAGCAGCTCATGAGCTTACACATGTGAACGGTGGATACTAAGGAATCCCCACCAGCTCATGAGGCTCGGACAGAAGGGTCCTGAGTTCAAGGCCAGACTCAGCAACTCAGTGAGACCCTATGCAACTGAGCAAGAACCTGCCTCTCAGTAAAATATAAGAAGGGCTGAGAATGTCGTTCAGAGTGTAAGCATCTCTAGGCTCAATCCCTGATATAATAATAATAATAATAATAGCTTCAAAGGAGCATACCTTGGTTTTGCATGGCCCTGTAGTTAGCCCTCCCCACATGGCCTTCTGGATACTAAGGTAAAGAAGGACAAATGAGATTGGGGAGGGGTACTGGTCCTGCTTTATTTGGGTTTGGGACTGAGGGGAAATTGGGCAGCAATCTCTAATTTGTGGCACACTTCTATCTTGGAAACTATGAAAAGCACAAGGGAGAAATAGCTTGCACATCAGAGAAGGCAGGGACATCACCCACCAGGTGACCTGCTGTGGGCAGAGCCCCTGAGAAATACCCAAGCTTCATGGATGTGGAGCAGAAAAACCTGGAGAAGACTTGGGTATGTGAATGAGAACTACTCCTGAAAAACCTGCCTGAAAATAATTCATTGTTTCTGTAAATTGGAAGGATTTGAGGACAGGTCAGAGTTCCCAATGGCAGTAAGACACTAACAGTATTTTTCAAGTCTGTCTTGAGCAAACTAAGAAGAAAAAATTACTTTTCTAACATCAACCAGAAACTCCAAAGGAGCATCATCACGACACTGAACCATCATTACCAAGAGACCAACACGTACCTGCAGGAGAAGGTCTCCATGATTAACCGATTCATGACGTGAGTCAATTCCAAGATGCTTAAGGAAGAAGAAAAGGAGATAAGTTCCCATTTTATCTGTAAATGCATTTGCATGAAAAGATGTACTTAAAAAAAAAAAACCTGAGCATTCAGACCTGCACAGGATGAGCTCCAACATCTCCAAGTCTTCTTTCTAATAATATTTATTAGATTCTCTTCAAATACATTCAATCTTAGGGAATTGGGAAGGAGAATAATGTAAGTGAATAATGAAAAGAGAAAATACAAATGGCCATAGATATTCTTCCAACCAAAGTATTGCAAATTGCATTCCAGGGTCTTTTGGAGCAGCAAAAGGTTTTCACCATCAGGTTCACTTATCTTTTTAATATATCATGTTAAAGAGATGTCAAGGTCACGGCCTTCTCCCTTGAAATTTGATAATGGGCAGAACATATGCTTTGGATGGGGCACCATTAATTTTCATTTTAAATAATGTAGAACCAGAAAGATTTTATGAAAATCTAAAAATAAATGCTTGTAGCCATGGGAGGCACTAATTTCCCCTCTCAAATGTAACAGAGGACGTAACTTAGGAAGGCTTCTTTCAGTGCATTTTACAGAGGACTATTGTCTGGTGGAGTATAGTGGTCAGAGCTGGATGTCTCTTCTCAAGCAACCAGAAATTGCACTAAGAGACCCAATTTTCCCCCTTCCCTTCTCCTCCCAGAAGCCCGTGCACCTACTCCCTACATCTGTGCAGAGAGAGGCACCTACCTGGATGGATGGACGCAAGGCACTTGGTGCACCTGAGAACAACCTGCCTAATTTTAAGAAAAGGGTGCTGTGAGCTCATCTCTCTGCAGCCTGTCATTTTAGCATCCTTAGTAAGGTGACAGGATCCCTCTGGGGAGCTCAGGATGATGGAGTCCCCAGAGGAACATTTCACTTTCCCCTTGATTGGATACTGTTCTGGATAATAACCATCTGGGGAGACGGGTGCTCCAATTTTCTCTTAAGTTCCCTTGACAAAAAATAGTTTGTACCGACACAACTTTTCTCCACTGGATCCAAAGTTCAAATGAGCCCACAGCCATTCCACAGGATGTGATGCCTGGATTTTGGGGAGAGAGAGAGACTCCTGGTGTCCCTGTGGCTCTGAAGGTCCACTCACTGCAGTGGTCTGATGGGCCCCCTCTTTCCCACTCCATTCTCGTATGGGTCACCTGGTTTCTTCATGCTACTGCTCAGGTACTTCGTGATTTCCATCCTTAAAATTTCTGTGCATTCCATGAAAGTGCACATGGAACAAAACAGAAAAACAGAGGCAGATCTGGAGGCTGGGGTTGAGGTCCAACGGCAGGGAGGCCACAGACGTGACACTCAGGCAGAGTCTGAGCCCAACTCCTCCCTGCTGGGAACCTGAGTGATCAACCCTCAAGATGTTGATATGTTGTGTCAATATTCTCATGGACCCCCTAAAGATTTTTTAATTCATTTCTGATTTCTTCTGATATCCATTGGTCATTCCATAGTATGTTATTTAGTCTCTATGTGTGAGAGTAATTTCAATTTTTATTTTATTGTTGATTTCTTTTTTTAAAAATATTTAGTTTTTAGTAGTGGCTGGACACAATACATTTATTTATTTATATGTGGTGCTGAGAATCGAACCCAGGGCCTCCCACATGCTAGGTGAGCGCTCTACAGCTGAGTCCCAGCCCCAGCCCTTTATTATTGATTTCTAAATTTATTCCACTAGGATTTGATAGGATGCAAGGTATTATCCCTGTGGTTTGGTGTTTACTGAGAGTTGCTTTGTGGCCTGAGATATGGTCCCTTTTAGAGAAGCATCTGTGTTCTGCTGAGAAGAAAGTGCATTCCATCATTGATGCATGAAATGCTCTGTATGTCTGTGAAGTCCAAGTGACTGGTTGGATCATGTAGTTCTCTACGGTCTTTGTTGAGTAGTTGTTTGGTGGATCTGTGCATCAGGAGAGCGGTGTGTGAAAGGGACCCAGAATTATTCTGTTGTGACGGATATCATTGTTGAAGTGGAGAAGGGTTTGTTGGATGTATGCAGATGCTCCATTGTTTGGGGCATAAATGTTCAATATTTATGTTTTGTTGATGTCTAATTTTTCTCAGCCATCTGAAATGTCCTTCTTTGTCCCTTCTGATGACCTTTGGCTTGAAGTCCATTTTATCTGATAGGAGGATGGACCCCCCTGCTTACTTACCTATGAGACCCATGTGAGTGATGATTTTAGCTCATTTACCTTCCAATTATCCTTGAGACATGATTTGCATTTCCAGTCATTTTGGTTTCTTTCTTGTTTTTAAGTTGAGTTGGTTTCTCCTTTGATATTTTTCTTCATTTAGTATAGTTCTTCCCTTTGCTGGTCTTGACTTATATTTTTCATTTCTTCTTCATGAAACATTTTATCGAGTATATTTCGTTCGACAGGCTTTCTCGTGGTGAATTCTTTTCAACTTTGTTTATCATGAAAGGTTTTTATTTCACCATCGATTCTGAGGTTTTATTTTTCGGGGTATATAGTATTCTTGGCTGGCATTCATTTTCTTTCAGGGCTCAGAATGTATTATTCCAAGAAATCCTAGTTTTCAGATTCTTGGTTGAAAAAATCAGCAGAGATCCAGATTGGTTTCCCCTCTAAGTGTGTCCCATTATATTCTCTGAAAAGCCTTTAAAATTCTATCCTTATTTTTATATCAGGCATTTTCATAATAATGCACCTTGGTGTGGGTCTGTTGTAATTTTGTATATTTGGGGTTCTGTGCATCTCTTGTATTTGATTTTCTTTTTTATTTATTTTGTTTATTCATTTTTATGTGGTGCTGAGGATTGAACCCAGTGCTTCACAGGTGCAACGCAAGCGCTCTACCCCTGAGCCACAACCCCAGCCCCTCTCCTTCAGTTTCAAGGTTATATATTTTTGTCTTCTTTTCCTGAAACTCTGTCTTCCATGAGATCCAGTCTGCTGCTGATGCTTTCCCATGAATTTTCAAGTTGGCTCACTGACCCCTTCATTTTGAGGATTTTGGACTGATTCTTCTTGAGGATGTCTACCTCCTTATTAAAGGGATCGTTCACTTTTTTGTATTTTCTCTGATTTTCTTTCTTGCATCACATTTTATCTTGCAGACCAACTTTACCATGAACCTTTCTGAGTTCCATCTCTGACCCTTTGTCCACGAGGTATCCATGGAGTCGGGTGCTGAGGTATTCTGTGCTTTTGGGGTGGTTTGTTCCCTCGCCTGTTCATACTGTTTGGTGGTCTCCCCATCTCTCTGGATATATCGGAAGCCATCGGATTCCTACCTAATGAGCTCACAGCGCCTCTGTGTTCCAGTACCTCACAGACTCGGGGATGGGAGCCCCACCGTGACACCAACTTATACAGACAATATACCGCAGAGGGCTAGGTCCACAGTTCCTAGGTGATATCTACAGTGTCAGTTGTTGCAATGTCCAGGAAGAAGGTTGAGCCATCTGCATCAGTTAAAAAAAAAAAGTAAAATAATCATGAATCAGGTCTGGCCTAGATAAAGACTAGAAATGGGGAGAGAGAAACAAGGGTGTATATATATATGAGTCACTTAGTACACAAATAATCTTCAAAAAAAAAAAGAAAAGAAAAATCAAAAATCAAAACAAAATAACAACAGCAAAAGGAAAGTGAGAAATCTTGGTGAAATGTTCATGAATGAAGGAGTCCTTTCCTCCGTGGTGGAGAAGATAATCAGTGAGCATGGGATTGTCCCTTCTTGGGTGATGGGCATGGGTGGGCTGGGGCTGTGGCTGGGTGGTGACGCAGCTGGCTACATCCAGTGGGCCTGGCTGGCCTGGGCTTGTGGATCAGGGCTGGTCGATGGGCCTGGCTGGCCATTGATGAAGCAGGGGAGTAAGCAGGGCTGGGCAGGCCAGGCAGCAAAGTGGTGGCCAGGCAGCCTGGGCGATGGGCTGGTGGCGCATCTCTAGGCCTAGTAGGAAGATCAGTGGTTTAGGTAGGGGACCTGGGTGGTAGGGGACTTGGATATGGGTGGCCAAGGGGCTTGGTTGTGTGCTGGACTGATGCTAGATCTAGTGTTTACCATGGACCTGGGGAACTGGTGGGTGATGGACCAGGTGGGACAGGCGAGTGCTAGTGGCCTGTTGGGTATCAGAAACTGGGCAGCTGCTGGACCTGGTGGGTTCTAAGGACCCAGGGAGCTTGGAGGGCTCTGGGGACTGGGCTGGTTCTGGGACCCAGCAGAGACCAGCCTGAGTGGGCCCCAGGAACTCAGATGGCACTGGACTGGCAGTCTCTGGGGCCCACTGGTCGGACTGCTATAGCTGGCCTGGTTATTCTTTGTGAGTCACAGGACTCACAGGGTTGGGGAGAGTTGGGGTCCCTCTAGCATCTCCAACTTGTGTCCTTCTGGGCAAAATGCTCTCGGTTTCTGATTTTCCAAGGTTTGGAAGGCTACTTAAGCCTTGCTAGGCTCACATAGGTTCATGTGGACCTTGCTCTGGACACACAGGACTGGGTTTCCAGTCCCCATTGGTTCCTTGGAACTGAAGATGGTTTACTTATTTCAAGTAAACCATCTTAAGCTCCCATCTATTTCTATAGTGAGTTTAATCTATGGCTCTCCCAGTCCTCAGAGTGTGTATTATTGGGTTGTCTTGTTATTTTCTGCTTCGACCTCACGAGTTCCTATTAATCTCCACCAAGGAAGAGATAAGTGCTATCCCAAGAATTTTATTTCACATCTTGATTTTCCTTCTCTTGTCTCCATAAATAAATTCAAAATAATTTTTTTCAGCTTTTACTTCTCTGACCTGAGATCCTGAGAAAGAATCTATACACTGAAATGCTTTTCAGTCATTCAGAAGGAGCTGCTGATTCTTCACATTGTATAATTATGAAGACAGTTCAAACTCACATTTCTAGCAAACGTCTAATAGCGTTTTCTTTTTATACAGATACACTTCGTCTCAGTTTTGATCTCCCAAAAGTAAACCAGTGGTGCTCTGGCTATGGGGGGGGGGGCGGTGTGTCAAGGTGGATCAAAGACCAGGGGCTGCGATTGCTTAATTTTACAACCAAAGTGGTGAGAGTAGTGACCGCCTCTTCCTGACTTCCAAAGTGTCCCATGGTGTCCTCTCTCCAAAGAGAAAGGAAATGTTAGTGGAGAGGTGACGGTGAACTTGTTCTGTGTGATGACAAGAAATGACATCTGCCCTTTCTTGTACCCAATGTCCATCAGTAAATGAGGATGCAAATCACAGTATTTATATTTATTTCAGGACCTTCTTCTCCCTGATGGGAATCTTCCGGGACATCTTCCTCATGGGGCTCATGGCCGCCTCCAGTGGGTACATGGTGGCCCTCCTGTGCAGGCATAAGAGGCAGTGCCAGCACCTCCACACCACCAGCCTGTCCCCGAGAGCCTCCCCAGAACTGAGGGCCACCAGGACCATCCTGCTGCTCATGGGACTCTTTGTGCTCATGTACTTTGTGGACTGTGTGTTCTCCTCCTCTTCGGGACAGATGCACAGCGAGGACCCCACTCGCCTGGGGGTCCAGATGCTGGCGGGCAATGGCTACGCCACCCTCAGTGCCTTGATACTCATCTGTGCTGATCCACAGACACTCAGGTTCCTCCAGTGCACATTAGAAAAGGAGAGGAAGTATTTATGCCGGGCTGGGCGACCCGTCATTTTGTCGTCCCACATCATTTATTTCTAAATGTCCACAAACGTTTTTATGTTGAAAAAAAAAATGGGCTGTTTTGTTACTGTGCCTGCCCAAGGCTGATACCTTGCACTGTCCAAGTAACACTGCAGATTCTGTCATCAAAATCATACCTGTATTCTCCATGTATTTTTTCAACTGCATTTTGTATTTTAATTTTGGTCTATATTATTTTATTTTCATCTGAATGATAAACCCATCATGAGGGTAGAAAAGGAAGAATTAGCCAATCTTAGCCTGGCTCCTGCACAAGGATTCAAATTCATAAAGCATGTCACAATAAAAATAAATAAGTAACAGGTACTATCTGTGCACACACATTTTATGTATATATTAACCATTAATTACCATAGTCATGTTGAGAGGGCAGGGTCTTGCTGAGTTGCTTTATGCCTTGCTAAGAGGCTGAGGCTGGCTTTGAACCCATGATCCTCCTGCCTCAGCCTCCCATGCTGCTGGGATTACAGGTGTTGGCCATTACACCCACCAATGACCTTTAGTTTAAGTGGCACTCAGGAGTCACAGCAAAAGCTACAGAGAACCCGGAGCTAAAATGCCAACCCCAGTCCCGCACCCTTCTATCTCTAAAGCACAGAGGATGGCAGGTTTTAACCTGTGGTGACGTGGCCTTAACTCAACAAGTCTGGCTGCTGGATTGAACCCAAGGTCAATGTGAAAGCTGTTCAGTGGCAGCATTTGTCACCCCCTGGAGGACAGCCCAAGACACCTTCTTCCTCCACCTAGCGTGTGAAGACTCCAGCTGCATTTCTGTGGGTACTGCAGGGGGCTCCATGGTCACTGGTCCCCAAGAATGAAGGAGGCTGCCATTCCTCCTGACTCTCAAAATGTCCACTCTAACCAGAGGAAGAATGTCCGACATGGGGGCCTCCATCTTGCAAGTTACCAACCCTGTGCCAGAAGATACTCAGATACTGTTTTCTGCTTCTTAGGAGGAAATCTTGCTCTGCTGCAGAGGCTGGTCTTGAACCCCTGAGCTCCAGGGATCCTCCTGCCTCAGCCTCCTGAGTAGCTGGACCCACAGCTGGACCTGCTGGGCCCAGCTCAAACATGGCAGCAGATTCAAAGTCGTGCTGAGCCTACGGTATTGCCTGCCCCTCCAGCAGTGTCTTCTGACCTCACACCACGGGCTGTGACCCTGCACCCCTGGGGCACTGGTGAGTTCTTTCCTGGGCTGGGGATCTAGCTCAGTTGGTAGGGTGCTTGCTTTGCAGGCACAAGGCCCTGGGTTCAATCCCCAGCAACATACACACAGCTCTTTGCTTTTTAGCAATTAGGATAGCCATTCTGGTGATTAGGGGCACTTGGTAAGGTCCTTCCATCTCAGTTGAAGCTTGTCTTCTTTACAGGTCTTGATTAAATCCACGATGCCACGCTGCACGGGATGGATCGTGAACTCCAGGGGAGGCGTCTGAGCCCGAGTTCATAATGAACGCACCAGCAAACAGACAGACAATCTCGAAACATCCACAGATCAAGTCTGCCCACGCAGGAGGTCAAAAAGGTTGTAGGTGTCAAATGGACTCAGAATAGATTGATTGTGACTCTGAGGGAACTTGTTGTGATGTCCATCAGGCAGGCCCATAGGAAAGCCCTTCCTCCACCATCTCCCAGGGCCACTTACTGTTGGATGGACTGACACAAAGGTACATCTCAAGTCACAGAAAAGAACTATCATCTGATCCCGTGAATGCCCACGTCTGGCTGTGTGTGGTTGGACTCTCCTGCCAGGCGTCTGAGACCAAGTTGGACCATTTTCCTATCTACTCTGAGATTTGTGGGGTATCACTCTTGGGAACCTGGGAGAACCCTCTTGGCCCCTTTCGCTGTTTCTCTACGAGTTGGGCCATGTGACAGGATGGGTCAGAGTCTTGCTGAACAACTGTTGCTTCTCTTGATGTATCCAAAAATATTTCCCTGTCCACTCAGTGACCCTCCTCTGTGCAGAATGTGCTCTGGCTGGATTCTGTTTTCTGAGGTCCTTTCAATCCCTCTGAACACGCTTTTGGGTGCCTCACACCAGTGCTGTAGGGACCTGAGAGGGACACCATATCTCCCTGGATCCTGGCTGACCCCAGAGAGCCAGGGCCCAAATATTGGCTTCTATTTCCTTGACCCTTTTACTTCCTTAACTTTGGTCTCCAGGATTTGGTTTTAAACATCGAGCAAGTCAGTTTCTGCAGTCTTGAAGTGGGAGTCCTGGGTTTGCATTTCAGTGCATATCATTTTATAGTGACCCCTTCAACTTAATCAGGGTCATTGTTAATACTGAAAGTGGGTTGTATCTTCTATCTAAAGGCTAATTGACTCCACTGAACTCAGGTGTTCTTTTAGATGCAGTGTTTCTGCAAAAACACCAAACAGGCTACAGCTACAAAGTTTTACAAAGAAAATACAGAATGAAATTAAAAAGAGTAAAAGTGTGTTCAGTTGGTATAGTAGCTATGAACCCAAAAATGCATTTTATCCAAATCTTTTATGAGTCCCATATTATATCCCTGGTTCTTTTTTTTTACATGACAGGAATCTTTACAATAAAAAAATGTATCTTGTGAATGTAACATTAATTGTGCTTCATTCTGGCCTACTTTGGAGACATCCTGACTTGGTGCAAGGTGAGAGGCAGAGCATTATCTCAGGGGAGGTGAGGTCCATGGCAAATTTTAGGTAAAATGCTTTATTTCTGCAGCTGATCTTTGCCTTAAAATATCTTAAATGGCAGCCTTCAGCCATTTTCCCCTTGAAGGAGCCTGCCTGACCCCCACATTGGAGAAACAAATCCCTGATGATTTTGCAGGATCTGGTGTACTCCCCTCTGAGCCCATCAGGGACCACCAGGTGAAGAGGCTTCTCCAGTGAACTTGAGGTCGAGACCATTGCATGGCCAGTTTACACTAAGTACCCACGGGTGTGTGTGCACGTGCTTATTTGGAGTTTGCTGGCATCAGAATCCCCAGGAGAAGGCCTTGTTCACATCCACAGGGCTCCCCACTCCCCCAGTTCAGATGCAGCCCACCTGGGATGTGACCTGAGCACGTGTATTTCTAACCAGTGTCCAGGAGATGGTGAGGGCCTTCCTTAGAGCCCATGGGAGGCAGGAGTGAGGTCGAGGGGGTCTCTGGCCACCTGCCTCTGGAACCCCAGGCAAGCGCTTTGCTCTATCTGATTGCCACACTCCAGCTGGTGGGATGAGAAGTTTGGACGCGTCTAACGCCTTGTCCCAGGTTAAGAGTCAGTCCTGAGTCCCATTATGCCATAAGGAGTCTAGGCCCTGGTGCCTCCTGTGTGAAACCTCCCGTGCACCCAGGAAGCACCTGGGGGACCACAGCTGCAGGCTTCACTCCTGCTTTGGGGATGCAAACGGGCTGCAGAAGACAGGCAGGCTCCCACCAGCCTCATCTCCCCTCTCTATCAGGGGACCTTGAGCAGGGGACTCCTCTCTGACTGCATTCTGGTGTGGAAGGGTCCCTGAGAAGTCACTTAGAAGCACTGATGTTCCTCTGTCAGGTTTAGCGAGTGGAGGTGGGCGGAGCCCAAGTGCTGGGCGGAGCGATCCAGCTAAGGCCAACCCTTAGGAGCAGCGGGCAGGGCGGGGCCTAGGGAGGGAGTGGAACCTGAGGAATGGGCGGAGCTGGGGGCGGAGCTGAGTGGAAAGCGTGGAGCCCGGCGAATGGGCGGTGCTGGGGGCGGGGCCGAGCAGAGCGAGGGGAGCCCAGTGAATGGGTGGGGCTGGGGGCGGAGCCAAGCGAAGCCCAGCGAATGGGTGGAGCTGGGGGCGGAGCCGAGTGGAGCCCCACCCCTAGGAGGAGCGGGGGGCGGGGCCAGCGGAACCACTCGCGAGGAGCGCCCCGCCCTGGGCTCCCAGGTGAGCGCCGCACGAGGACCAGAAGCTGAGGGCGGGGCGGGCGCGTCCTTAAGAGGGAAGGAGCCTGACAGGCCGTGGGTCTGGGAATCCCGCCAGAGGTCGCTGTGGACCCTGCCGACAGTGTGCCTTTGGGCTCCAGCGGCCCAAGAAGTGACCCCAGAGTCCGCTCCGCCGGCCGCAGTTCCCCCCTCACACGGGAGGCCGCGGAGGGAGGCCGAGGACCCGCTGCGCAGCCTCCTTCGTCCCTCCTCACGGACGCGGTGGACTCTCCGTGTGTCCAGGTGGGTTGGGGTCCGGGGGTCTCTGGGAGGGTCCTGGTTGGGGTCCGGGGGTCTCTGGGAGGGTCCTGGGCATGTCGCCTTGGAGACTGGTTTCTGGGGGCGACCGTGGTCCCGGCGTGTCGCGGAGACCCCTCCTGGTGCCTGCGGTGTAGACGGCGTGACCTGGAGGCCGAGAGGGTGGCGTGTGGCTGTCACCGCTGGTCCTGGGGCGGCCCTCCCCCGCACTGACCCGGGCAGGGCGTCCTGGTCCTGGGCAGGGGGAGAAGCGGGGACGGGGAGCGGCCTCGACCCTGCCAGGGCGACCTTGGGGACTCGCTGCAGCAGGATGCGTGGGACACCGCCTGTCAGGCTGGACAGAGGACAGCGCAGCCCCGGGGCCTCTAAGGGAAGGTTTGGCGGTGGCTGGGCAGGGATGACGGCGACGTCGTGGAGACGCACAGGTAACATGTAACATGGTGGCATGACCAGGTGACAGGGGGACAAAAGTGGTTGGACCTGGTATATTTATTTACAATTACGTACATGTCCTGTACACGTATGTGTTATGTGCACGTATCCACGAGGTTGTGTGATATATATACAGACACATGTTGATAATTTTGTCTCATAAAAGAAGCGGGGATTTGTGACGGAGTGGTGTGGGGGAGGGGCCCAAAGACCAGGGACACTCCCTGAATCTTCATCTGGAGCCAGCTGGGGGGTGGCTGACCCCCATCCTGGAAAATACTGCCATGAGGCTGAGGGTGACCTGGGGTGAGCACCGAGAGGCGCAGGGAGCCTTGCTGTGTGCCCGGGACCCACCTCCATGGAGTGACATGGAGAAGAGGGCAAGTCTATGAAGGAGGCGGAGAGCAAGGGCATCGGGAAGGGCGATGGAAAAACTGGGAGATGGAAGGACTCGGACTTCTGGGAAAGGCGCGGCCTCTTGTCCTGAGCCCACTCAGAAGTGAACTAGAGGGTGACAAGGACGGAGCATTAGATTTGGTACCATGGAGGTGTCTAAGGGTCTCAGTGGCCCCCTGTCCGCAGGTGGTGGGAACTGAAGACAAATGAGGCCTTAGGGGGGAAGCTGGCCCAGGAAGGGCAGCAGCTGGAGCTTGTCTTTCTGATTGCAGATGGTGACACGTGGGGACGCCCAGGCAGGTGCTAACACGGGAGGTCTCTGGAAAGTGCATTATTCTGTTGTTGGGTTATAGTTAAAGCTTTGGCCTGGGGTTTCATAAACTGACTTCCAGAGCACTCACATATAATTGAGTCAAGCCTTTATTGAAGCACACCGGCGGCAGCTGGCCAGAATATAAAGCTGCGTCCCTGATCAGCCCCGGACAATTTCAAGGGCGCTTCTTATAAGTCTAAAACCACAAAAGGGATGTTCAGGGGGGTCTAGCCAATGCAAGCAAGCCAGGTCACAGAAGCAGGAGAGTGCAGTCAGGTGGCGGAAGCCTAACCAATCACAGCCCAGTCACCCCAGTTACAGAAACAATGCCCCATTAGGTAGTTCCATGTTCTTAAAGGTTTCCATAGCAAAAGGAAAAGAACATCTTGCCCCAGTCATGACCCTTGTACTTGACCTGGTTGTTCTACAGAATGGAGTCACAAAACAAAATGGAGTCACATTTGCTTTTACTAGCACATGGTTTTAGTAGGTTTGATGTCAATCTTGCACATCATTAGGCCTCAGTTTCTTTCCCATCCTTCTGTGACTAAGGGACCATACTGGGCTCACAAGCCCATAAGTCGGACCTCACCTACATTCTTGTGTATATGGTTTAGGAGGGTTTTTAAGAGGCAGCGTCCTACAGGAATCCCAATCAGGAGAAGGGGCCCAACTATGGCTGAAATGATGATACTCAACCAAGGGGACCATGAGAATAGGTTTTGGAACCAATTGCCTGAAGTGTCTTGTGCTTCCTTTCTTTCCTTTAACCTGTTTCTCATTAGCACCAAACTGTCCTTGATTATCCCAGAATGGTTTGCATAGAAACAACAAGTTTCTCCTAGGGCCATACATTGTTTTAGAAATGGTAATTGTTTTAGGTCCTCCTTGTTTTAGAAAGGGACGCTCTAGACCTCATCTGTTTTGTAAGACTATTTCTGTCAGAGCGTCTAGGGACACCTCTAGTTTGGAGACTGACCTTTCTAGTTCTCCTAAATCTCTATCTATCTGAGGCTGAGGGACTTAACATTTTTAGAGCCTGTGGTCAGAGCTGCCTTCCTAAAGCAGCAGATCCAGCTATTCCCAAACCAGCCAGGAGGGGAACTCCAATGGGGGCAACCCATCTGGGTTGATAAATCAGTGGGCCCTGGCCTTGTAATAAGTCCAGGTGTTCCTTTCCTTTTTAAACTCCATCAAAATAGTAGGTTCCATAGTTCAGAGTTATTGACAGTTTGGAGACTTGGGCAAGGAGTTCGAAGTGGGACCCGGGAAGTACAATTTTTGGTGAATGGGGAGTTGTCCCACTTACAAGTTGGGTTGTGGGAGCAAGTGTCTCTTTCTGGGAGGTCACCCAGGGTGGTCTTGGGAGTAGTTTTCCAGGTCCATCTTCCTGAACCAGACATAGTGGTGAACACCTATACTGATCGTGATTTTCCCCCTAATTTTAGGGACCTCCTACTGGTTAGGAAAAGGGCGATGACTGTTCTTGCTTTGATCTGAGAGGGGAGCAATGTGCAGTGGGCAAGCAGTTTGGAGTCCTTTTTTAGAAACTGAGTGGGTCAAGGAGTCCATGGTAAAAATCTAATTCAGGAAGACCAGGATGTAAATTCACGTGGGGTGGGCATCTCTATGAGAGAGACAAAAAGACATGAGTAGTGAAACAAGATTACCACAAAATAGCAGTTGTAGCATCTGGAATCTGTCCATGAATATCATGAAAATGACAGAAATCAATAATTGCTTACCAGGAGGTGGAGGGAAATTGTCCTCATAGCAAGGCCTATCAAAGCCTTTTACCTTAAAGACTTTTATACCTGAAAGATATGAGCACATTTAATCTGTAGAGAAGAGTAACGTGCCACACTTTTATTGATGTTTTTATATTGACCAAGGTTAGCTTTTAAACAAATCTAGACTCTGTAACGTAGGACAATACTTTAAAGTAACAGTTGCTGTCTAACCACAGATGTACAAACCTTAATTTTTCCAAGATTACTTGCTCTAGGGGATAAAACTTAACACACAATGTAACTTATATTTTTAGGAGTTTTTGTCATTTGAAGATATAAATATATCAGAACATTAATATTTGTCCTTAGTTAAAATTATTCAAGGTTGTTCCCTATTTGTGTTACATATATAACCAGCTTAGTTACATATAAACCTTTTAATATTTATCTCTTATTCGTAGATCTTTATATTATTAGACCCTTGTGGTTTACTTGGACGTATTCTAATTATACTTTACCACATAGATTTTTTTTTTAACCTGGAAATGTTTTTTTACTAAATATATTCTTATATTTAGGACTTTTTGATCATTTTAAATCCACTGATCCTTCTTTTTGTTTGTACCTTAAAATAACCCTTATAAATTTCTAAATTTAGATAAATATTTTACCTTATTAAAATGGATTAATTTTTGTTATTTACAGTACTTTAATTGAACTGCAGTTGAAACCTCTTGACTCCTTGTATGTAGAATTATACCTGTTGGGACTTTTATAGTAACCTTGTTTTTATGATAATACAAAATAATTTTATTTTTTTTTAGTTACACAATTTATGAAAACACCAAGTTTGTGTGTGTGTGTGTGTGTGTACCTTATGGAACTTAAGGAGTTAAGAGTTCTTGATATTACATTTAACAGTTAGCATTTTAACTTTGTAAACCAATTAGATGTCTCTAACAAACACATTCATGATTAATTTCATATACATTTAAGTGTAATTTACGTATCTTTTTTTTAAAACGAAGTATCAGACAAGTGCATTGAATAGTATTAGTAATCTTTTCCTGTTAAAGAAAAATCCTAGAGACCATGGATGTCACTTTATAGACATTAACATTTTAACAGCTGTTTAACCATCTAGAAACAAAACTGTACATTAGTAACTTTAAAGACATTTGTACTTTTATTTATTTTTCCAATTTAAATTGAACTTTTAAAATCATATTAACCAAAGGTATTTGGATCCATTTTTTAAAACTTTTAATTTATGAGCTCATAGATCAATTTTTTTTGTATCAAATACATATACCAGTGAACCCACACAAAGCAAACAAAAGCCTTGTAGCTTATTTTTAAAACCTATTAGATCGAGAGTTAACCCTTGTAAGTTGGCCTTAGAATAAAGCAGAGTGTAATCAGAAAACCATATTAACATAGGCATATTGGATCAAAATGATGAATTTAACAAATATAGAATTTTAAGTTTTTTCTGACCTTTTCCACTAGGGATTGAACCCAGGGCACTTAACCACTGAGCCACATCCCAGATCATTTTATTTATATTTTTATTTAGAGACAGGGCCTCACTGAGTTGCTTAGGGCCTTGCTCACTTGCTGAGGCTGGCCTCCACCTTGTGATCCTCCCCATGTAGCCTCCTGAACCACTGGGACTCTAGGTGTTTTTACCCGTGTCTTGCTAGAGTTCCAGGGATGACCTCTGTATTGAGACACTGTGCTCTTAGGGGATATGCAGGTAACTTCTCTCATTGTCAGCTGGATCCTTTTCTCTGTTCTTGCTTTCCTTGCTGTGCAGAAGCTCTTGGTTTGATGACGTTTCACTTGCCTATTTATGATTCTGTCCCGTGTCATAGTGTCACAGCTAAGGGACCATTTCCTAAAGCAATGTTGTCAGACGTTTGTGTTTTCTTTTTATATTTTACTCACCAAGTTATTCTTCTTTGATTTTAGATAGAAACATAATAACTTTGCCTGCTAATCAGTACAGCATGATATTCAGATCCACGTCACACTCTGTAGGGATCCAACTAGAATCGAGATGATACGCATCACTTTAGAAGGATGGGGAGGGGTGGGTACATGGGGCCCCAGGATCTTCCTCTAGGAAGGTTACAGATTCAAGTCTCATCACTTTTTTCCCTTTTGAGTTGATCTTTGGTATGGTATGGTGGGAGATAAGTCTCTGATTTCTCTCCTCTGCATGTGGATATCAAGTGTCCTCAGCACCATTTGTCAAAGAGACTGTCCTTTATCTATTATGGGCTCACTGGTCAAAGCTGAGTGTGCAGCAAGCTCTTGGGGGATCACCCTGGCATTGGTCTGTAGATTGTGTACTTTTTAGCACCACAGTGTTTTAATTTCTATAGGTTTGTAATTCTTGGATTCTTTTTTTATTTTTTATTTTTTTGCATTGGTTACAGTGAGTTACAGTTGACAGTGAAACGCATTGACACATCATATATAAATGGAGTATAACTTCACATCCTCCTTGCCATACAGGATGTGGAAATACACCAGTCATGTGATCGTATGTGCATGTGGGGTAATAATGTCTGACTGCTTCCACTGTCCTTCCCCCCCCCACCCCCTCCCTCCACTCCCCTCTCTACTCCAAACAACCTCCATCCCCCACCCCAGTGCCTCCCTTGTGATTAGCATCTGCATATCGGGGGACATTTGCTCATATATTGTTTGATGGGTTGTGTTTTTTCCTTTGTGAAGTGTCTGTTCAGTTCCTTTGCCCATTTACTGATCGGCTTTTTTTGTGTGTGTGTTAAAGTTTTTTGAGTTCTTTATAGATTCTTGAGATCAACGCTCTGAGGTGCATGTGGTAAACAGTTTCTCCCATTCTGTAGATTCTCTCTCTGTATGACTGATTGCTTTGTTTGCTGAGAGGAAGCTTTTTACTTTGAATTCCTCTCATTTATTGATTCTTGATTTTTTTTTGTGTGTGTGTGTGTGTGCTTTAGGGGTCTTGTTAAGGAAGTCAGCTCCTAAGCCGACATGGTGGAGATCTGGGGCTAATTTCTTCTTCCATTGGGTTCAGGGTCTCTGCTGTAGTGCCAAAGTCCTTGATTCACTTTGACTTGAGTTTGGTGCAGGGTGAGAGGGAGGGGTTTAATTTCACTTTGCTGCAGAAGGATTTCCTGTTTTCGCACCATTTGTTGAAGACATTCTTTGCTCCCATGTATTTCTGGTGCCTTTGTCTAGGGTGAGAGAACTGTCTATGTGGGTTTCTCTGTGTCTTCTATCCTGTTTTGTTGGTCTGTCTGTCTTCATGCCACAACCATACCACTTTTGTTACTGTCGCGCTGTGGTGTGATTCAGGGACTGGTATTGTGATGCCTCCTTTGACCCCGTTATTGCTAAGGCTTGCTTTTGCTGTTCGGGGCCTCTTACTTTGCCAAATGAATTTCATGACATCTTTTACTATTTCTATGCAGAACATCATTGGTGTCTTAATAGGAATTGCATTCAATCTGTGCAGTGCTTTTGGCAGTAGGGCCATTGTCACAATGGCCCAAGCTTCATTCTGCCCACCCAAGAACGTGGGAGATGGCTCCGTCTTCAAAGGCCTTCCTCAGTTTCCCTCCTTGCTGTTCTGATGTTTGACTGTGGAGGTCTCTCACCTCTTTGGTTGGATTAATTTGAAAATATTGTATTTTTCTTTCCGAGGCTATTGTGATCGGGGTAGTTTCCCCAATTTCTCTTTCAGAGGATTCATCAGAGATCTGTGGGAACACATTGGATTTATGGGTCTTGAGTTTATATCATGCCATTTTGCTGAATTTATTTATGAGTCCTAGAAGATTTCCAGTGGATTTTTTTTGATATTCCAGATACAGAATCATGTTGTCAGCAGATAGTGATGGTTTGGGTTTTTCTTTTCCTATTTGTGTCCCTTTAATTTCCTTCTTCTGTCTCACTGCTCTGGCTAGCATTTTAAGGATGATGTGGAATTGAAATGGTGAAAGAGGACATCCCTGTGTGGCTCTAGGTTTTAGAGGGAATGCTTTCAATTTTTCTCCGTTTGGAATGATGCTGGCCATGGGTTTAGCATAGATGGCTCTAACAAAGTCAAGGTATGTTCCTTCTATCCCTAGTTTTCCTAATGTTTTGAGCATGAATTTTGTTAAATGCTTTTTCTGCATCTATCAAGATAATCCTGTGACTCTTATCTTCAAGTTCATTTGTATGATAAATTATGTTTATTGATTTCCATGTGTTAAACCAACCTTGCATCCCTGGGAGAAACCCCACTTGATCATGGTGCACTATCTTTTAAACATGTTATTGTATGCTATCTGCCAGGGTTTTTATAAAAAAAAATATTTTTCTTTAGTTGTACATGGACACATGACTTTATTGTGGTGCTGAGGATCAAACTCGGTGCCTCACACATGGCAGGCGAGTGAGTGCTCTACCACTGAACCCCAGCCCCAGCCCCTATTTGCCAGAATTTTATTGAGAATTTTTGCATCTGTGACCATCAGGGATACTGGTGGGAAATTTTCTTTCCTTGTATCTTTGTCTGGTTTTGGTATCAGGGTGAAACTAGCCTCATAGAATGAATTTGGAAGGGTTCCTCCTTTTCTATTTCACAAAATAATTTGAGAAATTTGGTAGTTCTGCTTTGAAGGTCTCATAGACCTTGGCTGACAGTCTCTCTAGTCCTGGGCTTTTCTTAGTTGTAGGCTTTTGATGGCATTTTGTATTTCATTATTTTAAATTGATGGGCTTAAACCATGTATGTCCTCCGGATTCAGTTTGGGGAGGTCACATGTCTCTAGTAATTGGTCAATGTCTTCACGATTTTGCATATTATTGGAGTATAAACTTTCAAAACAGTTTCTGATCACCTTCTGTATTTCAATAGTGTCCACCATGATATTTCCTCTTACATCATGAATTTTAGTAATTTGAATTTTCTCCCTCATTCTCCTTGTGGGTAATGGTTTCTCAATTTTATTTATTTTTTCCAAGAACCAAATTTTTGTTTTGTCAATTTTGTTTGTTTCTTTTCAAATTAATTGATTTTTCTTACAATTCCATAATGATGTGTGGTGTCTGCCATATTTCCTTAGGGATAGTTGGCATCTGCCTTTTGTTGAATTGTCTTTTAATATCTTTTATTCATTTAAAATAATTTTATTCAGGTGAAACTGATAAGAATAAACCACACATATGTAATGAGCAGCTTGTTAGGTCTGCCACATACATACACCCACGGAACCGTCCCCACAATAAGGACGTGAAGACTAATTCAGTCTCGAAGGTTCCTGGAGCCCCTTGATAATTCCTCCCTTTCCCCCTCCTCTGTCCAGAAATGACCCTGGACTGGAGTTGACTTTCAAAGACTGGTCAGTCCATCAGAGCCCTGGTCTGCATGGTGGGTGACCCTGGGACAATCAGTTTGGTTTCCAGCCCTTGTTTGTTCTCCATAAAGTCAGGATTCCTCCTATAGGACCCAAGACCACAGGGAAAATTAGGACCAAGGTTTAGGAAGAAGCTAGAGCCACACCTGACTCGGCAGAGTAGGTTCTCAGTTCCTGGCAGCCGGTATTCCTAACAACTCTGAGTCTGTGGTCCAGAGTACGGTTGGGGTCTGCAGCGCCACAGTGTCTTCCTGTCACCAGAGTTTATACCCGACGTCACTGAGCAGAATCCCAGAATTTTCAGGTTTTTTGGGGGGTTTTGTTTTTAAATGAGATTCATTTCTCCTGATAGTGTCCATTTGAAAATCGGATCTAGTGATATTTGAAATGGTGCAATGTTATTACAACCTTTCCTTGTTGCACAGCTTTTAATAACCACCAAAGGAAACCAGGTGTCCCTCAGGCAGACGGTCACTCTCCTGCCCTCCCAGGCCCTGGTCACCAACTTCTGCTCTGTGACTCTGGGGTTTCCATATTCTGCATACTTCCTAAGAGTGAAGTATACATATATCTGTGATTTAAAAAAAAATTATTGATTTTTTTAAAAATACATGATAGTGGAATGCATTACAATTCTCATTACACATATACAGCACAATTTTTCACATACAGAAAAAGTATGTTGACACCAATTTGTGTCTTCATACGTGGACTTTGGATGGTGATGTCCATCACATCCCACCATCCTTGCTAATCCCCTGTCCCCTCCCCTCCCTCCCTCTGCCCTATCTAGAGTCCATCTATTCCTCCCATGGCCCCCCTCCCTACCCCACTATGAGTCAGCCTCCTTATATCAGAGAAAACATTCGGCATCTGTTTTTTTGCAATTGGCTAACTTCACTTAGCATTATTTTCTATATACACAATGGAATTTTACTCAGCAATCTGTAATGTTTTTGTCTGATTATTTTTTTAGCTGAATACTTTTGGGATTTATCCATATTGTTGCATGTATCATTTCTCTTTATGGCAGAGAGATATTCTCTCTCTATAAGTTATATATATGCTTGCATGTTTGTGTATATGGATATATAATGTGCCTGTTCATACACACATCTCTAGCCCCACTGCATTTGTTTATCCAGTTTTTCTTTTTCCTGTAGTTGCTGTGGATTGAACCCATGGCCCGGACCATGCTAGACAATATCTATTCTTTTCTTGATGGACTTTTGGGGTTATGGCACTGCCTGGTTGATAGCCATATTGTAGTCTTCTTTTTAAAATAGTCTATTTTCAGACAGAATAAGGGACAATGTGGCTCTAATAGTACTTCTTCAAAAGAAGTTTTCATAAAACAAGAAAATAAGACGAGACTGTAAAAGTCCGTGGATGTACCTAAAGACACTGATGCAGATATCAAGTAAAACCATACACAAGGTCGTTTGTAGTCACATAGGTGACCTTACCAGACAGAAAATCTGGTGCACTTGCTGAGATCATTTCAGAAAGAAGTTTGTGTGGATAGAGGGGTTTGTAAGTGAGAGTGGAGGAGCCGCTTTAGGTGCGTCTTGTCGGCATCTGAGCTTTGTTCCTCCACTGGGCTGTGCGATGTTCAGGATCTGTGTGTCCGCCCTGAGCAGCACCAGGGGACTGAGCCTGCCGCAGCCGCTGGCCACCGCGTTGTGGATGCTCCCGAGCACGGGGTCGTTTCTCCTCATCCTGCTGATGAGCAGGGAGAGCGCAGAGTCTGCAGAGTCCAGGGCGGTGAAGCAGCCGAGCAGCTGCAGGACGCTGCGAGTGGCCCTGTGCTCGGGGGAGGTGTGGGGGGACAGGCAGCGCTGCTGATGTCTGTGCAGGAGGGTGGCCATGTACCCACTGGACACGGCCATGAGGCCCACGAAGAAGACGTCTCTGAGCGTTACCAGGAGCAGAAAAACGCCCCTGTACCTCGGCAGGAAGGAGCAGTGGCCGTTGACAAAGAGAAGACCAGGCTGCGTGGCATTGGGGGTGGCCACCGTGCAGAGCAGCTGGTGGCTGGTAATGGCCATGGTGAGGACCCACAGGAACAGACATGCCCCCAGGATGGGGTTTGCAGGTTTGACTTTGAAGTTGGCCAGCGAGGAGCCACTGGTGCTGATGGTGAGGGCCTGGAGCACACTGAGGACACAGGTGGTGCCGAGGGACGGTCCCCTCATGACCTTGTGCAGGAAGACCAGCACTTTGCATTTGACGTCACCTGGAATGTCCTGCCCTTCCCAGATGTCTGTGGATACCAAAGGGCCACAGTGAGGAGCAGGACGATGTGTCAGAGCCAGGTGGGCCATGGGGAGGTCGATGAGCCTGGGCTTGTGGCCCCCGAGGAGGGCGGCCAGGTGCAGGCAGAGCAGACAGGTGTTGGCCGAGATCCCGGCCCCAGCCTGCAGGTAGAAGGCACTTCTCGTGGCCCTGAGTCTGGAATCTCGGTCCATCTTCATGGGCATGTTGAAGCAAATGACGAGTTTCTGCAGAGTGAACCAGAAGTGTTTGACAGCAGCAGAATTTTGTCGTCATGTCACAAATTACAGTCACTAGAATCATCATGTACTAAAAAACATTCTTTGGAAGTAGGATAGCCTCTTATTTCCATTATTTTAAATTCAAGGGATGGCGTGTGGCTCGGGGGCAGAATGCTGGTCCACCCCAACCCAGACCAAGGAGAATAGTCAATTAAAAAATAATCAACTAATTTTAGCTTGTGCACCACTCCTTCTTCAGATCAATGACTTTGTAGCAGCCCCTTACCTCAGGGAGGTGGTGATGCCTTCCCCTCTGTCTGGTGGACCTACTGCGTTTTCCTTTAGATTATAAATCCCACCACCTCCTTTTACTCCCTCCCTTCCCACTTCCTAAGATGTGGTCCTGTTTGTCCTGGGAACAGCGTCTCTGAAACACGGCTGCTACGGAGACATTGCCCAGGGAAAGCTGTAGGCCCCCAGGTTGGAGTTGGAGACGCATCCCCTAGGAGGACAGCCTCACCTGCTCATCCCACTGTTTCCTTATACAAGTGCAGAATTGGGAGGAATCATGTACTTATGTGTCCTGCCCCTCCATAGCTTCCTCTAATCCAGTCACCATCACTTACCCTCAGGGTCAGCCATGTCGCCCCATGTGAGTGACTTCAACTCCGTTTGCATCCTGAGTCAAGAGGGGAAAGGTGGCATTTGTGCCCTGTCCCTTTTGGTGTGAGCCAGATTGGTGAGAGTCAATCCCGTGACAGGTGAAGCCAGCATCCTTGTGTTGGCGTTGGGATGATTCCTACCCAAGGTGTGTGTGTGTTTTGTGAAGTAGGATCAGGAGATGTGGAAACAGGAGTAGTGCTGTCACTCACCCCTTGCTGACGTTAGCTGGAGATCCAGCCCAGGGTCATTTGTAGAAAGCAACAAAGGAGACATTTTTTCAGGAAGAGAACTGGTGCCTGGACCCGGGGGTGCCTTACCACTGAGCTACATCCCCAACTCCCAGCCCTTTTTATTTATTTTTTAATATGGGGACAGTTTCTCACTGAGGGTCTTAGGACCTCACTGAGTTGTTGAGGCTGGCCTCGAACTTGGCATCCTCCTGCCTGAGACTCCCAAGTTCCTGGATCTGTGGTCACATGTATGCCTGGCACAAGGAGAGTTTAGCAACAGTTTACCTGTTTGCTTGCCTCTCCTCGGATGAAAGAAGAGGTCTCGCACACACTCTTTGTAAATGCAATAAAACTTTCAATTTCAAGGGAAATTAAATATTTCAAAACTAAGCTCCAGGCACTGGTCACAGGACCAATAAAATCCACCCATCATTCTAGTTGGCCTGTCCGTCCCCAAGGAGGAAAAGGGAGTGTCTGCAATGAGCAAGGTGAAGTCCAGCTGCACGTCTTCCATTTGAATTGTTCCTGTTTGGAAGATGCTGGAACATTCCTTAGCTCAGAAACCTCTAGATGCATATTCACTCAGACCCCAAAGGACACCTGAGTGCTGGGAGCAGACCCCCGAGCCATTGAGTGTCCTTCAGGGAATCTGCCCTCGTTTCCCAAGCTGCTGTCACCCTGCTTCCAAAGCCTGCATCCAGATGTTTGGGAACAAGATGGGAAAGATCTCCACTATTGTGGTCTTATTGCCATTCATCTTCCTTTAAAATTACATGAATTCCTGGAGGTTATTCTCCATAATTTACCTTGATGAACGTGCAAATGTACATTCTGTGATCCTTCAGTGACTGGATAGAAACTGTACCTGGACTATATTTTTATGAAGATCATTTTCATTTCCAAGCATCATTAATCAAGATTAGCATGACAAGAACACCAAGAAAAGCTTTAGAAAATGCAATGTGTCTCATGGAAGGTAAAATAAGCTTCCTGTAGATCATTGTAAGCTGCTCTTCTTTGCCACAGAAACTTCAGTGAAATTACAGCAAACCCTTAGATTTAGTGGAAATCGACTAACAGAAGCAGAACATGTCTTACTCTTTCAGAAATCACTACTTAGGCAAAAATTCTTGTCTAAAATTCTCTGTGCTGCCTCAGGGATTGGGCATTAGTAGAGAATAAAGCTGGCAAATCAGCTGGGAGAGGGCAAGGACTCTAGGGATTTTTAGGAACCGAGGAACCATGTGTGTTAACATAGAAGGACATGAACTATAGCCAGATCAGGGGCCTGTGGTTCTCTATAATAATATTACTTTGCCCAGTTACATGTTTTCTAATTTTATCACAAATTTGAATTTATTCTAGTATTTTGAATGTATTTTTTAGGTATAGATGGACACAATACCTTTATTTTTATGTGGTGCTGGGACTGAACCTAGTGCCTCACATGTACCAGGCGAGTGCCCTTCCCCTGAGCCCCTGCCCCTAGCCCCTGCCCCTTCTTCTAGTATTTTTAAATCTCCTTTCATCCCTGGGATTTTTTTTAAAATTCAATGAATCTACATGACAGAATTACTTTTTCTGGAAAATTCTGGGGTTAAACTCTGTCTTTCTCCATGGTTTGCATCAGTAAAGATTCTAAAGCTGAACATCAGCTCGGTGAACCTCAGAGCTAAACGTCAGCTAGTGAACCTGACAATAGGTGTCAAGGAACAGTGTTTCCAACATGAGCAGGTCCTAACTGTCACCAGATGAATGTCCCTGGGCTCTGTGTACTAACTCCACTACAGAGAGATCGGCTGTGAAAACATTGTATATTTTATTTGGTAACAAATTAAAATTTATTCTACTCTTTGTCTATCTCTGTGCACCCTTAGGGATTTCCCTTTTTAATTTTGTGAAGTATTTTAATTGGTAACAAACTGCTAAATCACCCCTCTTTTTACTTTTTTGGGTATTATTTTTTACTGATTGTTTTTAGTTATTTATAACCTTAGGATACAGTTTGACAGAATCGCCAAAGTGTGAAATACAGTTTGTTCTAATTCAGTCCCCTGCTCTCCCCTCTCACCTCCCTTCCCTTAACTCTACAGATCCTCTGCAATTTATTTACAGTTTTTGTAAGTATGTATTTTTTAGTTGTAGGTGGACACATCCCTTTATTTTGTTTCTATGTGGTGCTGAGGATGGAACCCTGTGCCTCACCCGTGCTAGGCGAGTGCTCTGCCCCTGAGCCCCAGCCCTAGCCCTCTTGTCTTTTTTCTTTGAGGACATTTTCAAAAGGCATCAACATTGTCTAAGTTTAAAATAACAACTATGTGATAGTGAAGAAGAAATAATTAATCATTCACCTGTACTGAAATTGGGTACATTTTAAAAAATTAAATTTCATCAATTTTTGGTAAGTTTCTATTACGACTGATATTAGATAGGATTTTTAGTTTGTGTGTGTCTGATCTTATGAATTGAAATGATAGGTTTCAAAACACTTTAAGTCCTAGAGATTATTGTAGAGCTAGATCTATCGATCTCCTGAATTATTATTCCTCGTGCACACTTATACTAATTTACTCATGAACAATAATACTGGTAATATTATAAATCATACTAATGCTATGAAATAAAGCTGATGCCATAACATTTCAAGTAAATAGCAATTCTACGAGTGCCTGGGTCGCAGTTATAATGTGGCAAGAGTCGGACTCCAAAATGCCTTCCTGCAGCACCTCCCTGCCTCCCCTGCCTCTTGTGCATTCAGACATGAGGCTGAGCCTTCAGGAGGAGGTCATATGGGACCCAGGGCCTGAGCTCACCCCTCAGAGGACTGGTGACCTTGGTGTTCTGGTGAGGCCTGACAGGACCTGTCTTACAGTAGGCAGGGACGGTGTCCCCAAAGGCAAGGCCAATTCCTCTCCCGTCCTCAGACAATGGTGAACAAGAAGAGTCTGGAGGGAAACTTCTTGAGTGGATCTGTCATCGTCCAAGGTCAGAGGCGCCTGGGTTGCTTTCTCGGTTCCAATCATAATGAGCCAACCTAGGGCCACTCACATTGAGGCACAGAGTTAGTGTGCCTTGGGATAAAGTATTAACCTATGTGATGTGACCTGTGGATGGCAACACACGGAGGAAGTGTGTCTCGGGACTGTGACTGACAGCAGCTCAGAGCAGTGACGCCCACTCCCAATGCGTATGCTTCCCAACACCTGGATCTCCACGTTGGTCCTGAGAGTAAATTGTGGAGAGTAAACTGGCCCACGCCAAAAAGAGCCCACTGTATGCCCCTGGGCACCAACCCATCAGTCTCTGAGCCCTTGGATCCTTCTTCCTTCCCTTTCTTGCCCTCCTCCCTCCCTTCCTCCCCTCTATATCTATCTATCATCTATCTCACGTTTTCTTTCTTTATTCACCTGTTGAAGACCACCTAGGTTGGTTTCATACTTAGCTATTGTGACTTGAGCTTCTATAAACATGAATGTGGCTGGGTCACTAAAGTATGGTGGTTTGAAGTCCTGTAGGTATATACCAAAGCATGGTGTAAGTGGCTCAACTGGTGCTTCCATTCTCCTTTTTCTAAAGGATCTCCACGCTGCTTTCCATACTGGCTGCACCAATTTGCACTCCCACCAGCAGTGTGTGAAGGAATCTTTCTGCAATCCTCCTCAACCTTTATTGTTACTTGCATTCTTGGTAATTGCCACACTGAATGGAGTCAGGTGGAATCTCAGTGTGGTTTTAGTTTTTTTTTTTTTTTTTGGTGGGGATGGTTATTGGGGATTGAACTCGGAGGCACTTGACCACTGAGCCCCGTCCCCAGCCCTATTTTGTATTTTATTTAGAGACAGGGTCTCACTGAGCTGCTTAGATCCTCACTGTTGCTGAGGCTGGCTTTGAACTCACATCCTTCTGCCTTGGCCTCTGGAAGCACTTGTATTACAGGCGTGCACCACTGCACTGGGCCTCAGTGTGGTCTTAATTTGCATTTCTCTAAATGCTAGATGTTGAACCTTTTCTCATATATTTGTTGACTATTCCTTTTATTTTTCTGGGAAGTGCATGTTTAGTTCCTTTGCCCATTTATTGACTGGGTTTTTTTTTTTTGGTGTTAATTTTTTGAGTTCTTTGTATATCCTGGTAATTAATGTTCTAAGGATCAGGTGGCAAAGATCTTCTTCCATTCCGTAGGCTGTTTCTTCATAATTATTTCTTTTGCTTTGAAGAAGCTTTTTAGTTTTATTTCATCCCATTTATAGATTCTGGACTGTCTTCCTTGAACTTTAGGAGTCTTGTTGAGGAAGATGGTTTCTAAGCTGAGATGATGGAGAGCTGGGCCTACATTTCCTTCTAGAAGGAGCAGGGTCTCTGGTCTGTTGCCCACATTCTTGATCCACGTTGAGTTTGGTTTCTGTGCCAGGTGAGATTTAGGGTTTCAGTTTCATTTGCTACATATGACTTTCTATTTTTCCTAAAACCATTTCCTGAAGAGGCTATATTTTCTCCAATGTATGTTTATGGCATCTCTGTCTAGTACGACTGTGCTTCCATGGATTTGTTTCTGTGCCTTCTAACCTGTTCCTTGGTCTGCATGTCTGCTTTTGTGCCAATACCATGCTCTCTTGGTTACCATAGCTCTGTAGTATGATTTAAGGACCAAATCGTGTTGCCTCTGGTGCCCTTGCTAATGATTGCTTTTTGATGTTCTATGTTTCCAAAGGAGTTTCATGATAGCTTTTTATTTCTATTAAGAGTGGGAATTGTAAGGAAATTGTAAGGAATTGTAAGAAATATGTAGAGTGCTTTTGTAGGTATGACCTTACTAATTCTGTCTATGGAAGAACTTGGTGTTTCTCTCCAGCTTCTGAGGTCTTCCATTTCTTTCCTTAGTATTCTCTAGTATTTATTGTAGAGATCTTTCACCTCTTTTGTCCGATTGATTCCCAAGTATTTTAGTTTTGAGGAGACTATATATATGTATATGTATATATATGGGTGTGTGTATATATAGGTATATAAATAAAATTTGGACACAATACCTTTATTTTTTATTTATGTATTTTTATGTGGTCTAAGGATCAAACCCAGCACCTTGTCCTTGCAAGGGAAGTGCTCTACCCTGAGCCCCAGGCCCAGCCTTTTTGGGGCTGTTGTGAATGGGGTAGTTTTCTGTCTCCTTCAGCTGATTCCTCATTGGTGTAAAGGAGCACCGTCGATTCATGGTGTTGATTTTATATCCTGCTACTTTTCTGAATTTATCAATGAGTTCTAGAAGTGTAGTTTTTGGGGTTTTCTAAAGATAGAATATGTTGACAGCAAATAGGGATATGTTCAGTTGTTATTTGTATTCTTTAACTTCTTTTTATCTGAATTCTCTGGCCAGGATTTTAAAAGGACTGTTTTTTTTTTCCACAAAATAATATTCTTTATTCTATTTCATCTTTTTCGAAAATTCTGGTTGTAACCCACTAAATAGTTCAAGCCATAGGGAGCTCACCATGTACAGTTTGGAAAATGATAAGTGACAAATGTGTGACTGACTACTTTACAAATACAGGCAAATAAGTGAACTGCTGTAGGCATGGTTCCAGTTATTAGTTTTGCTTTTGGTTGCATCACTGTTTGTAAAATTTTACAAAGTTCTTCAGCTATTCTTTTCTTTTTTTTTTTCTTTTTTTATTGGTTGTTCAAAACATTACAAAGCTCATGACATATCATCTTTCATACATTTGACTCAATTGGGTTATGAACTCCCATTTTTACCCCAAATACAAATTGCAGAATCACATCGGTTACACACTCACATTTTTACATAATGGCATATTAGTGACTGTTGTCTGCTACTTTTCCTATCCCCTACTATCCCCCCTCCCCTCCCCTCCCTTCTTCTCTCTCTACCTTATCTGCTGTTGTTCAATTCTCTCCCTTGTTTCCCCCCCCCCTTTCCCCTCACAACCTCTTATATGTAATTTTGTGTAACATTGAGGGTCTCCTACCATTTCCATATGCTTTCCCTTCTCTCTCCCTTTCTCTCCCCCCACTTGTCTTTGTTTAATGTTAGTCTTTTCCTCATGCTCTTCCTTCCTGTTCTGTTCTTAGTTGCTCTCTTTATATCAAAGAAGACATTTGGCATTTGTTTTTTAGGGATTGGCTAGCTTCACCTAGCACAATCTGCTCTAATGCCATCCATTTCCCTGCAAATTCTATGATTTTTGTCATTTTTTAGTGCTGCGTAATACTCCATTGTGTATAGATGCCACATTTTTTTTATCCATTCATCTATTGAAGGGCATCTAGGTTGGTTCCACAGTCTAGCTATTGTGAATTGTGCCGCTATGATCATTGATGTGGCAGTATCCCTATCGTACGCTCTTTTAAGATCCTCAGGGAATAGTCCGAGAAGGGCGATAGCTGGGTCAAATGGTGGATCCATTCTCAGCTTTCCCAGGAATCTCCATACTGCTTTCCAAATTGGCCTCACCAATTTGCAGCCCCACCAGCAGTGTACAAGTGTACCCTTTTCCCCACATCCTCGCCAGCACTTGTTGTTGTTTGACTTCATAATGGCTGCCAATCTTACTGGAGTGAGATGGTATCTTAGGGTGGTTTTGATTTGCATTTCTCTGACTGCTAGAGATGGTGAGCATTTTTTCATGTACTTGTTGATTGATTCTATGTCCTCCTCTGTGAAGTGTCTGTTCAGGTCCTTGGCCCATTTGTTGATTGGGTTATTTGTTATCTTATTGTTTAATTTTTTGAGTTCTTTGTATATTCTGGATATTAGGGCTCTATCTGAAGTGTGAGGGGTAAAAATTTGTTCCCAGGATGTAGGCTCTCTATTTACCTCTCTTAGTTTTTTCTCAGCAAGAGAAACAATATTTAGTTTAAGTAAGTCCCATTTGTTTATTCTTGTTATTAACTGTTGGGCTATGGGCGTCCTATTAAGGAATTTGGAGCCCGACCCTACAGTATGTAGATCGTAGCCAACTTTTTCTTCTATCAGACGCAGTGTCTCTGATTTGATATCTAGGTCCTTGATCCATTTTGAGTTAACTTTTGTGCATGGCGAGAGAAAGGGATTCAGTTTCATTTTGTTGCATATGGATTTCCAACTTTCCCAGCACCATTTGTTGAAGATGCTATCCTTCCTCCATTGCATGTTTTTAGCCCCTTTATCAAATATAAGAAAGTTGTAATTTTGTGGATTGGTTTCTGTGTCCTCTATTCTGTACCATTGGTCCACCTGCCTGTTTTGGTACCAGTACCATGCTGTTTTTGTTACTATTGCTTTGTAGTACAGTTTGAAGTCTGGTATCGCTCTACCTCCTGATTCACACTTCCTGCTTAGAATTGCTTTTGCTATTCTGGGTCTTTTGTTTTTCCATATGAATTTCATGATTGCTTTATCTATTTCTACAAGAAATGCCGTTGGGATTTTAATTGGCATCGCATAAAACCTGTAGAGAACTTTGGGTAATATCGCCATTTTGATGATGTTAGTTCTGCCTATCCATGAACAGGGTACATTTTTTCATCTTCTAAGATCTTCTTCTATCTCTCTCTTTAGGGTTCTGTAGTTTTCATTATATAAATCTTTCACCTCTTTTGTTAGGTTGATTCCCAAGTATCTTATTTTCTTTGAGGATATTGTAAATGGAGTGGTTTTCCTCATTTCTATTTCATAAGTTTTGTTGCTGATATACAGGAATGCCTTTGATTTATGCGTGTTGATTTTATATCCTGCCACTTTGCTGAATTCATTTATTAACTCTAGCAGTTTCTTTGTAGACCCTTTTGGGTCTGTTAAATATATTATCATGTCACCGGCAAATAGCGATAATTTAAGTTCTTCTTTTCCTATTTTGATGCCTTTAATTTCTTTTGTCTAATTGCTCTGGCTAGTATTTCAAGAACTAAATTGAATAGAAGTGGTGATAGAGGGCATCCCTGTCTTGTTCCAGATTTTAGAGGGAATGCCTTCAGTTTTCCTCCATTTAGGATGATGCTAGCCTGAGGTTTAGCATATATAGCTTTTACAATGTTGAGGTAAGTTCCTGTTATCCCTAGTTTTTCTAGTGTTTTGAACATAAAGCATTCGACAAAGTACAGCATCCCTTTTTCTGCATCTATCGAGATGATCATATGGTTCTTATCTTTTAGTCTATTGATGTGGTGAATAACATTTATTGATTTCCGTATATTGATCCAACCTGCATCCCAGGGATGAATCCTACTTGATCATGGTGCACATTTTTTTGATATGCTTTTGTATTCGATTCGCCAGGATTTTATTGAGAATTTTTGCATCCAAGTTCATTAGAGATATTGGTCTGTAGTTTTCTTTCTTTGAAGTGTCTTTGTCTGGTTTCGGGATCAGGGTGATGTTGGCCTCATAGAATGAATTTGGAAGAGCTCCTTCTTTTTCTATTTCTTGAAATAGCTTGAAAAGTATTGGTATTAATTCTTCTTTGAAGGTTTTGTAGAACTCTGCTGTATACCCATCCGGTCCAGGGCTTTTTTTGGTTGGTAGTCTTTTGATGGCTTCTTCTATTTCTTCCTTTGTTATTGGTCTGTTTAAATTGTGTGTGTCTTCCTGACTCAATCTGGACAGATCGTAGGACTTAAGAAATTTATCGATATCTTCACTATCTTCTATTTTATTGGAATATAGGGTTTCAAAATACTTTCTAAGTATTTTCTGTATTTCCGTAGTGTCTGTTGTGATATTGCCTTTTTCATCCCGTATGTTAGTAATTTGAGTTCTCTCTCTTCTTCTCTTCGTTAGCATGGCTAAGGGCCTGTTGATCTTATTTATTTTTTCAAAGAACCAACTTTTAGTTTTATCAATTTTTCAATGGTTTTTTTGTTTCAATTTCGTTGATTTCTGCTCTAATTTTAATTATTTCTTGTCTTCTACTACATTTGCTGTTTTGCCCTTCCTTTTCTAGGTTTTTGAGGTGTAGTGTGAGTTCATTTATTTGTTGGTTTTTTCTTTTTTTGAGGAAAGAACTCCAAGAAATGAATTTCCCTCTTAAAACTGCTTTCATTGTGTCCCATAGATTCTGGTATGTTGTGTCTGTATTGTCATTTGTCTCTAAGAATTTTTTTATCTCCTCCTTTATGTCTTCTGTAACCCATTGATCATTCAGTAGCATATTGTTCATTTTCCATGTGATGTAGGATTTTTCCTTCCTTCTTTTATCATTGATTTCCAGTTTCATTCCATTATGATCACATATGGTGCATGGTATTATCTCCACACCTTTATATTTACTAAGAGTTGCCCTATGGCATAATATATGGTCTATCTTTGAGTAGGATCCATGTGCTGCTGAGAAGAACGTGTATCCACTTGATAATGGTTGATATATTCTATATATGTCGGTTAAGTCTAGGTTATTGATTGTGCTGTTGAGTTCTATAGTTTCTTTATTCAGTTTTTGTCTAGAGGATCTGTCTAATGCAGAGAGTGGTGTGTTGAAGTCACCCATAATTATTGTGTTGTAGTCTATTTGACTCTTGAACTTGAGGAGAGTTTGTTTTATGAACGTTGCAGCTTCATTGTTTGGTGCATACAAATTGATAATTGTTATGTCTTGTTGGTGGATGGTTCCTTTTAACAGTATATAGTGTCCTTCTTTATCCCTTTTGATTAACTTGGGTTTGAAGTTGATTTTATTCGATATAAGTATGGCCACTCCTGCTTGCTTCTGAGGGCCATGTTAGTGGTATGATTTTTCCCAACCTTTTACCTTCAGCCTGTGTATGTCTTTTCCTATCATATGAGTCTCCTGAAGGCAGCATATTATTGGATTTGTTTTTTTTTTGATCCAGGTTACTAGCCTATGTCTCTTGATTGGTGAGTTTAGGCCATTAACATTTAAGGTTACAATTGAAATATGATTTGTACTTCCAGTCATGTTTGTTTATTTATTTATTTTAGTTTGGCTAGTTTTTACTTTTTGGTTATTTTCCTCCCCCTTTACTGAGATACCTCCCGCTGTTAGTTTTGGGCACTATTTTTCACTTCCTCTTCTTGTAGTATTTTGCTCAAAATGCTTTGCAGTGCTGGTTTTCTGGCTGCAAATTCTTTTAGCTTTTTTTTATCGTGAAATATTTTAATTTCATTGTCAAATCTGAAGCTTAATTTTGCTGGATATAGTATTCTTGGTTGGAATCCATTATTTTTCAGCGTTTGAAATACATTGTTCCAGGATCTTCTCGCTTTCAAAGTCTGTGATGAAAAATCAGTCGTTAACCTAATTGGTTTACCCCTGAATGTAATCTGCCTCCTTTCTCTCATAGCTTTTAATATTCTCTGTTCTGTATGTTGGCTATCTTCATAATTATATGTCTTGGAGTTGGTCTATTATGGTTTTGAATGTTTGGGGTCCTGTAGGCTTCCACGATTTGGCAATCCAATCCATCTTTCATCTCTGGGAAGTTTTCTAGAATCATTTCATTTAATAGGTTGTCCATTCCTTTGGTTTGCATCTCTATGCCTTCTTCTATCCCGATGACTCTCAAATTTGGTTTCTTTATGACATCCCATATCTCTTGAATAGATTGCTCATGGGATTTAAGCATCTTTTGTGTGTTGACTATATTCTTTTCAAGTTGATAAACTTTGTCTTCATTATCTGATGTTCTGATTTCTACTTGATCTAGTCTATTTGAAATATTCTCGTTTGAGTTTTTAATTTGGTTTATAGTTTTCTGCATTTCTAGGATTACTGTTTGATTATTTTTTAAGATCTCTATCTCCTGGTAAAGCTCGTTCTTTGCCATTTGAATTTGTTTGTTTAATTCATTTTCAAAATATACTTTTATTGCTTGGACTTGCTGCCCCATGGCTTCTAATATTCCTTTCCATCTGAGTTAGGTATGCCTTGAGTTCTTTCCCTATCCCTGTTTCTGATGCTTCTAGGTCCTCCTGTAGAGTTAAGTTGTCCTGCATTGTTTGTACTCCTTTTTTCCCTTGTTTTTTCATGTTGTTCACGTTACTTTCCAGCTCTATTTGATTGCTGTGTTTCTGCTCCCTTCTGATTTATTTTGGTTTTGTATATCTCTGTTGTCTCTCCTTTGTGTTGGTAGACTATGCCTGCTAAAGTGGATTCCGCTGGGAAGGAATTCTGACGGCCGAGCTCCAGTGACGTCACCTCTCTGCTATGGCTGGCCCCAGGCTCCTTGCCGGGGTGTCCGAATGGGGGGGTGGGACTGGACTGTCTCTGGTTGGTTTCAGCTCCTGGTCGCTGGTGGGCGGGCGGTCTCCAGCTGCCCAGTCGCGCGGGCAGTGGGCGGGTGATAGGTCGCTGGTGGGCAGGCGATCTCTAGCCGCCCAGTCGCGCGGTCGGTCGCCGGCGGGCGGACTCCAGCCGCCCAGTCTCGCGGGCAGCTGGCAGGCGATCGGTTGCCGGCGGGCAGGCGGTCTCCAGCCGCCCAGTCACGAGTGCAACGGGTGGATTGTCGCTGGCGGGCAGGTGATCTCTAGCCGCCCAGTCGTGCGGTCGGTCGCTGGCAGGCGGGCGGTCTCCAGCCACCCAGTCACGCGTGCAGCGGGTGGATTGTCGCCAGTGGGCATGCAGTCTCCAGCCACCCAGTCGTGAGGGCCTGGCCTCTAGTCCCCTGGTTTCTCCTGCTAGTCCTGGTTTCTCCTGCTAGACCAGATTTCCCGAGTGATGCCTCTCGGCAGTTCAAACTGTACTCTGGCCCTGCCGTTTGTTGGGTGTGGAGGGTGTCTATTGGGAACCCCGGCACTCTATTGTTTTGATTTTTTTTCCACTTGCCCCTCCCCCAGCGCTGGCAAGACAGGTTTCGTTTTCGCCGCTAATGGGAGGGGGAGTTGAAGGTCAGGTGTCTCTAGTTTTCCCCGCATCTTTATGCAGGCTCGCTCTGATAATCCCTCCCCTGGAAAGCCTAGGAAAGATTTTATGCGAATTCCCCGCTGTATGGGAGATGAGCTGAGTAACACACACCTGTTTTATTGTTGCAATCTGTCGGAGAGTGGCGGTGGTTACTTCAGCTCTCCAAGATGGTGGCCGCTGGTTTCCTTGGTGGAGTTTCCGTTGTGAGGGATAGAACTGTACCGCTTCCTTCCCCGTCTGAAATCCCGAACTCAGCCCAGGGCTCAGTGGGGGCTCAGCCAGCAGGATTCCACAGAATCCGCAGCAACGTTTCTCCCTGCTTGCTGGTCGCTTCCCGGTGGTGCCCTGCCATCTGTAGCCGCGGGATGGGCCGCGCGGATCAGTCAGCCTGGATCTCCAGAGGGAACTAAAAAGGACTATGTTGACTAGAGGCGGTAAAAGAGGGCTTCCCTGTCTTGTTCCTACTGGGGAGGGACTGATTTCAGTTTTATCCATTGAGAATGATGTTGGCTTGGGGTGTAGCATATATACCTTTTCTCATGTTGAGTTTTTTTCCTGCTATCCTGATTTTTCTAGTGATTGGAGCAGGAATGGATGCTGTGTCTTGTCCAATGCTTTTTCTGCACATATTGAAATAATGATGGGTTTTGTCTTTAAGTCTGTCCATGGGATGAATCATATTCATTCATTTCCAGATGCTGAACTAACCTGCCACCCCTGGGATAAGGCCTACTTGATCTTGATTCATTATCGTTTTAATGTCTTTGTATGCGACAGGCCAGTCATTTTAACTTTATTTGTTTTAGTTAATTGTACAGGCACTTTGACACATTGTACACAGACGGAGCACAACTTCTTCCTCTGAACATGGTGCAGAGTCACACCAGTGGTGTGGTCATCCACGTATATAGGGTGATAATGTCCCTCTCATTCCACTGTCCTTCCCATCCCAAGGCCCCCTCCCTCGGTCCCTTCTGTGTAATCCTCAGGATCTGACTCCCCAGCTGCCTTCAGGCAGGTGTGCATTAATCCCTGATGGCACCTGTCTCAGCTCCTGGCTGGTGGTTGGTAAGCTCAGGGCATGTTCCCTGGGCAGGTTTACTGAGTCCCACAGCCTCCCTATTGGCCAGGCTAGGCGGCCTTCAGTCTCGGGGTCTCCTGTACTAAGCCTGTTTCTAGAAGTTCTCGGCTTTTCCTGGGCTGTGTGGTATTCCTACGCCTCCTGCAAACAACTTTCTCTGTTTTTTTTTTCCTTTCTCATTTAATGCATTCGCACTCATTTAATGCATTCACACTATCTATTTTTCTTGGGCTCTTTGTCCTCTATTGAGTACTAGTTCAATCCCTTTCTCATCCACCTTGGGGGAAGCAGGATTCCCACTGCTGGAGTCCCAAGCAGGTGAGCTCCGAGAAACCCTGCATCACTGAACCCGCCACCTCGCATCTCCCTGTGTACATTGTTGGGACTGGGGCTGAACTTCGAGGTGCTTAACTACTGAGGCCGCTCCCCAGTGATCTTTATTTACTTTTTATTTTGAGCCAGGGCCTCTCTAATGTGCTTAGGGCCTCACTAAGTTGCTGAGGATGGCCTCAAACTCGGAATCCTCCTGCCTCAGCCTCTTGAGCTGCTGGCATTAAAGGTGCCACCCTGCAGCCCCTCAGCTGGGCCATTATTTTAGAGCCACCCCACATCTTTTTCTCCTTAAGCCTGAGTGGTGTAGGATCACTTGGAACACATTTTCCTCCATAGTTAAGGAATCACTAGTTACATTACTGGAAAATTACTAATCATTCTTGGGTGACAGAAGGGTGTTTAAAAATTTGGGGACCTAAGGAACTGGTGTCCTTCCTAGGGACTTTTCTTCATGTTTCTGTATAAAAAGGAATGAAAATATAAAAATTAATTTGTTGGATGTACTGGTATAAAAGGACCAGCAAAACCTCAAAGGCAAAGTCAGTAAAGGTGAGGCTGGGTGCCGTGCATAATTAACTCAGGTACAAAGGCATCTGTGTGCCCTGGGTGAGGGCTCCTTCTGCAGACGGGATGCTGAGTCCACAGAAGTCCCTGAGCGTATTCTGTATGTTGCACTTAATTGACTTTATTTTTTTTAATGACATACCTGGACAGAAAAATGCAGACATACTCTAGAGTCCCCATACGGCTATCCACCACAGGGTTCTCCTTATTACTTACATCTTGCACTTCTGTGATATTTGTCACAATTACGGGGCCAATGTAATGTTGATGTGGATAGATCATCATTAATCAACCTCTTTGTTTTGTATTTCTATAAATAGTGACAAAAGCACAGCATTGAGTAGCCACCATGAGTAGCTTAGGGAGTAGGTCCACCACACCAGGCGTCCCCCTCTACAGATGTCCACCTCCCCCTTTTCCCGGAATCCCCAGCAACCTTAATGTTTCCATGGTCTACTGTTTCCCCATTTTATTGGAGTCATACAGTTGGAGCCAAAGCAATGTGACATTTTGGACCAGCTGTTTCCCTTGCGGTGCATTTATGTGCCCACGTGTCTATTAGCTCATCTCTTTTGATTGCTGTGCTTAATCCAGCCCTTGTCCCCCCAGAACTGAGGCAGGAGCCCCCCCAAGGGGAAATGCCGTGGGGACGGGCTGCCCCATCCTCCTCAGGTGCAGCTCACTAGGAGGCTATGGCCACCCAGGTTGGTGGGCAGCTCACGGCTGAGGGGCCCACCCTGACACCTGCCTGTCCCCCATGATGTCTCTGTCCTCACTGAGGAGAGTTCCAGTAACTTCCAAGATGTGTCCCCACGACCCAGATCCCCTGAGCCACCTGGCAACGTTTTTTGGCAAGACATTACTGTTTGCTGCCCGTTTGACCTGAACAGACACCTGAGCTCTTGTTAACGAGCCCTGCCCACAACAGGACAGGAGGTCAGGGCTGGCCCTGTGGTGATGGCCATTCATTCTCGTGGTCTTTTTCCTTCTTTGTAGATACACATGACAGCAGGACGCAGGCTGATGCTGATTCTTGTGGTCCCACGTGTTGTGGGGTGTCACTGGTTGTGTTCAAGATGGAAACAGGGAGGCTGCGTCCCCTTCATTGTCTCCTCTTTCCTGTCCCCTTCCCCTCTGTCCCCTTCCCCCCCCCACCCAGGGGACCTCTGTCTCCCCACTCAGTAGCTACTTTAAAAGCTGGGGCTCTTGCTGGTGACTTGCAGCCTCAACAAGCCAGGACACATGTCTCCTCGTAGCACAAAGTGACCCATGCCCCCCCCAAGCCAAAGAGATCAGGGAGCTTAAGACCGAGGGGGTCCCCCAGGACTCATGGGGCCTTGCAGGCCAACAAGGACCCCAAGGGGAGGGGTAACGCCTTCCTGTGTTCCTCTGGGGCTTCCAAGGGTTGCTAGAAGCTTCCCTCAGTCTCTTCCTGTGGCAGCCAGAACTCTGGTGGTCCTCTTAGTCATGTCCAGGGCTCGAGGGGGAATTCTACATCATCCGCAGCAAGCAATGTCACCAAGACAGGAAGCAGACGGGGACCAGGGGTCAGTGTGGCGTAACTTAAGTTAATGAAGTTTTTTCTATTAAATACAAACCACGTCCTGGTGGGAGAGGGCAGGGAGCAAAACCCAGAGTGACAGAGAGCAGGGGGCAGGGTCCCCGAATCCCACCAGGGTTTGCTCCCAGTGACCTGCTGGGCCCATCATTCCTTCCCTCTGTGACCCTCGGGATGGAGTAGCAGGCCCTGGCACGAGCTCGGCAAGTGTTCGGCCCTGAGCCCCGTCCTCAGCTCCCAGGTCCCCCCCACTGGTCCCCCACCTCCCAGCAGCTCCATCCTCGACCACAGACATTTGGGGCTGATGGAGTTTAAATTCAGAGCTTTGCTATGGCTTTAGCCAAGGACACCAAAGAGGAACCGAGCACCCCAAACCCAGGCCATCCCCACAGGATGCCCGAGGGGCTCTGCCGCCTGTTGGGGGGTTACAGGAAATGAGCAGAGTGGTCCTCGTGGGCCTGGGGGTGCATTGGGTAGCTCCCAGGGGCACCTCTGTGGACGGGACTGTGGGACAAGGGAGGCGCAGGCTGTTTCCAGATGTGCCATACCATGAAATGTCGTCATTGACAGAGCCACAGGGAAAACAAAGAAACTCCACAGGAACTTTCTCCAACAGGAAGACGAGTTGTCACCAACGCTCTCTTCAGCTTCCTGTGAGTTCATGGACCTACTTGGCTGTAGCACAGAGTTGGCTTCCCGGCAGCAGAGCCCCCAGCACCTGCGGCCACAGGTGGTGTCACCCCGTGGGACCAGGTGTCTGGGGGTTGACGTGTGGCTCATCTTTGCTGCTCCTGTTGGTAATAAAGTGCTGGAATCCACCTGGGCTAGTTGTCTCCTCCATGCCAGTGGGGCAGCCGCAGGTGTGATCACTTCTCAGCTTGGGGACCGCTTGACAGTGGCTCATCCACAATGGCAGATAATTGTGAATATAGTGAGGAGGTGATGCAATCGGTAGCAATGGTTTCGTGCCCCTGCAGGCGACTTACTGACGTCTCCAGTACTTTTTAATTCCCACTGGGAACCAGACTAGAAAAGAGTTTGCATTATATGATGGGTGGTGACGACGTTGACCGTCTGGCCTTAGTGCTGTACCCATTCTCCTCCTTTTTAAAAAGTTTATTTCATACATGACAATAGTGGAATGCATTACATTGATAATCATCCATTCACAGCACGATCTTTCATAATTCTGCATATAAAGTATGTTCACGCCAAATTATGCTAAGATACATGAGCTCTTTTTTTGCATTACAATTCTTAATACACCATTATACCCCAATTAATCATATCTTTGTATATAAGGTATGTTGACACCAAATTCACCTCTTCATATGTGTATTTTGTATGATGATGAACATCACCTTCCACCATCCTTGCTATTCATCTTCTCCTTCCCTTTCCCTCCTACCCCTCTTCCCTATCTAGAGGTAATCTTCCTCCCATGCTCTCCCTCCCTACCCCACTTTGTGTCACCTCCCCCCCTTATATCAGAGAAAATATTCGGCATTTGACTTTTTGGGGATTGCCTAACTTCACTTAGCATAATCTTTAATGCCATCCATTTCCCTGCAAATGCCCTGATCTTATTCTTTTTTAGTGCTGAGAAATATTCCATTTTGTATAAATGCCAGTTTTTTAATCCATTCGTTCACTGAAGGGCATCTAGGTTGTCTCGACAGTTTAGCTATTGTGAATTGTGCTTCTATAAACATTGATGTGGCTGTGTGCCTGTAGTATG